>NC_090935.1:339798224-340101255 GCF_040938575.1 Ambystoma mexicanum
CTTATGCAACCACCTTAGGTCAGCTGCACATTTCTCAAGTGATGCCATAACCTGGGTCCAGTCCTTTCTAGCTAACTGTACAATGAGAGTCTTCTCCCCTTCAGCCTCAGCTGACCCTATACTAACGTCCTGCGGTGTACCCCAGGGATCTTGTGTCTCACCTACCATGTTAACATTTTTACTAAGCCTTTGTTTGACAAGTTGGACAGATTGGTTGTCACCTGCACAAATTATGCAGATGACACCCAGATCCTCATTCCCCTTTCGGGCAACTTTCTCGAGGACACGGCCTTAGTAAATAAGATACACCTCCTCATTCAGGCATGGATGGCATCCCATGGCCTCTGCCTGAATGACGACAAAACTGAGATATTGATCCTAGGCTCAGAGATGAATATCAAAAAACTTAGCCCCAGCTATGCTTCCTTTAACATTGACAACAACCCCATCAAGGTGATGCCTGTGGTGAAAACCTTAGGCTTCTACTTCGTCTCCACACTCACCTTTAAGAACCAAGTTAACTCACTAGCATCCACAACAGCTTACACCTGTAGACTTATCTGAGCCTGCAGACCATTTCTCTCGGAAACGAGTTGCATTACCTTGGCCAATGCACTCATAATATCCAGACTGGATTATTGTAATGCCCTATATTCAGGAGCTAACAAATACATCACTGACAAAATCCAAAGACTGCAAAACAAGGCCCTAAGAGCAGCCCTAAATATTCCTTATAGAGAGCACATCTCCAAATACAGAAGGAATGCCCATTGGTTAAAAATAAATGACAAGATCCTCCTGAAAACAGTCTCACTTACGTCAAAATGCCTGAACAACCTAGCTCCACCTTACCTCTCTGAAGGAATTACTAAGAGACTCACCGCCCGCCCCATGAGATCTGCCAATGCCCACACCCTGGAGATCCCGAAATTCAAACGTACAGCTGGGAGCACCAGTTTCCCGGTCAAAGCAGCACAATCCTGGAATGCACTCCCCTTAGATCTCAGAATGGAAAAACCCTACCCTAAATTTTAGACATAACATCCTAAACTGGCTACAACAAATGACTCCTGACTTGCTCCATCCTGTACTAGATGGCACCTGTTACCTGACACCGATTTCCCTCCCTTACTCAATACACCTGTTATCCGTTACATCACTTGACTGCATTATGTAATATGTAATATGTGTCTGTTCTGTAACTAAGCTTTAAGCCCACTTGACCTGTATGTGCCCAGCTACTCAAGGGTTTGTTGCACATTACCAAATAAATAAACAAACAAACAAAACAAAACAAACCCAAGTCCAGTAAATGCCATAGCACCTAGATTTGAGACACCTGGACAGAAGGAGGGAGTGCCCAAGATGGCACACAGTGTCAAATGCAATCACATCCAGATTTGAGACAGTAGTAAATGCAATAACACCTAGACCTGGGATATCTGGGTAGAGGAGACAGCGCTCGACATGGGGCACAGTAGTAAAGGCAGTAGCACCTAGATTTGAGACAGTAGTAATGCATCATCACCTAAATTTGAGACAACAGTAGATGTACTAACACCCAGATTCGAGAGACCCGCACAGAGGGAGGGAGCACCCAAAAGGGGGGCACAGCAGTAATGCAAAAATACCCAGACCTGGAACACCCAGACAGAGGGGGAGAGTGCTCAAAGACAACTAGGTTCGGGACAGTAGCGACACCCAGACAGAGGAAGAAAGCGCCGGAAAATGGGGGCACAGCAGTAAATGCAATGAGACCTAGATCCAAGAACAGTAGTGAATGCGACAACACCTATGTTTGGGACTCCTGGATAGAGGGAGAAATGCCTAGATAGCGGCACAGTAGTAAATGCAACAACACCTAGGGCCTCATTACACGGACGTCGGTAAGGGTTTACCAGTAAGGGTACCAGTGCCGGTAAACTCTTACCGCCTTACTACGAGGTCCCTTTGTGGGACCCTACCTTAACGGCTGGTTTTACCAGCCGCTAAGGACGGGACCCGCAAAGGGACCTAGGAGGTAATTACGGTACCACAATTTGCGGTACCGTAATTACCACCTTCCCCATACCTATTGAGCCCTCTGGGGCAAAAATGGGAATGGGGAAGGGCCATGGTGAATGGGGAATTACCGCCCCCACACACCTTGGAATAGGGTGGTAATTCCACCATTCACCATGGTGGACTCGGTAAAATACTGGCGGCAACCATGGCGCTAATAGCGCCATGGTTACCGCCATCCGTGTAATGAGGCCCTTCGACTTGGGACTCCTGGATAGGGGGCGGCGGCACCTAAGATGTGGACACAGTGATAAATGCAATAACACCTAGATTTGAGACAGTAGTGAAATGTGATACCTAGATTTTGGACACCTGGATAGAGGGAGAAAGCTCCTAAGAAGGGGGTACAGTAGTAGATGCAATAGCACCTAGATTTGAGACTCCAGTAAATGCGGTAACACCTAGATTTGGGACACCTGAATAGAGGGAGAAAGCACCTAAAATGGAGGCATAATAGTAAAGGCAATCATTCCTAGATTTGAGACAGTAGTGAATGCAATAACACCTAGGTTTGGGACACTTGGGTAGAGGGAGAAAGCATGAAAGATGGGGTACAGTAGAAAAAGCAATAACACTTACATTTGAGACTGTAGTAATGCGTTAATATCTAGATTTGGATAGAGGGAGAAAGTGCCCAGAATAGAAGCACATTAGTAAATGCAATAACACCTAGATTTGGGACACCTAGATGGAGGCAGGAAGCACCTAAGATAGGGTCACAGTAGTAAATGCAATAACACAGAGATTTGAGACAGTAGTCAAATGCAACAACACCTAGATTTGGGACACCTGGGTAGAGGGAGAAAGCGTGAAAGATGGGGTACAGTAGAAAGATCAATAACACTTACATTTGAGACTGTAGTAATGTGTTAATATCTAGATTTGGGGCACCTAGAATAGGGGCACAGTAGTAAATGCAATAACACCAACATTTGAGACTGTAGTAAAAGCGGTAACACCTAGATTTTGGACACCTGGATAGATGGAGACAGCGCCTAAACTGGGGGCACAGTAGTAAATGTAATAACACCTAGATTTGAGACAGTAGTGAATGTGAAAACACCTAGGTTTGGGACTCCTGGATAGCGTGTGAAAGTACCTAGAACTGGGTCACGGTATTAAAAGCAATAACACCTATATTAGGGACACCTGGATGGATAGAGAAGCGCCTAAGATGGGGCACAGTAGTACATGCAAGAACACCTAGATTTCAGACTGTAGTAAATGCATTAACACCTAGATTTGAGACAGTAGTAAATGCAATGACATCTGGATTGGGACAATAGCAAATGCACCAGCATCTACATTATGCGAAATATGGTATGTGGCTGACTAATACAATATTGAATGATGCAGTGATACAGTTGGCTTAGGCGTTGTACAAAGCTAACATGCTAATGTGGGACAAAATCCAGGCTTTTTAAACAGTGCAACAGATTGGATAATAAGATGGGTCGGACTGTCTAATGGGGATCAGTAATTGCTGGCCTCCCTGTCCAGATCTTGCCTACCTTGTCAGTCAGTGCTGGTTGACGGCTGCAGGCTCCATAGGTTAACACAGGCAAACACGGTCTGGAGCTGCTTCTTCCAGAGCTGCCCTCGGCCTCTGGGCCCTTTTGGCGCAGGGGGCTGCAATGGGCAGTGGGGCTGCCCTGAGGGGAGGTATCAAGTATGCCTCAGGGTCAATGGGAGCAGGGGAGGCATGGGAGGTGGGAAGGACAAACAAGGAAGCAGGCCAAAGGCACGGCAAGCAGCGCACACAGCACTAACAAATAATGTAAAATTCAGACAAAGATCACTCGGCTACACTGGGGAACCGGATGCCTTAACTAACAGCCAGAGAGCAAAAGATTGGCGTAGCAGAGGTCGCGAATCCAGGACTAGGTCTTCATTTTATATGGAAACCGATTCAGCCAGTGGGAGCAGGGGGAGGGATGGGAGGCAGGTAGGTAGGATGAAAAAGGAAGCAGCCCTAGGCACAACAAGCAGCACACACATCGCTAACACAGGCTAATTTAACAAAATAATGTAAAATTCAGACAAAGATTACTCAGGCTACACTGGGGGAACCGGATGCCTTACCTCACAGCCAGAGAGCAAACTAATTTAAGTAATAATATGACAGCCTAACTAGACCTATCGCTATACAGTATTCCCTACCTACATGAATAACTTAGATGCTCATCAGTCGTCTGTGAATGTCCAAAAGGAATATGTCTGCTGTCCAAAAGCTAATGCTAACTGCCCCTACAACTAACTTAATAAACTAAGGTCAGGAGAATGACTCCCTTCTCCTGACAGGTGCAATACACACTATTCTTCTTAGTCTTTAGGTTCCCTGTTAATATGCAATTTTTAAATTGTCTTTCATGACCTTTCTTATTAGTTTGTGCAACTCTCTCATGGAATTGTGGGTTTCACTTTCCTTTTTTAAATGTCCTTCCTGGAATCTTGTTGAATCCTTGGATCAAGGATAATAGGTTTTGGATAAGCTGGCGAAGTATAGTTTCCTGTATGGTTCTTGCTTCTTTGACACTTATAGTTTAGCTTTTCCTGGCCTTCTCTGTCTTGTGGTTTATTTATCACAGAGACTTCGCTAGCCTTCAGTTCATCATATTCTTTCTCTGTTGTGTTATACACTTTGACTCTCAAACAAGAGTTAACTTTCCCCTCTTCCAAGGGTTTCCAGGATAGTGACATCCCTGTCTTATTGATCTCACAATCGTGATTTCTATTATCCTCTTTATTTGATTAAGAAATTTCAGGTTTCTTAACTTCAGTTCCAAGCTTTTCTAAACTCTACTCTGACGAGTTTCTAGTGATATTTCATTTCTATTGATCTCCCTTTCAGGCATGTTTATAATTCTCTTTCTTACATCAAAGCAGTTCCAAAATGTTCTCACTTCTACTGAGACAAGTTTCTCAGAGCATGAAATGAGTCCCTTTTGGCATCCGGTTCCTAACGTGTTCCCCATTGCCTTCCGTATTGTTTGGGAATGTCTGCAGGATTCCTATAGGCCTGGGATCTTCTCCTGTTCTCTGTCTCATGTTCGGCTCATTATTGCCGGTGTCCTCGCTCTTTTTCTCGGCTTCTATGTTTCTTGATGGGGCGCAAGACCATTTGCTGTAGCTCCCCTGGATTAGTGGCAGTGCCATTGCATGGGCAGTCTGCTTTGCCCACCACAGCGATGTCATGGTCATACCACCACCAAATCTCAGAGTCCAGTCACCTCTGTTTTCCTTTTCTAACACACGATGGGCTTCCAGCATTTGTTTCATTGGTTCAGAGCAACTATGGACCTCATGGGCTCTGTGTCCCTCTGAAGCTCCACCTCCTGCAGGTGTTACACAAACCGAGGATCTCCCCTACTTCAGTGTACATTCCTATCTCCTCCCTCTCTCGTTTGACGAGTACTCCTTCTTTAACCTACTCATCAAAGTGGATTGGTGATTTTCATTTAAAAAGACAACTTCTCATTCTTCCTGATGATAGCACATTTTAATGTTTTCTTTTGTCAAGTCTCTGTATTTAATAGTATTTGATATGTCAGATAGTCCCATGTATGCCATCATGTGAATTTGTTTAGGGAGTTCCTCACAAGAACAGTAGTCATTGTCCCCTAAGAGGGAGCTTCTCCCATTGAAGTCCCACTTGCCTCAACCCCTAGGGAGGGTGTTGCAGAGTGGGCTCACCTCACGAGCCTCACAGGAGAGACCTCACCCCTTTTAGAAAAGGAGACAAATTCCCTCATTTCTTCACACTGCCATTCCACAGTAGAGGGCCTTACGTTCGCTCTGGGTGAAAAATGTACACTTTTACTTTAAATCTGAATTTACATCTTTTCATTTTATGCTGAAAACAAGGGTGGGTGACCTTTTGCCCAGACATAACAGCCTCTTCTGCCTGAGCCTTCGTTATCCTAAGGCCCACATCTCTGCCAATATTGATGTCTGATGCCACTTGGTCTCTGGGGCTAATCTCTGGAAACAAGTTCACCAAGCAATAAAGTTGATACTATGCTACGAAATAAATGTTCCATTTCAGGTGCATCACAGCCATCCTTCTCAGTATCTGCAGCACCCTTTGGTCTTTTCTACATAAAACATTCTAAAATTGGAAGGCATCTAGATTGTGAGGGGTCAGTAAAGTGAGCCTCACGACTGTATTGAGTTTTCTCAGGATTTGCCATTTTATTAAACATACACTAATTACAGAAATCCTAACTACACTATTCTATCAGCAGATTCCCTACCCATTCTACGATCTATGGGAAAACCTAGCATTCACAAAACTAACAATCATCATGAACAGTATAAGCATTCAAATAACAAAGTACAAAACATAAATAAAAAGTTACCAAACACCCAGTGTCTTGGATGACTTCTCGTGGTCCTTGGCAGATCTTGCTCATCCAAGAATGTCCCAAAGTCAATTTTCTCCAAGTAACAAAAAGGTCTTAATCAAAGTCTTGAAATGTACCAAGGAAATAAAAGGTTCACACACATAAAATCACTGGTCAAAGTATCTTCATTGTTTGATGAAAGACTTCTTTCTTTACAGTTCTACAAAGAATTGACAGCACCAATGGAGTTTCTTGGACGACATCCTTGCAAGAAAGAATATAGATGAAGTTGACAAAAGTATCTTCTCCCACTTTAACAACAACGTCTTCACTTCTAGATTTTGCTGTGTCTTATGTAAAATTGTCAGGATGTTCTAGCATGTGTGAGAAATCTGAGGGTACTCTCACATCTACTCCCCGGGGATCTTCTGTTCAGGTGGCATGGGATGGGCCGTCACTTTTGGATCTGGACCCTGGGGGTGGACAGGCAGGGGAGGATCACGTGGGCGGAGGGTCTTTGGGGATTGTCAGGTCCCGGACCTGTCACCGCCGCTGCCCGAGGAGACCTATCTGGCGGTGTTACCAGCAGTGGCGCCTTGGCTTTAGGAGGGTGGAGAGGGGTCTCGGGAATCTGGCACCGGGGCCTGCAGTTTGGTGCGGCACCCAGCATTTCCCCGGTGTTCTAGTAGAGGGCACTGCCGTGTTGTTCCTAGTAGGCATGCACAGAGGCTCGGCACAACAGCGTCATCTGGAACCATGGCAATACCGCTGCAGCATTGGGTATATAAGCACTGCCCTTTGCTTGGACCGGACGTGTCTGAATGTGCTCCATATGTGCATGTTCTGGCCTTTCAACCTTTTTTTGTCTTTTGCTCTGCAGTCCGGTCTATTTGCTTGTGACCTTCCTGCCTCTTCCTTTTTCCCTTGATCGCTTCTGAGCCAGATCATCTCTCTTCCTTCCTTGCTCAGTTTGCCCCCTTTTTTCTGCTGGCTACCTTGCCTGATACTCTTTACTCTGCCTGGCCAGTGCCCTGTGCCTGAATCAGACCACTGGACCTCAGTTGGACCTTGTGCTGCTCCATCGACCTCCATCTACTCAGAACTCAGTGGTTTCCTAGACCAGTGTTTCAGCGCTGTTCCTGCACCAGGTAAATCCGAGGAAGCTATCGTGTGGTGCGGGGAGTTGTTCTCCTTCTCGCCACTCAAGTATTTACGAGCAGTGGGCTGGGAGATAGCTTCTCGCGTCACACATTCTGGACAAGTCACAAATGGCCAATGCTGGGGAGACCTCATCACAATTTCTACGGTGATGTGGCCAGGTACTTGAAAGGGATTGGGGAGAGGGTGCCAGAGGACAAGACATGGTATCCCCATTTCCTAACAGTGACTTATCTTACTCGCCCTCGACCTTTGTAGGATATAAATGCCCATATCCTACTTTCCCCCCTGAAGTCAGACCAAGTACTGAGAAGAAGAAAGTAACCCCAAGAGTAATGCAGATAACCTATAGGAAACATAACTATAGTACTGAGACAAAGAAGAGGGAGCCTAAAGGCTTTCAAACTAAAGGTCAGGTATGTTCTGTTATCGGGTCAGGCAGTTGAACCTGTGGCCTCACACCTGCAGTCTGTTTGAAACTTCCAGGTGTATAAGAGGTGGAGTCCACAGAGCAGGCAGACAGAGGAGGGTTGAGAAACCAGTGGGATGAGAGTGGAGCAGAAGGCCATGAGAAATCGGAGCAGAATGGGACACTGAGACATGGGAGAAAGCTGTAGAGCAGCAGAGTGTCTCTGTATGGTGAGGGGGCCGCGTCTCCAAGGAGCCAGAGAGCCCGAGAGAAGGGAGCCACGGAAGATGTTGGTCCCAATGCTGTGGCTGAGAGGAGCTCATTCCCTGACTAGGAGTCACAGTCTAAGGGTGTCTGTGGGGCAGGCAGGGAGGTGCTCATTCCCTGACTGGAAAAAAACAGTCTGAGGGTCTCTGCTGGGCAGGCAGTATCAACTGCACCAAGAAACAGGAGAAGGATCATAACGCTACCGGTGAGTGTCAATGAATGAAAGAAACTTGGTGCGCGTTGGAGAGGGAGTGGAAGCTACATTGTCAGAGTGGTCGGGTGCAGGCAGCAAGTCCTTCAAAGTCTCCAATGAGAACCGAATGATGAGGAGAAAGGCCCTCGTCATGAGTTGGGCGGTATTTAGGCTGTAATACCGCCCAACTATATTTATTTTATTTTTATTTTTAAATGTTTTTATTGGCATTATTATTATACATCACCAATTCGGTGTACGCTTGTTATCAACAGTCAACAAATTAGCAATAACCAATATTTTAAGAATGGAAATAAAACAATAAACAAATTAAACTAAACAACCAGTCTTCACTTGCCATGTTATCATGTTGGGGTACATGGCCCCTCCTACTGACCATTCCGGACTTCTGGATCTCATTGGTCCTAGTCTGGCTAGAGATGCTGAGTCTAAGTGCTCCCCAGCAGGACCTTGGGTATTGTCTTTAGTCGAGCGTAGTTCAGTGGGCTGGGACAACAAGGGGTTTGTCGTCCGATGGGTGAAACATGTCCCAAATTAGGGCCTTCCAGTCCTCGTATGCTGGGCTTGCCTCTCCACCCGCGTTGGCCACTCCTTCTCCCCATACTGTCGTTTCCGCCTCTGTCCAATGTTTAAGGTCCTTGTGCCACCTGTCGAACTGCAGGCCCCTCGCGGCTTTCCATGCCATGGCTATGGTTCTTTTGGCTAGCACACATACCATATCCATCAGCTTCACTAAGTGTCTCAGCTTGCTTATTCTTGGCTATGCTCCCAGGAGGCATTCCTTCAGGGACCATTCACATCGCACCACCCCTGCTCTCCTACAGGTCTGTTTTAGTTTGGCCCAGAAGGTCTGGGCGCTCAGACAACTCCAGAACATGTGGGTCATATCCGCCCTTTCTGAGTTGCATCAAGGGCATAGGGTCTTAGCGTTGTGGTTAAATTTGTCATGTGTGTTCTATATAGGATCTGTAATTGGATTAGTCTGAACCTTGCATTCCTTGACACCTCTCTGGGGTATATTAGAATTCTCTTCCATTCCTTTTCAGTTATCTCTACCCCCAGGTCCGCCTCCCACTTTGTTTTCAGAACCTCACTTTTAGGGTTGGGTCTATCCGCTAGTTTGGCATATAGCCTGGACATTGGTTTCCACCCGTCCCCCAGGCTGTACAGTAGTGTTAGTAGTGGGTCTTGTTTAGGCTCTCCTGGCCACTCTTTCCACTGCTTCTTAGCCCCCTCCCTGACTCTCCTATACCACAGGAACTGGCATTTGGGTAAGCCTTCTGTCGCTATCATTGACTCAAAGTCTCTGAAGGTCCCCCCCTCGTATGTGTGTCCCCAGGTGTAAATGCCATATTCCTCCCATTTTCTCATCCGCCTTCCCCTTGCACACCCCTGCCGCAATTGGGATGTCTGAGTAGTAGGGATGTGCTCCACCTGTGAGTTTTAGGGTCCTATCCCATATTTTCCTGCCCAGTTCTATTAACATCGGGGTCTTCCCTAGTCAGTCTGCTGGAACCCATAGTATTTCTTTCAGGTTCTCTGGTGTCACTGACTGCCTGAGCAGTCTGGTTTCAGAGGTAGTCTCGTCCGCTAGCCACTTGACTGCATGGCTCATTTGGGCTGCAAGGTAGTATCTTTCAAGGTCTGGTAGTTGGAGACCTCCTGCTTTATATGGTAGTGTTAGAGTGCTGAGGGATATTTTGTGCCTGGTGTTGCCCCATAGCAGCTCTCTTATGAGCTTTTCTAATAATCGGAAGAAAGAGGCTGGTATGTAACTGTGTACGTTGTGGAAGAGGTATAGGAACCTTGGTAATACTATCATTTTGACCACTGCAGCCCTGCCCATCATCGATAGTGGTAATTTGGACCAGAACTTTGTTGATTTTCGTAGCCCATGCACCACAACCTGGGTGTTACCTCCATGCATCTTTTCAGGTGTGTGCCAGATATTGACCCCCAGGTATCTAAATGTGTGTGGTTTCCATTGGATTACCACTATGGAGGTTAGCCTCATCTTTCCCAGCCAGTCCCGCCAGCGGGAATGCACTTGACTTCTCGCTGTTGAAGGCGATCCCTGACACTCGGGCGAAGTTCTCTAGGACCTCTAGGATTGTTGGTAAATTGAGATGGGGGTCCCTCAGGTATAGCAGTACATCATCTGCATACAGTGAGACAATGTGGTATTCTCCTCCCATTCTGATGCCAGCATTAAAGAACTGTTTCCTCCTGTATATGGCTATTGGTTATAGGCACAGAATATAGAGCATTGGGGACAGTGGGCAGCCCTGTCTAATGCCCCTTTGGATATCCCACAGTTCTGACACCATCCTCACGGTACTTACCCTGGCCACTGGTGATTGGTATAGTATTTTTATCCATTGGATAAAGGATTCCCCCAACCCAAATTGCCTTAGGACCTCTAATAGCCACTCCCAGTATATGGAGTCGAAGGCTTTTGTGGCGTCCAGGGACACCACCGCGTATGATTCTCGTGTGTTGTTCGTTTGTGCCACTATGTGTTGAAGTCTGCGTAGGTTCGCTGTAGTGTTCCATCCTGGTATGAACCCATTTTGGTCTTTGTGTACCAGTGTCCCTATCACCCTTGTCAGCCTTTTAGCTAGTATGGTGGTCAATATTTTGATGTCGTAATTGAGCATGGCCAGTGGCCGGTACGAACCGCATTCATCATTTGGTTTCCCTGGGTATCGGTACCACTAGTGTCTCCCTCATGCTTTTCGGTAGTATCCCTTTCTCGTAAGATTCATTAAACACTTCAAGGAGGATGGGGGCCAGGTCAGCTTTGTACACTTTGTAAAATTCGGGGGGTAATCCGTCAGTACCCGTGGTCTTACTCGTGGATAGAGATTTAATTGCCTCTGTTATGTCTTCCACTATCAGGTCCCCGTTTAGTGAGGCCCATTGGGCTTCATTCAATGTTCGCAAGCCTATCTCTTCTAGTGTGTCTATGAACTCACTCTTTGACACCACCGTTGCGTGGCTGTACAGCTGGGAGTAGAAATACTTGAAGGCATTGTTGAGGTCCGACTGCGATGTATAAATCTCGCCAGTGGAGTCTTTGACCTCAGTGATCGGGAGTTTTGGGTGTTCCCTTCTGCACATGACAAGAGTCTGCTTAGCTTATCGCCTTCCTCATGTGGCCTTGTAGTTTTGGTTATATAGTCAAACTTGGCTAATCTGGCCCATGCGTTTTGGCAGTCGCTTTGGGCTGCAGAATGTTCCTCCTCTGCCTCCCTTGTGTTAGGTGCAGTGGTTTCCAGCTGTGTGATCTGACTTTCCCCAGCCTCTAGTTCATTCCTCAGTGCTCTCCTGATCCCCCCAGCACTAGCAATGGCTTCTCCCCTGACCACCACTTTTAATGCTTCCCAGATTGTGTCCCAACCCTTCACAATCCCGACATTGATGTCTAGGTATTCTTGTATTTTATCTCGGAGGCCCTCTCTAAAGGCGCAGTCTGTGATGGCTTCCGTTGGCATTCGCCACATTGGTATGGGTGGTTTGGACCCTCGTGTTTTCCACTCCATGAGCAGTGGGGAATGGTCCGATATCGACCTTCTCAAGTAAGATATCACCTCCACCTGGGGTAGATGTTGCTTATCTATTAGTAAATAATCAATTTGTGTGTAGAGTGCGTGGGGTGATGAAAAGTAAGAGTATACCCTATCATTTGGATGTAGTTCCCTCCAGACCTCAGCGAGGTCCAAGTTCTCTAGTACCTTGTTTAATGTAGAGTGGGTTGAGGTAGGTTGTAGCATTGGGAGATTAGATCTGTCCAGTAGGTGGTCATGTATACAATTGAAATCGCCTCCCCATATGAAAAAGCAGTCACGATAGGGTGTTAGCTTGGTGCTTAAGTTGGTCAGGTACCCTGAGGTCCCGTTGTTGGGAAGATAGGAGTTGACTATGCATATGTCCAATTGTTCTATGCAGCCTCTTAGTATCAGGTATCTCCCTTCTGCGTTCACCTCTTTCGACAACACCTTAAACGGTATTGCGCCATCTATCCATGTGTACACCCCATGCGCGTATTTGGAGTACGCCGCGCCAAAGCATTGCCCCCCCACCATTCAGACAGTTTGGCAGTGCTCTCAGTAGTTAAATGCGTCTCTTGCAGGAGTGCAATTGAAACATGTTTCCTCTTCAGGAAAGATCTGATCCTGTTCCTGCGCATGTAGGAGCCCAATCCCCTGACGTTCCACGTCAGCACCTTAATGTCATCCGCCATCCCTGTGTTGCAGTGTCCCTTTTATCGGATCCAGTGTCCATTGTTCACGTAGGCATATTCTGGCAAAGACAGCAAAACGTTTCAAACAGTAACTCGCTAAACGTAACCACGTCCAACTGCACCTAGCAGTTGCGCCTTCTGGGTGGGCTCAGGTGCCCCCACCACGTCTTGGCCTCTCCAGGTCATCTGTGGCAGGTAGTGGCGCACCGGCAACGGGCCGGCACCGGTCTTTTCGCGGGGTTGTGCCATCCTGCTCTGGTAAGGCGGTGTGGCAGGTCTCCCGTCATTGGTAAGAAATTGCCATGGTTTGTCTTCTTTTTAGAAACCATCTGTCTTTGGCAGGACTCTGTTGCGATCGTTCGCAGCTGTTTCTTCTCCGCTTGCCATGTTGTTGTGTTCGAGCCACATATGTACTGCTGCTGGTATTTCTAGGAAAATAGCCCTCCCTTTGTTTATGATCTTGAGTCTGGATGGGTAGAGCAGCATGTACTTAAGATTTAGCTGGCGCAGTCTGGCTTTGACTGGGAAAAATTTGCTTCTTGCTCTCTGGACCGCAGGGGTGTAGTCCGGGTATATTGTGATCTTAGCATTATCTCTGCTTATTGCCCCCCTTCGCTTAAGTGGCGTAGTATGATTTCCCGGTCTTGAAAGTTAAGGATCCTTGCTATGATCTGGCGCGGGTACGATCCTGGTGGTGGTTTTTTTCTGGAGGGCTCTATGTGCTCTTTCAACAGCGAACCCCTGTGAGAGCCGACCCGCGCCGATTTCTTGTTGTAGTAAAGTTTCAACAAGGTTTGTGGGGTTAAGTAGGTGGACTTTGTTGCATCTGGATCGAACTTCTGCATCTTCAGCCCTTTCCTCCAATATCTTGTTGCGTCTCTCCAGTTCCCGTATCCTGTCCTGCACATCTTTTAGTGTTATGGACATTTCGTGCTGCTCCAATTCTGTGGTCGTCACTCATTCCACGAGGTTGCGCATGTCCTGGCGCATCAGTTGCATGTCTGATCTCACCTCCTCTATCTTGCTGTCGATAAAGGTGCGCAGCCCAGATATTGCCTCCAATATTTGTTTATCTTTATTGTGTTCCTCGGGCGCTTGTTGGGCTGGTTCAGTCCCTTCAGACTCTAGTCTTTGTTCCTTCAGTCTGACGGTGGTAAAGGATTCCATGATGCTGTGTTTGTTTTCCCTTTGGGAGTAGACATGTCCCTATGCATGGGTTGGGGCTGTGATGGGTCACCAGCCGGGGCTGCCCTGCCCGTATTTGGGATCTGCTTGTACATACAAGGGCTCCTGTGTGTTCCTCCCTCGAGGCTCTTGATCTTGGTCTTCCTTGTTGTTGTTGGCTCTCTTGCAGGAGTTATCGTCCCGGCAGGGGGTTGGGTGGGGTGGGTTGTTCTGTCCGCCCACCCAGTTGTTTGGTGTTTGCGCCAGGGCCAGGGGTACTGACCCCCTTTGTTGTTGTGTGTGATGCTGGAAATGCATCAGAGGGACAGGGCCTCCGTATCCTTGTCATTTACTGCTTTTTATTGTGTGTTCTGTCATGTTTTCCACGCAGGAGTTCATGTGAGACTCCTGGCGGTGCAGCTTTCTCTTTTGGTTTTGGTGAACAGACCCATGGGATACCCTTATGGCACCCATGGGTAGGGGTGCAACCCTGTGCCCCTAGTGTATGTTTTTGGGCGCCTGCGTGTGGCCCACAGAGAAGGGTACGGGCTGGTGGCAGCTCCATGCTGAACTGACTGGTGCCCTGAGCATCCTCCATTTTGGGATGCCCAGGCCCTGTCATTAGAATCGGTAGATTCCTGATGGAGACAAAATGGCCCCCGTGGCCCCTTGCCATCTATCGATTGTTACCTTGATCTTCCCGAAGTCCCGGGAAGCCCTGACTCTTTCCCTTCCCCCTGACTGGCTGTTGGGTGGAAGTAAAAACAAAGAGGTGATGGCTGGAAGGTTTAGAATGAATCTTAACCACTGAGATTGCTCTGGGCAACCCTCCAGACCATAGTTCTTCGCCTGCCAAGCCATTACAGAAGGAGAAAGACCATATGCATATCAGGCTTGGTCCCACCCCAAAAGGGGTAGTCCATCCAGAACTGCTAGGTCACATCCCTTCTGCACGAGACCACAAGCATCCGCAAACATGTTTCGTCCTTGTTGGGCCTCATCAGTGAGGAGTAGCTTGAGTCTCTAGGCCCAGCAGGCACTGGACCCACGTCTGGGCATACCCGTCCCACTCGGGGTGACAAAGCAAAAACAAAGAGGTGATGGCTGGAAGGTTTAGAATGAATCTTAACCACTGGCATTGCTCTGGGCAACCCACCAGACCATTGTTCTTCGCCTGCCAAGCCATTACAGAAGGGGAAAGACCATATGCAAATCAGGCTTGTTCCCACCCCAAAAGGGGTAGTCCAGCCTGAACTGCTAGGTCACATCCCTTCTGCATGAGACCACAAGCATCCCCAAACATGGTTTGGCCTTGTTGGGCCTCATCAGTGAGGAGTAGCTTGACTCTCTAGGCCGAGCAGGCACGGGACCCACGTCTGGGCATACCCGTCCCAAAACAATGGTTGTTTTGATTTTTTAAATGAATCTAGTGTGTCTCCATTGAATAGTCTTCCTGTGCCTTGTCTTGTCACACCACATGTCTCCGGCCAGCATCCTCCCTCACGCTGGCCGCCCACCTTCAATCCACATAACCGTTGAACCCATATGCAGCAGACATACATATGTTATTTTGCGAGTTGGCATCAAGCCTCCCGGCCTTGCCTCCTCCCCCAAAAATACTTACCACACCACTTTGTTCAAGCGTTGGCAATAAAAGGAAGGCCGTTGGATTTTATTGATACAAAACATGGTTATAGGTAAATAATCCATATGGTTGATCATAGTAAATCATCCTTTTGGGCACCGGGTACAGAGATGACCCCCTCTGGCCCGTGCCGCCTTGCCACCACAGGCCAGCCTGCTGCTGACTAACTGCCTAGGCATCCAGGGTCTCCAGGGTGAACTGCACCCATATATTCTCCTGGGAGGGTGAGGTATTTATAAACTCACACCCCTGCCTTCCATGTACTAGATCCTGCAGCCTGCCTCTTACATGCAGTTAGATGGCCTCTCCTTGGTGAGGCCCTGCGGCAAACGAGTCTTGTCTGCACGACCACCGCCCCAATCCACCCGCCCCCCCCCTATCAAAGGCAGTTCGCACCGGGGTACTTGTGCTGGCAAGTGGAGCTGTCAGGGAGCGATAAAGGCCAAGAGGTGCCAAAGACCATGTACACTTCAAAGTGGTCTATAGAGCATGGGTTGTTGTTCCCATGTCTACCTCCAGACCCAGTGTCTCCTGCCAAGCATCCCCCTTCACGCTGGACGGCCCCCTGCGCTTCCACATAAGTGTGTCTCCATTCACGAGTCTTCCTGTGTCTTGTCTGCACGACCACCGCCCCAATCCACCCCCCCCGCCCTATCAAAGGCAGTTCGCACCGGGGTACTTGTGCTGGCAAGTGGAGCTGTCAGGGAGCGATAAAGGCCAAGAGGTGCCAAAGACCATGTACACTTCAAAGTGGTCTATAGAGCATGGGTTGTTGTTCCCATGTCTACCTCCAGACCCCGTGTCTCCTGCCAAGCATCCCCCCTCACGCTGGACGGCCCCCTGCAAACCGCATAATGCCACGACATATACACGTCATTCATTCACAAACACACCCCTGTTTCGAATTCTTTATAACCCACTTCATATTTCTAATGAGAACTTCTTTGCGCTTTGCTAGTCAACCCGTGAAGGTGCTGGTTATCTGCTCTTCGTCTCTGTGAACTTCCGTGACCACTTCGAGGAAACTTGTCAGTTTGCAAACCTGTGAACTGCTCCCTGTTCTACGACAAGAAACTACTCTGATCCCTGCATCTAACTGTTTGTTCGTCAAGGTAAGGCCATGTACCATAATCATTTTGCGTCCAATTTCTTTTCGTTCAAGACAGTACATGCAAGGAACTAGTCACATGTTCTGAGTTTAGTCAAATTATCTTTCTATTTTTTTTAAGTTATTCAAATACTTATCCGCATGTGAATAACGTGTATAGTTCCAAGAACCAAAACGAACCTTGCATTGAACCTTTTATGTGTCATTTAATTTTTTAACACATTGGTATTCATAGAGAATTGTTGATCTTTACTTTTCAGAACTTTCCACAATGCCTGCCTGTTCCATTGGCGGTTGCCCTTCGAAGACCCATAATAAATCTGAAGGTACTATAATGCATGTTTTCCCTAAGACAATAGATCAGATAAGAGAATGGGTCCGATATTGCGGATATCCACCGTCTGAGCTTGAAAGTAGAGTCCTAGAAGTCTTTGCGGACAAGAGGGGTGATCGATACCGCATCTGCAGCAGGCACTTTAGCCCAGACATGTACTTCACATCATTGCTAATAAAGAAGAACACACCGCGAGTGAGGCGAAAATTGCTCTCAACCGCTATTCGCACTCTATTCGTCCACATCCCTCCACTCGTGAGTCAAGTTTACGTATTTATCTCTCGGCCTTGCGGTAGTGTGTAGCATTAGCTAACAATAATTTCCCCATTTATGTATCCACTCAATATGAAGGCGGAAGATTCTCCATCCGTGTCGTTATTGCAGTCATCAGCCACTTCAAGCGCCTATCGGGTAATCTTACTTAGCTATTCTGCCACTGACTTGTTTTAGGCATGTAAATCAATAGTTTTAATTTATCGTGTGATTATTTTACCTAATGTTACACCCTTGTACTCGTCCTCTAGTCTTTGTTTTCAAAAATAATGCAAGTACTGTCTTTCAGGGAGATGCTGAGGAGTCCAATGTATTGACGACAACCGTTGATGTCACTCAGATGCTCGAGGTACGTTTCCGGACAGTTCCATCGATGGAGATCATCAGATCTTGCATTCTTGTAGCGTGATTGTTACACACAATGTTTCTTTCGTTTTTAGCCATTGATATGTCCTTCTGTCGTCGCCCTCCTATGTGTCTTCTTTTTTCAATATTGTGTTCATTACTAATGAAAGTGCTATGTTTCAGGGAGTCGATGGAGCATTAGTCCAAGAAGAAGGGGGAGCATGCAGTTACGGGTCGGCGCAACAGCTTGCAGAAGTGTGCACCGCAGTTACATCGTCCCTTGATGTTCTTATGCATTTCGAGGTATGGATACTGACTACTATGTTTCAGGGAGATGACAGAGCTTCTTCTACAAGAACATCACCCCTAGTAGTTGATGCAGATCTCTGGGTGGTGACACTTCCAACTATCGAGCAAATTGAATCATATTTACATATCCATTATTTATTTTAGACAACTGATCATTTCTGCATGTCTATTTAGATGAGCCGTTGACGCCTGCACAAAGTTTATGTTCTTTTTAACAAAATAGAAAACCATACTAATGCAATTACTGTGTTTCAGGGAGTTACTGAAGCATCATCTTCAATAATATCATCAATGGAAGTCTATGAGGAGCCCGAGGTATGGATCTTGACAGTTCCATCTAACTAGATCAACAATGCGTGAATAATTGTCGTTTGAATGTTCTACAGAAAGCGTTCATTCGTGTTTTGCTATTGAGATGTACGTGGGTATTGGTCCCCAAGTACATTTTGTGTTTTCAATATTATTATACATACTAATGGAAGTTCTATGTTTCAGGGAGTCGATGGAGCGTCAGTGCGTGATGGATGTGCTTATCATGAAAATATAGTCATTGCAGCGCAAGAGGAAGTGGAGACATGCACACACGAGTCGGAGCAACAGCGTCCTGATGTTGAAGTTCGAGGCAAGAAAGTTTCAAAGAAAAGAAAGCAAAAGAAGGTTAGTGTCCTGGACACTATATTATGTTGTTTTTCACTGTTAATAGTTCAATACTGTTAAGTTGTGTTTAAACTGAACATCCCTTTTCCAATCTGTCCTCTAGTTGCGAGTGGGTGTACGAACTAGATCTACACAGACAGTGAAGCGAACGAGAGATGTTGCTTGTCAAACCTTTTGGCAGGGACTTGAGACTGGAGATGCATTGTGCCAATGGGAAGAATATGAAGTGATTGACAACGGAGCTATACCACCACCAGCCATTGATAGTGAATGTCCTCCTGGTAGTTCGGATGCAATCGGAGATCAATTCACAGAATCCACACCCGCAAAAACTAAGACCGCGAGAAAGTTGAAGAAATTGTTTTATTCACCCATCGCCGGAGAAGGAACAGATGTTGCAATGGAAGAGAATGAAGTGGACGACAATGAAACACCATCAATATCACTGAACATAGCGGAAGACGATATCAGAGATTCTACCTTTCATGTGAGTGACATGTCCTCAACGTTACAGGCCGAACCAGCTGGGATGCAGAGTGACAGTATAAGGAAAGAGGCCAAATTCATTGTATTCGATAGTTGTTTGATTGATATTATTATTTGGATGAAATGTGGGCATTCGGTTGGTGGGGAAGTATGTGGGGAGCCATTGATTAATGTGACTCGTGCAATTTGAGGCACTAACCTTAAAATACATGCCACCTGTACAAAATATCATCCTTTCTCATGGTCTGCACAACCCATGCTGGGGCAACTGCCAGCAGGCAATCTACTTTGTGCAGCGGCTGCACTTTTTAGTGGTTCAAGTTTTAAAAAGTTAGAGTCTTTCTTTCAGTTTGTGGGAATCCATTTCATTGCGAAAACTCAGTTCTACAAATACCAAACCGATTATCTATTTCCAGCCATTAGCGAAGCTTGGAGAATGGAAAAAATGTCTATTGATAGTACATTCGAGGGCAAACGGTTCAGGCTAGCCGGTGATGGACAGTGCGACAGCCCAGGATTTTCAGCCAAGTACTGCACCTACCACTTTCAGGACATGGAAAGTAAGAAAATTGTGAGTTTGGTGGTCGTGCAGGTGTCACAAAGTACATCCTCAGTGGCCATGGAGAAAGTTGGCTTTGTAGCATCATTGCAAGAACTACAATCGCGGGGAATGGTGATCGACCTGATATCCACGGACAGACACGTTTCAATTGCCAAGACAATGAGAGAAGAGTACAAAAATATAAATCACCAATTTGACGTTTGGCATCTTGCAAAAACAATCAATAAAAAAATGTCGGCTGCAGGTAAAAAAAAAGATATGCAAGGTATTTCACAGTGGTCCAAGTCAATCAGCAACCATCTTTGGTGGAGCTCAAAAACATGTGGAGGGTCGTTGGAAATTCTACTGGAAAAATGGCGGTCAGTAATGTTACACTGTAGCAACGTTCACCGCTGGAACACGAACCAACATTTCCACAATTGTGAACGTGGCCATTTGTCCACAGAGGAGGCACGGAAGAAGAAGTGGTTGATTCCTTCATCACCCACTCACAAAGCCATTGAAAAGATTGTATTTGATAAAACTATAACAAGAGATTTGAGGGGACTCACGGAATTCTGCCACACAGGAGATTTGGAGGTGTTCCACAATATGTGCCTAAAGTACAGACCAAAACGATTGCATTTTGGCATGGAGGGCATGATAAATCGGACTCTTCTAGCGGTCTTGGCACATAACCATAATGTTGGCCGTCAACAAAGTAGGACGACCGGAACTTTAGGGACGCTTCGCTACAATAAGGCCTTCACTAAAAGAAGTAAACAATGGGTGATCAAACCAGTGTTTGAGGATATGCAATATGAGTTTATTGAGAGACTTATTGTTGATGTTATAGATAGGCACATACATGGAGTTGTGAACGAACCTGTGCAGGGGACAACTGCATTGCCACCCAACATTGCCTCTGTTCCATGTCCACCTAAAGCAGAGCTCATTGAGAAATACACATCACGGTTTAAATGATTGTAATTTGATTGTCTGTTCTCTCGAGTCTCCTCATGTTGCAGGCCCATTGAATATGTGTATCTATGTAATGTGTAAATAAAAGTGATTGCTCAGTGTACATGCAATGTGTCTCTCCACCCTTGCCCCTCCCTTCACCATGCAGTAGTGCGAACCACCCGGGTGTCACCTGTGACTTTGCTCTCGAGTCTCCTCATGTCGCAGGCCCATTGAATATGTGTATCTATGTAATGTGTAAATAAAAGTGATTGCTCAGTGTACATGCAATGTGTCTCTCCACCCTTGCCCCTCCCTTCACCGTGCAGTAGTGCGAACCACCCGGGTGTCACCTGTGACTTTGCTCTCGAGTCTCCTCATGTTGCAGGCCCATTGAATATGTGTATCTATGTATTGTGTAAATAAAAGTGATTGCTCAGTGTACATGCAATGTGTCTATCCAACCTTGTTCATTTGCGCATTAAATTAAACCAAACAGTAATATAAATCATTTTTCAAAAAATATAGAATGTCTCCGTATTTATGGTTCTCTGGGGCTGCAAAGCACGCAGACAAAATGCAAAGATGGAGTGTAAATTTCAAGTCCTGTGAGATGGCCTTACACTGAATGTAGCTAACTAGGAATGTGTGCTCGTTCAAAGTGAAGGTCAGCTGCTTTGATTTTTTGCTCGGGTGCCGGAATGGCCCACGACTCAGTATAAGGTTCTATTGTTATTTGACCTTGACAGGCCGGGACCATCCCGAAAGACTTCTTTTTGGGGGTGTGGTGCAATAACGTAAGAAACGATAATGAATAAAATTTCAGAAACGATAGCCACGTTCATTAGAAGAAATAACGTCGGCATAGAAGGAGTGGTATTTCGGGGCTGCCCTACGCACAGACACAATGGAAAATGCAAATATAATGTAAGTAACTCTTTAGATGAGTTTATACCGCAATTTAATTACTATACAGTAGCTTTAAAGACGGGTTAAGTTGTACTTGTTCGTTCTATGTGGCATATTGTTTTGTACCGCGCACTATCTTGAGGAGAACCATCTCCTTTTAGGGAAGCACCTCAAAACCTTCCTCTTTACTTCTGCTTTCTCTCTCCCTCTACCCTGCTACAACTGGTCCACTGTCTGCGACCTCGGTCCTGGGCCCTTCCACTCTCCACCTGCACTGCCTCCCTGTCAACCCCTGCACTGGGGGACTGTCTCAGTATCCTACAGCCCCCCCTTCCCAGCACTTGTTCTGCACTTACCTTGCACTTGCCACCAGCTGGCCCTATGTATTTATTATTTTATGCTACTTACCTTGTACTCCACTTCCCCCCTCCCCTTCCCCTTGCACTTTTACCTTCCCCCTACCCCTGCACTTGCGCGATCTGAATGACACCTGGCCTAGTAGGATCGTTGTCTGTCTTCTCCTTGTCCCCCCCCTCCCTGCCTCGCCACGCCTTCAAACACTTGTGTATAGGCGCGTTGCAAATGCCATATTATATCATATCAGTAACGAAGTGGTCCACTGGCGCTCAGGCGGCTCTGAAAAAGGCGGAGGAGAGGGGGTGGGTTACTGGAAATGACGTATAATACCCAGTAGCGCTGTCCTAGCTATGAAATGAATAATTTTAATAAAGATCTGATGGTGAGACTAATTTCATCTTTTATGTTTTTAAAACAGGTACATCCTTCATTATTGTCTGTGTCACGAGTACCAGACACCGGCGGATGGCTTTTTCAACCGCCAGTTGCTTCTCCGCGTGAACAACGTTACCACCCTGACCATTTTATGGGACGATCGCCAAGTACAAGTATGCCCTTACGCGGTACTAACGGCTAGATGCAACATACATACCGTTGTGGTGGCCTAGTGCCTCGTTGTTGGAACAGCCATGCGATTATCAGTGCGACCGAAGAGCTTATTTTATCGTAACCCAACACCCTGTGTACTGCACACGAACATCGCTTGCCTCAAGAAGAACTATTTGGATCGAGAGCAAAGAAAAATGCAAATCGCTGAATATTCTCTAAACATTTGATGTCCAATAAATGTACTTTACCAAATTTACAATCTTGCGGTTTGATTTAAAAGTACATATTCCGAATTGTGGCGCGCTGTGTTGTGAGCTGATCTGTGTTGGTTTCCGGGTTCTGTGTGGAGTCGCGTAGAAGACGCCTGGGCGCGTTTGCCTACGCAGCACAGTCACGTCACGGATAGAGGCGGGGAATATGAATGTTTTGATAAAGTCTGTTTCAGGGGCAGGGGATATGATTTAGTGCCGCAAACGCAGGTGAGCCAGGTCGATGGGGGAAATGATAGGATTATCACAAAATGGAGGCTGATTTCGAGTGCGTTAATGGACGAAAAGTCGGGTAAGGTCCATAGGAGAGTTTTCTACGATCTACCGATTTATGCTTAAAAACACATGGCCGAACCGTAGGGACAATAAAAAAAAAGTCCCGGAACTATCCTTTAATTATATAAAGACTGTGTTTTAACCAATACAGTGTGGGGACATTCCTTTGTGGGTGCTTGGGGACTACACTGTACTTAAGAACCAGCCCGCATCACCTTCCTGAGAAGCTATGCCTGGATTGCTCGACCATAGCTACCGAATAGAGAATCTTGGCTGGGGTCCTCTGTGCCTCTCCTCTACCATATAGAGAGCAGAAGCACCGACACCCCCCTCCAGTCTTTACATTGTGTCCTTAGGGCGCTCCTTTCCTCCAATACGCATATTAGCCCCATCTGTGGTGCAATGTCACTTGGTTAGGTCGCTCCTCATCTTGCCTATGGGTGGTGTCCATATGCCCTTTTAGACTCTTGGGGTGGTAGGCACGCACACCAGGTAATACCTTGTTGAGGTGCAGGTCGCTTTGTAAGCAGGCTTGTGGCAGTGCAGTGGTCTGACGCAAAGTTCGGCGCCCCCCTTGCTCCGGTGATAGTTTCCTCTAATCTTGCTGCATCCTCAGCACTCGCTTTTGGTTTCCTCACTGATGGCCCAATGTGTTCCAGCAATCAAGCTGCTTTCCGGGAGTTATGAGTTGCGTAGTTCGTGTAGCATGCGCTGGTTTCCACCGTCTGGCCAATGAGGGCAGCTTGCAGCTCCCAATGCGCTGGGTCTCCGCACCTCAGTTATGCTCCTCGTTTTAATTTCTATGTCCCCAGCCTTTAATGCGCTCTTTGTATGAGAGGTAGTCCCCACCCGACAGCACAGCCTTCTCTGTGATGCATGCACCACTATGATGGTACAGGAACAGTTTGTGCCACAGTGCATTCACCCAAACCCAGTGCTGCTATCTGTTGCGGCCCGCCAACTGTACTAGTACTCACAGTGCATTTCCCGGGACCTAAGGGCCGCCTCTCTCAGCATTTCGCGTGTTGTTGGGCCACTGCAGTTTGTTCCAGCCCTCATGTTTTCAACTATGCTGGGCGATCAGGACCTGCAGACGTCGTCCAATCCATGCGCCCTCAATAATGCATTGTATGCACTCATGAAGATCAAAGTGCTCGCAGTTGCCACTCCGCAGTTACATTTGCCTCCCAGGGGTGCTTGCTCTCCGCTTACCAGTCGATTCCAAAGCACCCAATTGTTAGGTTTCGTCACTGCTATCTTGTCCAGCGCCAACCGTCGCTCCAGTGCCCTTTTTGGTTTGTCAGCAGCCTCCTCCTGGCAAGCAAGGCATTGTTCCTGTGCTGGGGTCTCATGGTACAGCTCCCTCTCTTCGCTGTGTCGCCGGTCCTCAGCCTCTAGGTGGGCCGTCTCCATCGGCCGCGTGCAGTGTTCAGTGTTCCCAGCAGTTCTCAGTATTCTCTGCTTCCCAATGTCCGGCACCTTCGCTTCCTCCGTCTAGTGTGTAGTTGGGGGCAGCTCCTCTTCGGTGCCCCGCCGGGTTCGCTGGGTGGGTCTTCTGCTCCCTGATGCAGCTGGCGCCAGGCTCAGTCTCAGAGTGGCAAGGTGCTCCAGGCATCCAGTGCGGGTGTAATTTGTTCTGCTCTAGCGTTGGAGCCTGGCTCTCCCCCTGCTTGTTCCTACACCACAGTGCCGTCCGCCATCTTTGCTGTCCAAGGGCCCATGTTCGGAGGCCTAGTTTATTTAGACGGCAGTTCCGATTTTCATCGGGATTTCGTCCGGTGCAGGCAGAACCGCTTTCTCTTCGTTAGGATGTCGTCTGTGGTCTCGCTACTTTCTGGTATTGCCAGATTATAGGATTTTAGACAGGATCAGGATGGGAGCTCTCCCCAGCCACCTCTCTAGTCCATGAGCTCCGGCCATGCCCCCCCCACGCCCAACTATATTAGGGTTAGCGCCCACCGGTCCAGCAGTGCTACCGCCGGATCACGGGTTGAGCACTAACTGTAAGTCCCCATTCCGCATTGGACCCAATGAGGAATTTTCAGTGCAATTAACGTCAAGTAATACAGCCGGCGGTAATTGCACAGAGAATGGGCATTTTTTACCTTACTTACCGACAACTCAGAGCTGGGGGTCAATACGCCAGACTCGTGATGGGATCAGCTCTTAAAAGTGGCGATAATACCGTTACCGCCGTATTTATGGGCTTCTTCCAAGTGTTTATAACAATTCTAAAGCAACGCGAGCGAGTGAAATGATGAGAAAGAGTTTTTCTGTAAGTGTTCAGCCGAGAGGAGCAGCGAAGTGTGAACAAATAACCTAATTGACAGATTAAGTGGCATTTGGAACCTTCCAAGTGTGAATAACAATTCTGGAGCCATGCAAGTTATTGAAGTGATGAGGAGTTTTCTGCAAGTGAGCAACTGAGTTGAACAATAAAGTCTTAGCAAAATACTGAACTGAACGTTTAAGCTGCATTTGAACTTTCCAAGTGTGAATAACCCAACAATCCCAAGTTAGGGGATAAAGTGCTTGGGTAAGGGTAACTGGTTGCACGACCTATAGTGGGTGTACCGTGTGGTCTGTCACCTGCACCTAGACCAAGGAGCCCCAACTAATGAAACCAGGAAGAGCACAATATTGGCTTTGAATCAGTGCAACAATCTTGGGAAAGAGAAACCTAAGCCCCTACTGACCACTTAGAATATTTGGTGAAAGCAGGCTACAAGCCTGTGCTAGGAAGATCTAAGCTTCTTGGGAACATTATCTTTGAACTTTTTTTGTTGTGTACCAGCACCTGCACTGCATTTAGGTATTAGACGTAAGGGCAAGAATATGTTTTGGCACAGACAGACTTTTGTTTTGGACCTCTGAACATTAGTGTTTCTTATTTTCCTTAGGTAGGGCAATTCCCACCATAGCTATAGGGCAAGTTAGGCGTTACACCCATCTTGATATTTTAACCCATCTTGATATTTTAATAAAACTGTTACACCTGTTGTCTGTGCCATCTCTTGATGCCATGCCTGTATTTCACTTGAGATTTACTTCTCTCTCAGTCAACAATCTTCTAAAATATGACTGTGAGAACAGGTTTCTTGGCACCACAGTTCACTTCGACAGTACTGACAACCACAGTCTTGCTACTGCTACTACAACTTCTACTGTTTTACAATGCGCTACTACAATGGCAACTTCAAACTTGGGCACTGCTAGAGCACATGTTCTGCCTCCACAGATTGGCAAGGCACTATTCGTTCTATATCCTAAGAAAGGGAAGTTTCTTTGCCTGTCTTGCAGCTACCATTGAATCTGCTTCGGTCTTCTTGATAAGTGCTTATTTCCCAGACAGTCTGAACTGCCACTTCAAAGAGAGACACGTTCCCCCCTTTCGTTCAGCACTAAGCCTCCAAGGCATCAGGAAACATTGTCTCATGTTCGCTGTCCCTTTAATAAGGATTGCAACTCTTCAGGAAAATAAGTTTTATTTGCGTAGGCCACAGTAGCGTTCTTCGTGTTAATCAGAGACACGTGACCGCTCGGCAACAAAGTATTACTGTTTTTAGGGAAAGAAAGGCTTTTCATCACACGCAAGCGTTTCAGGTAAGTGTGTGTTATTTTACCATTGATAGAATTACTTTCTACTTCTGCGGTTGGTTTGTACTTGCTCATAACTCAACATGAGTACAATTAAAAGCTGGCTACAGTTATCGGCAAGGAACCTCTGCTTCTCAGGATTACAAAGCTTCCTTTTCCGGCTCCCAATTATAAAGATTGCGGGCTGCAGTGGTTTTCTTACTTTGCTGCTTCTCCTGCTACTACTGCAGGCTCTCGTGGGATCCACACCCCTCTGCTGCATGGGTGTCTCTGCTCCAGCCTTATTATAGGAGAGCTTCCCACTCTTCCATTGCCGTCAGCTTGACTCAGCACACAGGCCTTATGGATATCTGCAACTTCAGCTCTGCATACACAGCAATGAGGCACACATGGAAAGACTTCTTGCTGCTTTTTTTTCTCTCCAGTGCTGCCACAGCTATTCAGAGTTCTTGAGCACAGGACCAACTCAAAGTTTGCAATTGGTATTTGCCTCTCTACTCAGGCATCCCTGTTGTGGTCACACTTCCTTGTGTTCTGCTGGCTAAGTGCTCTGCTTCTTCTGCTTCTATGACTTCCAGCACCTGCCCCAGCTTCGTTCTACTGCTTCTGTCACAGGTGGTCTTTTATGTCTCTCAGGTGGGCTGATTGTGTTCAGTGCAGGCCCTTATGTTTAATAGTCTGACCTTGTTTACACTGATTAGGCTTGCCTGACTGACCTGGACTCCTGCCTGCCTCTCTGGCCCTCTTCTTCTTCACAGTCTCTGAGGGATTCTGGAACTTGTAGTTTGATGTAGAAAAATTCTGTTCCACTACGGTGAAGTGGCAAAAGGCCATAAAAAGGGTATAGTTAGGGAGAAAATTAAAAATTGGTCCCTCCCAGTCATCCTGGTCTGATTCCCTCCTCCCCATGTCATCCTGCCACAGTACACCACCTACAGGGTCAGGATCAGAGAGTGCCTGCCTTCCCCTGGCCACATGAGAAGGGTCCCAGACCAGGTTCCTGGGGGGAATCCCAACAGATTCCCCACAAGATGCACTGACCGCAAATGGATTGCAGACTGTATGTCACACTTTGCCATCTCCACTGCCTCCCCACACTTTGCCTATGCTTGAAAATGTCACTGAGCACTCTATGAAAAGTAAACTTTTACATACTTCACCTCTGACCATGACAGGTGGTGTATCAAACAGAATGCTTACTTTTACAATCCTCATCTGCAAATTCATCAACCTCCATCCATTCTCCTTTCGAAACAACTTCCCATAAAACGTCTCTGTGTCTAAGCTGCCATTTACTCGCATCCAAGTTTTCTGCTTCCCTTCCCTTTCTTGGCCCATCATATAAAACCCTTCACTAAACTCCCCTTCAAACTGTTTTGTCCCCTTTTCTGTTTTTGATAGCCTTCCATGTAACCTGTCCTAGTTAACCAGTGTACACACACTTCACCAGAAATACCCTACTACTAAGCTACCCATTCACATCCCCATTGCGGTTGCCACTTTGCTTAAAGTATCAACCAGAGACTGTTTTCCTGCACACTTGGTCCATTTCTGTTTGCATGGGCACGCTGGCCTTGTGCACCTACCAGGGCTTTAAGTGGGGTAAGAAATTGAGGGGGGGGCCCTCATTTGGGGGCGTGGCTTGTGGGAGGGGCGTGGCCTAAAAAGTACGCAAATTGTAGGGTATACACACAAATATATATAAATGTTATATATTTGTGTGCGTACCTTACTATGGTGTGTGTACTGTGCAAGCCATCTTTTCTAAACATAGAAATATGTAACATATTTCTATGTTTAGAAAAGATGGCTTGCACAGTACACACACCATAGTAAGGTACGCACACAAATATATAACATTTATATATATTTGTGTGCATACCCTACGGTTTGCCTAGTTTTCAGGCCATCTTTTTTAAACATTTCGGGTTTATAAAAGATGGCTTTGAAAGTACACAATTCAAGCCGTCTTTTATAAAGCTTTGACTACGGACAAAATTGTCCGTCGGCAAAGCTTTATAAAAGATGGCTTGAAATGTGTACTTTCAAAGCCATCTTTTCATAGCTCTCAACCATTTATGTCACAAAGGCGGGTGAAAACACCCGATTTTATTTTTGGCGGGTGAGAGGCCCATTGAAATGAATGGGCGTGCAGGAGGCTTGGCGGGTGAGTCAGATGTTTACAAGGCGGGTGACACCCGCCAAAAGCGTGTGAGTTGAGAGCTATGTCTTTTATAAACCTCGAAATATGTCGAGGAATCCCCAGGTTCGCCGAGGGTTAAAGACGCCTCGGCGACCTGGGGAAACAAAGGGATAGTAACTCCCTCTGGTGACCGCTCGCGCGAGGGGTCACCAGATGCAGTTACTATGACTGACAGAAGTGGCAGCCAGTCACAGCGTCGCTGTGGTTGGCTGCCACTTTTGTCAGATCGCCTGACTTCATGGCAGGCGCATGCATCTCCCGTTGCAGCTGCGGCCGCGACGGGATAATGCATCCTGCCAATGTTGCGGGCGGTGGGACGGGGCCCCGGCAGGGCCCCGGCTCAGCCCCACATTTTGGAGACTGCCGGGGCCCGGCCCCGGCAGGCCCCGGCCCACTTTAAGCACTGGCACCTACTCTTTTTAAAGCTATAACTGCCCTTCTCCTCTTTGTAGAGGGTGCACCGGACAGTGGGTGTGCAGCACCAGCAGGCCCTTTGCCGTGTGCTTGCCTGCCAGGAACCTTGCCGGTGCCATTAAGTGCAGGGATTGCCCATAATCTATCTCACCAATCGGCATTGATTGGTCCTCTTCCACCTTTGATTTACATCCCTGGGCATAACAGATCCAGGAAAATCCTCCAAAGGTCAACTGTCATTTTCATATCATATCTGCATATTTCATTAATGCCACACTTTGTTTTCAGAAATGTCCCAATAGATACTGGGTTATATATAAGAATGGGACATGCCCAATTTTCAATGGCTGTTGGGATCCTTGCGCTCCTTGGATTCGCCCTGCCCCCAGAACTCTCTATGCAATAGCCTAATTATTTTCCTGAAAGTCCAGTGCAATCCCCCCTTTCCCCTGCTACTGTCAGGTGTGACATACATGTTTTCACAACCCCATGAATGGTAGCATTAATTATGTTTTGCTCCCAGTCACCTTCTTTTCCCATTACACCCACCCATCATGACCGAACATGGCCCCCACTGTATTGCTGACCCTTCCCTTTCGCTCACCATGCAAGCTTGTGCTGATGGACACATGTGTCCTGCCCTTCATGTTCACCCTATCCTTCGCTTCCGCCACCGTTAGATCAATCGTTACATATCATTCATCTTTTACATTCACACTTTGGTCCTTCAGTCGATGTTCTTTCTTTTTCATTCAGTAATCCCAAGACTGCGACCACGCCGTGGTTCTCTACCATATCACTGCTATTTTGGCTCAGCTATACTCCCCCCACCTCTTTCTGGTGCCACGACCAGGCCCTTCACCTATCCTTGCCATTCTTCCCATTACTCATTCTGTCACTCACTATCTATATTCCCCTACATCTGCACTCCTGGGTGCACTCATATTCGAGGCATTGAGAATCATGCCCGCACTGCCCCTGCCCATGATGCTGTACTGTTGCATACATGGTGGGTTCTTTCCTTGTAACCATTTACTAAGCCCTTGATGTACATGAGCTGCACCCTACAGTGATGGGCCTTTCACGATTAAAAGGCTACAGCGCACCGGCCCTCGTCTCATTCAGCCAACACCCACCACCTTTCCTCAGCCTTGCCATGCTTCCTTGGCTAGCCCAGCTACTTTTATGTCCAGGGGAAGCAACTTGACTGTGTCGTACCTTTCAGTCATCCTGTTCTTGCCCTTCTGTTTCTCCTGCTTCTCCTGCCGGTGGTTCTGTTACCTGCTCATCTCCCATTTCTTTGTGTTGGGCTTTAGGAGCGAATTCCCATCCCTTGCGACAGCTACTACCACAGGAGCTACATTGACACATGCCTAATTCTCCCTCTTAGCCATTTCCCTTCTACTCCACCCATATCTGGGACTGTGCCCCCTTTCACTAAGTCCATCAACAGTTTTGTGTCTATTTTCAACACTCTCACTGTGACAGAATGTCTTCTGGCGAAGGTAGATAGCCCAAGGGTTTTTGATTTTTATTACCACAAAATGATAAAGTAATTCTGTTTCTGAAAGGATATCTGCTAATTGGGCCCCCTTTCAAAATGCATCAGGCCAAAATTAAAGCGCACACACTTGTCTTGTTGTAACCAGTCCACGCACAGTGTGGGTCCGAACGTCACATGTGCACCCCTGACAGCTTCTGGGACACAAAGTACCTGCAGGCAGAGTCGTAATTAATAAGCCACTTCTATTTGATATCACATGTATTTTGCCACCCCGACTAACTGGATCCACAGCTGCTATGTACAACAATAAACATGTCTCGCCCCTTTGATTGCCCATCAGGAAGGTTAACACATTCCCCTCAGTGCATAGGAAACTCCCCCAGGAGGTAACCTGGAAATGATACTTCAGGGCAGCACTGAAATAACAAGGCCAGCCACATACTAGGGTGCTGATCACTGAAGACCTTTTGAAACTAGCAAACATGGAAGGTTGTGGAGTTAGAGTAGTTATAGATAGAAGGTAGTGTTGGAGAAACATTCCATGGTCTTGCTTTCTTATAGGGTTCTGAGCTTATTTTGGGGTTTACACCAGAATAATTCTGAGTCCAAACAACTGCACAAACTCAAGGAGATGGCAAGTTACTGTTTTATTAGTGATTATCTAAAACAGGGAGTTTACAACGAACATCAACGGACATACGCTCATTCCCTCAATTTCCACAAAAAATACAATTATATATTTCTTTATGCATCAGAATGACGTCATACTAAGTGGCAATAGTGTAAAACCTAGCAAGGGATGGGTTTGGTTAAGGGACACATCTAGATAAACAATCATATAGGAGCTAGGTTTGTTATTGGCTGTTCGATATCAGGTGGACAACTAATGCCTACCTCTCCATACGTGTCATTTAAGAAATATCAGTTACAGTGTTTCATTGGTTTCTCAAACTATAATGTCCTTTGTTATACATACTAATACAATTGGTTTGGCACGCTTGTGCCATGTCTGGAACATTCGGTTCAATTTAGCAGCACGTAAGCTAAGACCCAGGTACAAGTAGATAAGACTAGAGGCTGCCCTACCACCCAATTAGCCCAACATCTCTCATCACCCATGCCTTCTGTCATGGAATTCTCTTTCTACTTGGCCTTGCAGAGTATTCTTGTCCTGGGAATGCAACCGGAGTGAGGGCACTCGCTCTCGTGTCTGGAACTCCAATTTCAAGCCATATTTCCATCCTTGAGTCACATGACCGAAGACCACGATTTTGTTCATTCTACAAGCTTTTAAATGCTTTAAATGAATTAAGACTTTGCCATCCTTCGTGTTTTTTCTTGCACCTTAACGTGAGAGGATTCATCCTCCATACACATGTTCCTCTTCAGCGTAGATAGCTGACCTCGACTTCTCTGTTCTTGACTTTCGGCCAGACTTCCTCCTAACGCAGCATCAATAACCTGCTATTCTACTGCGACACAGCCTTTCATTCTTTCTTCATGATTCTTTGGCTTGCTATTTCATGATACCAATGTCCAGTTTCTGTACGATAGCGGCTCGGCCTGCATTCTATTCACTAATTGTAGCTAGCCTATACGATGACTTGATCTATCTTGTGTTTCAGCGTGTGTACATTGTTTATACTTCTGTTTTCTGCAGCACCTTTTACCGTGTAATGTTCTTCTTTTACACTTTAAGGTTCACTTGATTCTTTACTTTGTAATTTCTCCTCCAGGATCTATACATTGTCTTTATTCAGTATTTCACAAAGTTTTACACACTTTCTTATGATGTCATCAGTCTGTTTTCTTGAGGGAGTTACTCCTGTAGGCTGTCATCAACTTGAGGGTACATTCCATATGGTTATCTTAATGGATACCGTCTTCCATACACTTGCTGTGGTATTGGTACAATAGCTGGTGTTACACAGGGAACAGTCTCATGGCTCCAATAAGGGGAGGTAGGGGGGTAGGATCTCCTGCAGATATGTACGTCTGATCCTCTTCTGTTCTCTTCATGTTTACTGCCCCCTCCATTTCCTGCAAGCAAGGTACTCCATATGGCAAAGGGCCCTTGTTACAACAATGGCAAGCTAACTGGAGCAGGAGTGAAACAGAAGTACTCACTGTTAAGACAGATTTCTGAACTCTGACCTGGTCTGCAGAGGTTCAGAAGTCCCACTTTGGTCGCAGGTTCAAATCCTGCAGTTGCGCGGCTCTGCGGCTTTCAGGGCTGCGTTCCAGGAATGATTCCATGGCGGGACAGTGGCGATTTCTCTGCTCCTGATGAAGGGACCAGGCCAATTCCACTGCAGCAATTCTGAGGGCACAGAGGGGAACAGCAGTAAGGTACCCACCACGGCTGGGCGACCCAGTGACGTGTATGCTCAGGTTAAGGCGTACTCTCCCAATACCAGACCTAGGAATGCTAGGTGTACAAAACTCGGCAGGTGGGTGTCTTGTACCCAGAGCTTACAGTCTCCAAATGCTCAAGTGTCAACTCGAGACGGTGGCGGTTCCAGGGCAAAGGCCCTGTGCAAGCTGGTCAGTTCACTGGTTGATCTAGGAACACTTCTGCGAAGGCTCGCTTACAGGTTAAGTTGGAGGTGTCGAGAATAGTTAGTCCCACTATTCCAATGGGTTGAAGCATCTTTGCAGACCTTGTAGGTTCAATCAGAAACAGGGGGTCCAATGGGACGACAGTGGGCTCAGGGTGCCAAACCTTCCAGCGGGTCACCAGCGGTTCCTCAGCTCTGCTTCTTGGTTTCAGGATACTTGGCTCCTTTTCTAAGTTCAGTGTGAACTCAAGAGATTGGCCGAGAATGGGTGTCAGATGCCTTCTCTTATCCAGAATCTCCTTCGCACCAAAATGAAGAGGACCCAAAGAGAGATCTGCTCACATACAGCCATCCCAGACGTGGACCAATCACGGACCACAGTGGTCCCAGTCATTCTCAGCACACCAGACATCCTGACACCCAGGATGTGTATGGAACTAGACAATCCAGCCCACTTCCTGAAGGCACACACATAAGGCATACAGAAGCCAGCGAAAGCTTTGGTTTGTGTGGGGGTCTGCATGACCAAATAAGGAATTTCCCAGTTCTGCTCGACCTGAGGAATGCAAAGGGACAAGATGGTCAAAGGACAGAACACAGGACCTTGTGGGATGGCCATTTTAGGCACTTGCCACTGTCCTGGGGCAAGCATGGTGAACACGGTATGGACCATACAAAAAGGTTACAAATATATGACAAGTAGCAGCTTCCACCAGCTCTGTCCAGGGGCGTTGCTAGGGGGGGGTTAAGGGGGCTATAGCCCCTGATCTTTTGGTTGTAGCCCCGAATAGAATCTCAGGAGCTACAGCCAAAAGACTAGCTAGCCCCCAGTCCCAACAGTTCTGACATCAGCTTAGCCCCAGGACTTTTCCAGACCTAGCAACTCCAAGGCACATTTGTACATCCACCAAAAAATCCTTTGAGGGTGCCTACGGCCTTAAAAATGAAAGGAAGTCCCCAGCTCACTGTACTTCAAAGTGAAAGACTAAGGGAAACAAAGTCTCCCAGTACTGTCTGTCTTAAGGGTATGCCCATTTCCCCATAACAAAATGAGCAAAAGCCCAGTGGACTACAGCAGAAGGCTGGGCTCCACTGGAACAAGTCAGGCTAGGATGGTCAGACAACAGCAAAAGTTTGGGGGGTTTACTACTGGAGGGAAAGTTACACATAAATGGAAATCTTTCCTAGCACTCACCTTGTCCTAGATTCCTTGAATTCTGGACTTTCTGCAGCTTAGAAGTCGACAAATCACATAATAGCTTCCAGTTGGTCAAGTCGCCGGTCGAGTTGGGTTGAGATGAGGTTCTTTTGGGTTAATGACATTTTTTGGGATGCAGCAAGTCAGATGCTTCCAAAGTGGTGAGATGGGAGTTAAATCGAGATAGTGGGGATCTCCGCCATTTGCTCTAATATGGAAATAGCTTGACATTTGTGCAGTAGCAAAAGCAGTACTGTGTGTCCTGTGTGAGCATGTTCGAAGCAGATCAAAAGCAGCAAACATCTTGTTCCACTGCCTATTGCCACTTTCGAGCAGCTTCAGCCATACTAGCTACCCTTCAAGCCAACACAGGCCCCACAGGGCTGCTTTTTACGCTACACAAACTTCGAGCTGCTTACCTGCTTCTTTAAAATGTTTCCATGCTGTATCCAAACAATGAAGATCACCACTGCCACGACTCAAGTGCTTGCTCACCACTGTGGAAGAACCTGGCCCACTGCATGCCAAGCCCTACATTGATCAAACAGAAACTTGTCTCGATCAAATTCAACTGCTGACTTTACCCACTGGAAGCCATCATGTCACTAGCTGACTAGATTGCTGACTCAAACCTATTGGGACCCATTGGCTCACACCATCTCGACCACCAACCTGATGCATGCAGACCCCTAACATGAGACCATCTTGCTGCTGGATTAACACCACTCGCTCCATCTCAGCACTGGCTTGACTTTTGAAGTGAATAGAAACCCGGCTCGACTCTGTCGCGGACCCAAGAAAAAGAAATACGGTACTGTGTTGATTGTTTTGGTCATTGTAAATGTAAAGCCCTCCTTATCTCACAGGACACCTTCTTGAACATTGTCATTCCGCCAAATGAGTGCTTGAACGCCACTGCTGATCTAGCCAGAGGATGATTCGAAAGCAACTTGTATTTTCTATGTTTCTTTAAAGGGGTGTTTGTGCTAGTTTTTAGTTCAGTTAGTTGCATTTTAATTGCTTAATTAAAAGTCTATATTTGTATAGAACCTTGAGGGGATATTCTTTTATGTTGCCGTCTGCGTGCTGTTGCTGTTTGGGTTAACATCTCACAGTGTGTCCTGTGCTTTCACATAAGGCAAATGAGGTATACATTTAGGACTCATCTTTATGATTGAGATCACTGCTGGTTTTTTCTTTCTGCAAATCCACCCTTCTTTATATCGCTTTTCCTGGAGGGGGATGGACTGATGCACTCACTTTCCTTTTGGGCTGCCCCTCGTTCATGCCTCTCGCTGCCCATATGGTAGTTAGTGACTGCCTTCTTCATCCCCTCTTCACATTCATGCTCTCTCCTCCGCTCTCCACTTTCTGACTTCCAAACCCTGCAGTTTATTGCAATGTTCCTTGGAACCACCTGGCCAGATCTTTGTTCAACTGAAGGAGACTTCAACTTATAATGTTCAACAGTACTATATTTCTTTTCAGCAAATGGATTGCTTTTAAAAATCTTTATACTTTTGGCACATTTCCCTGGTGCAAATCCAATCAGTTTGGAACAGTTTCGTTTTCGCGAAAAATTTGCATTTTCCAATAAGACTTCCAAAGATATTTCCGCTTGACTTAAAGTCTGAATAACTTTATCATTCAATTTTTGTACAAATGTATGGCTGGTGGTAAACAGGTATCTAGACAGAATGCTTAGCATCATGTTTGAATCGGGGGCCATTATACATTTCCTTAAAAGGGCAATTACTTGCCATAAGTATCTAGACTACAGCGAGATTAGGCCTATTTCGTATTTCACCCACACAGTCGGAACACAGTTAGGTAGCCCCAACACGCGTCACCAATATCGACCTTCAAATTTCTGTAAGGTGACTTCAGAAAGTAACTTTATTTCTCCCTCATAAAGCAGCATGGGTGTAACCTTTTGTCTTTAAATGTAATAATAGGACCAAGGGAACTTTTCCATACTTTGCCTGAATAATACGTGATTGAGCCAATCCTGTGGTCAATTTCATTCCTAAATTCATGAGGTATGGTTTATCCAACTTATTATTGCTCAGTGCTACTCCGAGATATGTGTACTGCTGTACAATTTCCAAGGGTGTACCTTGCAGCATCCAATTGTTATATTTTGCATTCCTTCTTTTGTTGTTGCATATCAGAATTTTTGTTTTGCTCAGATTAACTTTTAATAGATTCTGATCAGTATACTTGGATAGAGCATCCAACAGACTTGTAGCTCTTGAGGTGTCTTTGACATTAACACTAGGTCATCTGCATAGTATAGAGCCGAAATGTGTTGATCACGTATCTTAGGTGCATCAATATTCTCAAATCCCGCACTCATGTCCATTATGAAGAAATTAAAGAGAGCCGAGGCAAGGATACATCCCTACCTCAGCCCTCAATATGTTGGAATGAATGGGGTAAATCACCCTTCATAGATGTTCTTATTTGTATCTCAGTGTTAGAATGAAGTGCTTCAATTAGGACACGAAGATTCGTAGGGCAATCAGTTATTCACAGTTTCTGGACTAAGATCTCTCTCGATACAGAGTCGAATGCGGCCTGAAAATCTACAAAGGCCATGTATATTGGTTTCCCAGAAATGAAGTGATTGTGTTGAATTACGGTGATAGTATATAAATTGACATCTGTACCTAAGCCTGCTACGAAGCTTGTCTGAAAGCGATTTCTTTGCTGCTTGTGAGTAGTCCATAAATTGAAATCTCTAAGAATGAGTCTTGTGAACATTTTTCCAGGCGCATCAAAATGGGTGATCGGTCGATAGTTGGAAGGACATGACCGATCCCGCTTCTTGAATATTAGAAAAGTTATCGATTGTCTATAAGAATCTGGTTTTATTCCGGTGTTTAACGCATGTTGAAATATATTACATAGGATGACTGCCCAAATTTGGGGATGTTGTCTAAACGTTCTGTTCTTACGGCCATCCAGGCCCATGGCTCGAGAATTACTTGATTTATTAATGAAATACAAAACCTCCTCCTCATCAAATTCCAGATGGAAAGTAGGACTGGGAGACAATGGCAGACAACTTTGAGCAACAGATGGATATGCATACAATTTTGTATAATAACCAATCCATTGTTCATTTGTTACACCATTAATTTGTAATGGCAATTGCGTATTATGAGTTGTCAGATTTTAAAATCCCCATATTTACGCCAAATTTTTATTAGCAATGGCTCTTAACATCAGCTCTCCATTTGTTTGATATAAAACACTTTTTCTAGATTTCCGCCAGTTATTATATGTACAATTCAAAGATCTTAACAAGGCTGATCTTTCATGGACAGGTCTAAAGAGCACTAGCATTTTCTGCTTTCTCAGTTGTCTCTTTCACTCTTGGACCTCTAGGTCAAATGTGTGTCTTATCTTATAAGTATTCCCAGAACTCAAGACAGAGTGAATCTTAAATAACTGCAAAGCGTTAATGTAATTATCATCAAATGCATTAATAATCTCCTTATTCTGAGATTGTACTTCAATTATATTTTTATTGAGGAGAATAAGTGAATTATCATTCCAATCAAAATGCATTCTTGCATTATTAACTTGTATATGTTCGATATTTCGCTTCTGCTTGTTGTGGGGAGAATTGACTTGCAAGCGACATTGTAGTATAAGCATTTCATGGTCACTCATACTTTGTTTCACAACTTCAAATTTTTCAATTTGCGAGAACGCGATTAAAAGAACATATACATAATCTATGATGGATTCACTTAAGCCACGGAACCAAGTGCTAGCTAGACATCACCTCTAATTGCACCATTCAGCATGTGCAGCTGGCTTTCATCCATCAGGGATGTCCATCTGTCATATGTTGCATTTTTTTTCTTTTCTTCGAAAGTAAGGCAGTGTATGTTCAGATTGCCTGCAATTATGATATTTGTAATATCTGCGGTTAGATTAATCAAGTTTAATAATTCTTCGACAACACCAAAAAGTCTCTGGTTAGCAGGATTTCTATATATGCTGATTACAGCAATTATACCCCCACTATAACACATCTTAACCATCTGCAGAGGTGCACTGGGAGAGGACCATGTTGGTAAAGTCCGGCCACTATTGTTCTTAATAGCTACCATGAGGCCTGACGTGGGGCATCCTATATATTTGACTATAGCTGATATTAAGTTAATAGTGTGGTTATCCCACACAGGTTGTTCCACTAACCAAGTTTCTTGACATATTAGAATATCAAACGAATCAAGTATATTTGCATTTTGATTACATAAATGAACATGCCCTCGCGTGTTCCAACAAGCTAAAGTAATAATCCTATCTGAGATAAGGTTAGATAGGTAGCATTTGTCATGTGTTTCCCAATTCTCTAATGGGGCCTTGAACTTATCTGAGTGTATTGAAGAGATTGAATGTGATTCATTATTATGTCTGGGATATTGCGGCAAAAAAACAATGGTATTATGATGTCCATTGTTAATCTGGGGGTTGAATGTCGTTGGATCCTGAGCTACTATGAAACCCAATCTAAAGAGATCCATCTTTGCTTGCCACATAGTGTTCCTTACCACACCAGAGTGTATCCAGAGTCTCACCATTGACAGATCTCGTTATTTAGAATCTCCACTTGCTCAATATCTACAGAGATTATGTCTTCTAATTGCTCTATTTTAGAGAATATATTCAAAATACTAGAACAACATAAATCATAAGTAGAGGGTTTTTTTCCTGGATACCTCGCAATTTGTTGTTTTTGAAAAAGTAGATTTGGAAAATGTACTTTTTCAAAAACAACAAATTGCGAGGTATCCAGGAATAAAACCCTCTATCGTACCAAAAGGAGGTGTGGACTTCACCTCAAAACGCATCCTGTGACCTTGCACCAATAATTAGGGTATGACAATAATAGAGACAGCTTAGCAAGGACGGTGCCAATCCAAAGGCCCCACTTTGTTTTCATAAATCAAAAGCAGAAAATGGTGATGGACAACACCTTATAATCAACCAATGATAGGGGTTTGTATTATTTTTTGTTGACAAGATATTGATGGATCTGGATCTCTTCATAGACTTACCTTCTAAGTTTTGTACTAACAAGCCTGACTCTGCAGCTTTATCATTGTTTTGTCTTGTAGAGTGTTTATAAGCTAGATATTCTTCAAAAGCCATCTCCTTATCCCTGGGATCTCTTTCAGTTAATCTCCTTTCTTCTACTAGACTTGATGGCTTTGATATGTTTATGAGAAAGTCTTCAATAGATTTTTGTATTTCAGCTCTTATTTATTTGTGGCAAAAGAGTATCATTCAACATTATTTTTATATCTGGTTCCGGAATGGTTTAATGAGATTGAGAGTCTTTGTTTGGCAGCACCGCAGATGGCTCTGGGTTATCCCCACTATTTCTTTGTTGATCTTCAATGGTAGATAGAAGATCATCTAAGGGTTGATAGCAAGTATCAAATTCACTCTCAAGTGATTACCTTCATTTGAACCGCAAGCCATGTTTTTATATTTATTCTGAACTGCAGTACTGGCAATTATATTACGTGTTTTCGGAACATGAATTTTTTGTATGAGTTGTTTGACTTGCGATGAGGTTGAAGTTTTAATTATGTTTTCATTTTTTTACTTTTCTTTGTAACTGATAATGTTTCAGGCTTGTGAGTCTTCCTATGAATAGTTGATTGTGTTTGAAATATCGCATGTGAGGTCAGAGGTTGAAGTTTTAAAGGGCTGTTTGGCAGAATCACGTGCAGTACCCTTTGGGAACATTATATTCAATTAAGACTATAAATGTCAGTACAATGTCACCTTTGGTACAAGCCCATACTACAAAGTTATGTGGTAGCAGTGGCTGAGCAGCCAGACTTATCTGAAGAGTTTAGTGAGCAGTAGAACAAGTTACACAAAGGACCAACAAATACAGTGATTCAAATATACACAGATTCAAGGTTTCTTGGTAAAAGAATATACATTTATTCACACAGTCAGATAGAAAACATTCCAATAGTAAGAGCAGCTCAATATCACACACTAATAAACTACACTATACCACCAATATGTTACTGAACAAGTTCAGCTCCCCTGAAGTGGGAGCAAAATGGCACTTCAGTTACTTAATAAGGGGATAAAAAGACAAGGGCCCTCATTAGGACCCTGGCGTTAAGGGGTTAACGGTGCCGTAAAAGGCTGCAGCGCCGTTAACCCCTTAACGCCTTACTACGAGGTCCCATTGCTGCTCCCGACCTTAACGGCTGGTCTGGACCAGCCGTTAAAGTAGGGACCCGCAAAAGGACCTTGATGGCAATTACGGTACTGCAATTTGCGGTACCGTAATTGCCACCTTCCCCATTCCCATTTAGCCCTATGGGGCAAAAATGGGAAGGGCCATGGAGAAAGGGGGAATTACCGCCCCGCCAACCTTGGAATGGGGTGGTAATTCCCCCTTTCTCCATGGTGGACTCCGGCATGGACCATGGTGCTAATAGCACCATGGTTTAGCGCCGGAGTCCTAATGAGGGCCAAGGTTATAAGAAAGGCAGCCTAAAAACATTCATAGGCACGGCAAAGGGTGTCAGTTAACTACAACCAGCAATTCTTCTCAATAGGCCTGGGCCAAAGTCAATGGTTCCGAGTCTTTGTATAGGAAAGGACAATTCTCAGTTCTGGTAGATAACGGTTAAGTCTTTGCCACGTATTTTAAAAGAATTTGGCTAGGCGAAAAGTTTGACAAATGTTTAGGGGAGGCCAAGCCTTCAAAGAAGAGACAAGTTCCACAAACTTTCTCGATCGCCGAAAAGATTTCCGGACCGCGTTTGCACAGTACCTTGAAAGTGAAGAAGAGCTGTAGCTGAGGTAGTTGTTCCTGGGAGTTCGAGCAGATCTTGCTGTTCCTTAGCTTCAGTTATGGGGACAAGAAGGAGGACGTCGGGAGTTTCCTGCACTACCCAGGGATGAGGCCAAAAGCTTTAGCAAGACGTCGGTTTAAGGTGTGAGTGCCTTAAAGTCCACAAGCTGGTTTCCTTCCCTCTGGCTATCCGGTTTTCAACAGCACTCTGTAGAAAATTCTACCAGATGGGGACGGTGACCAGGTGGCTTGCGAGTTGCTTGTTCCCACCAAACTCAAGGGATGAAGTTAACCTTGAAGGACTTCTCTGTCGATGGAGTTTCAGGCAATTCGGACCTGCAGCAGGGCTTCACCGTTCATCCAGGAGTTGCATCAGTCCTCTTCCTTCAGCTCGTCTTCGGTTCTTTCGTTTCAGTGGTCGACTCTGCTTTCAAAGTCCCATAGACCAGCTTTTAAATAGTTCATTCACACATTCATTCCAGCCTGGCTGTCACTCACATAGCAGGGTGGCTGTCCTTGCTGGATAGCCAGCCGGCCAATCATGCCAGAGTGAATTCAGGTCTCCTGGGAGACTAAGCACAGGGCGTTTCGGCGGTTCTCTGTGATTTCATCGCCGCACTTTTCATCGCTGGGTTTTTTGCCGCAATTTTTTTTTCGTAAAAAACATCGATTTTTTTTTTTGGGGGGTAACCCCCCCAAACACCCCTTTCTTTTTTTTCTTTTTTTAAAATCCCGAACACCCAAACCCATTTTTAATAAATTTACCCCCCCAAAAAATTAATGTTTTTTTTTTACAAAAAAAATCACGGCAAAAAACACCCCCAATGAAAAGTGCGGTGATGAAATGACGGTATAACATTTCTGCAGCTCCCTCACATCCTGTCCACCCCAGACACCATGGCGCCAGAGGAGTGCTTCAGTACTGAAGCCTGCCAAAGGCCAACGAACAAAGGGACCAAACCTGGTTTGGCACACAGAGACAAACACAAGAAGGATCTTTCCTAAAAGAAATGGCGAAAAAAGTTGACCGGAGTCTGATTTTACAGATAGGTCTTGGGCGCCATATTGAAAAACATGGCTGACCCGTTTTTAGCTACCGTTGTTCGCGGTCGCAAAAAATCATGGTAGTTTGATCTAAACCACTGCCACCAGCCATTTAAAGTAGGAAAGGGTAACATTTGGCTGTTACATGAGTATTTTGACTCAGGGGAAGCTAGGCAACCCCTCCAGCACTCTATAGTTAGACAGTGAGTGCTGGATCAGTAAATTTAAAGTGACTAGGAAAGTCAATTTAACTTTACATGCTCTGGGAGACAGTAGTCAGTCTCAGATAAGGTATTTAAACCTTGGGAAGTCTGAAAGACATCCCCGTGCCACTGCACTGAAGGTGCTGTGTTGCACGCAGAAAAATATGATGCCTATGGAGTTGTGTTAAAACTTCATAACCAAAGAACACAAAAGTAAAACACACATCAAAATACATGGAAGAGTGGGGAAAAAAGGCTCACACTACTCCCAGGAAACAAAAATCAAATCCTAGAAATCCAGCAAAGTTGCTGGGGGTCTCAAAAGGTAAGGGAAATTAGCACATATTGAGAGCTCTCCCTAACAATTGTCAGGGGTATTGACCCATGTTTGGACTATTATGCTGCAACATTTGGTGCTGTGGGTTTAGGAAATCAAAGATGGTGGAAAAGCTCACATTGCGCCAGAATCCGGGAAAACCGCACAGTTTTGGCGCACACCAAAATGTTCCCCTGACCTGCCACCCACCAGTGCGAGCGTGATGGGCCAGGAGTGCCATGGGCGAAATGTGTGCCAAAGGAAAGACAGCAGTGCTGGTTAGCTCAGAAAGCGCTTTGAAATCACCTTTGTTTCTCTGAAATGCAAGCTAAAAATGCCTATTTTAAACATTGCAAGATATTCAAAAATCTCAATGAACACCAGCAGACATTTGGCAGAATGTATTCTTGTGTGCATACAAGATCTGGAAAGAGAAAGAGCCCAAAATAATGTTCATAATGAAACTGGCTGAGCCGTGGATGTCAGCAGCTGAAGTGAAATTGGACTGAAAGACACTAAAATCTAAATGTTTAAAATAAATGAGTGACCTACTGTTGAGTGTCACATAGTTTGCAACTGTTAAATGTCATAGTTTTGAACTTAGAATCAGCGTTCTAGCTGCATGTATACAAATTGTAAGTTTGATTTGGATGAAGAAAAACTGGGAACAAAAGTGACATTTGGCTGAAGCCTGGCTTGAAGAGAGTGAATTCTGCCCGGCAACTACCCCAGACAGGAGTTGAAACTTGCTCAGCCACTCTTCCCAGGCCTGGCTGCATTCTGCTGCCCCCACCAAAGGGAGATGACACCTCTCTGATTGGATTAGGGGAGGAACAGCTGGGGACTGCAGGAAACTGAACAATGAGCCCTCCTTGGCTCAGGCAAATGTTAAATTAGGTGGGGGGGTCGTAAATGGCTTCCTCTTGAGAGAAACGGGGAGGTGCAGTGCCTCTGTGAGCAACTTGAGTTGGAGGAAGTGGACAAACCAGAAATTCCACCATGTGCTTTGGGAAACCACACCCCTCTGGGCCAGAGCATAATTTAAAAAAAAGATGGATACTTCATAGTATGGACTTGTCAAAATTATATAATTAATATCATTATTCTTGTGATTTTTCTGTGCACATTTTAAGAGGTGTTAGAACTCTGTACCATGTTCTGAGGCAAAACCCCATGAATTATGGAGATTGCAGACAGGGGGTTCACGCTAGAAAAATGAAAATTTACTGGAATATGTGTAGAAAGGCGGGGTACATCTGTGTCATTTTTGGTAAAAATCCAATATTGCGCAAAATGTTGTCATTTCTTAATCCAAGCTCTTAGAAACATCAGAGTTGGAACAGAAACTACCTTATGTGATATATGATATGTACATGTAATGTCAACGACGTGTGTATCTGGGAAACCTGTTAGTTATGAAAAATTCAGTTTCTAAGTAAAAGCAAAGGGGCGTTTCTTCAATAGACTGTAAGACTCTGACTATCTCTGACTCACTGCTCCCTTCTCGAATCAGGTCAAAGAGAAATCCTTGACCTATCAAATCGTGAGTGGGTTGGGCAAAGAAAGTTAGCATCCACACCCATTTTCAAAAGACATAAAAGGAACACCAAAACCCAGGTAGGGACATTCACTTTCCACTTTCTTGCGGGACACTTTGCTGGAAGACTCCAGACTTCAAATCCATCAATCTCCAGAGACCAGGACTTTGAATCCAGACTTCAGAACTTGTAGCAGAGAGGCCTGAATCCACAAGCTGAATCCTTTTTCATCAGGCCTCAAAATCATTTGCAAATTATTAAAACAGCCGGGCTGAGCTGTCGGATTCTGGCCTAGAACCCTGTGCCAGAAACACCCAGAAAGCAGAGCTGTATCCAGAACCGCAGACCGGACCCAGACCAGATCGCTGTGAGCAGAACCAGAGATCCAGACCAGACCAGACCAGAAACAGAGATTCAGAACCAGAGAACCAGTACCAGAAACCGCCCAGAAGTCCAGTCCAACCTGGTGACCAGATCCGCGACGAGGCCCATTCCTTCCAAAATTAGGAGGGAGTACCCACCTAGAACTGTGCAGAACCCATCTTTTAGCTTAAAATAATCTGATTCAAAACATTTGAACCTGTCCAGAACTGCATCATAGGAATCGCGTGCCCCTTCTCCGATTTTCAACCTGTAAAAGTGTCATTTTGCCATTTTGAATCATTGTTTCATTTCTGAAAAACTACCTTCACGAAACCGTCCGTATCTCTTGAACCGTTTGTGCTAGGAGCGAGATTTAACTTTCATCTTAAAGCTAAGATTCTAGGCTTTCCAACGAACCCCGCACTGACTTTCTATTCATTATACTGTTTCCGTAATTGGGCTCGACGCACTCGGAAAAAGTGCAGCGATTTGCGATTTGGATCAAATTGCTTCACTTGTCAAAATAGCAGCTTCTTGCTTTCCTTTGCTGAAATTCGTTTGCAACCTGACAATCATTCATAGAGCATTGCTAAAGTGATCCTGAACTAATTTAAAGGAGCTATCACCCACACTGAATCTCTTATAGGGAATTCAAATCATTTTTAGCATATTTTCCCCTTCTTTGCATACCACATTTAAAGTACTTTGCCTGCGTTTAAACTCATCCCTGTTTCTCTAAGCTTGCTGGGGAGGAATTGGAACTTTGTATTGCATTTTTGTTGGGATTCTTGAAGACTGTGTGCTCTCCTTCCATTTCCTTATATTGCATAAAGGGGGGGAGTGAATTGTCGAAAGGAAAAGTGATCACATTGTCTCTTGTTGAAATCATCAAATTATTTATCTGTTACATTCTGTCCTACCTTGCATTTCCTTGAACCATATAAAGCATTCTCTGCTACCTTAGTCCTCTGTTATTATTCATAAGTAACCAAGAACTGTGCTACTGTAGGATTACCTATTGCTGATTACTGCTCATATTCACAAGTGTGCTATCAATTATCAATTTATTTATAAAAGTGTGATATATATCTATTGTTTCATTTTTCAAATAAACCTTTTTAATTTGCAAAACAAACCTACTTGTTGGCTCAGTGGGGTCAGGGGGATTCTAAGAGAGGGGCGTTATACAAGGGTTCATCATCCAGATTATGACTTGTCATAAAAATATATAAATAAGGGCTTCCCTTGAGCAATCCCAGACAAGGCACTGACTCAGTGGGAATGCATTGGAGTCATTAACACAATGGCATACAAGTGTAGATTTTGGCAAGGAGTCAATCAATTCTATTGAATTATCTAGAACTGACATATGATCAGCACTTGGTGCCTCCTCTGATTGTATTACATGCGAAATAGCAGGAATGACACTCTGTAAAGTATTATTTACTTAAGTCGCATGCACTGCAGAATTTCTTTTCATTTCCATCAGACAAACTCCTAAATCAATGTTATGCAACGAGGATTTAGTCAATTCTCTGTGTTCATTTTTTGTGTGGAGATACCATCCATAGCATGATCTGATCGATCTGGCTGATTTGTTTAGTGATTTTAGTGTCTAGAGTATCAAACAACTTTGCTAAGGCTTGGATAGTAGTACGCATTGCCCTGAGGGTTACTTCTAAAAAAGGGGGCTGTGTTTTAAATAAATCCTGATTTACATATGGATTTTGTACTGCATTAGTGGGTACGGCGCTCCTGCAGGGCTTCGGCTGAATAAAAGAAAGCCGACAAATCTCACCTAGAAATTTAAAAAATATCTGGGGATTGAGATAGTGAGTTCGATCTATGCACTGAGCTAATAGGTTAGAAGGCGAGATAACGATAAAGTCCTTGTGGATGACAGCCTCACAATTCAATGCAGGCAACACTGAGTTAAACATTTCAGTTGGTGTTGGACTAATCATATCAACCGTCTTAGAAATATAAAAAATTCCCACTTCCTTATCTAGAAATGCATCTTGCATAGGCATGTTACTTGACATATCTAAAGATCCACATGGGACTTGTAACGCCTGGAATACATCTTGGGCACTGTGTGTAACAGGGCCCTCTTTCTCACTACCAAGTAGCGCTGAATCAGAAACTTCCTCACAACAAGCGCTAGACATCGGCGCTTCATTCGACTGAGTTGAAAAAAATGCAGGGTTATCAATATGAGAAGGAGAAACAATACAATCCGTGTCTGATAGTGAATCAACAATATCAGACCTAACTTTACACAGAATTCACGTATATCCATATGCAGTGGTTTATTTTTCATACGCGCAGTAGGTTTCTTCGTTTTTTTCGTAGAAGGAGTCAAATGAACAGGTTTGGGTGAATTAACTTTTGGAATAACCGAAGCTCTAGTAACTACGGTGCAAAGTGACATTTTCCGCTGTGTTAGCTGTCAGTGTGATTGCATCCACACTGCCGCAAATCAGTAATTCTCTTGTAAATACAGGACCGTAGCACAAAATAAAAGTATGACAACGAGTAGAACAAACAATTCTATGTACACACAACACCCCACCTGTGAGAGACTCAGCTGCTAGCTGATCGCGCTGCAGCGAAGCAGCAAAGCAGCTCCTCACACACTTCGCCAACGCACTTCCCCGAATGTGCGCGCAAGAATGCATGGGCGTTCTGCAGTTATAGCAAGTGGTTGGGCATAAGGAGGAGCACGCCAAAATCCGGCATTTGCGTGACAAAATGAAGCCGGTTGGTAGGAAAAGCAATACCAATAATCCAAACAAACCCAAAGGAATCGAGAGAAAATCATGCAGCAGGACTGTCACACATTGAGCAACGTAGCAGCAAAGCAGCTCCTCACACACTTCCCGAACGCACTTCCGGAATGCGCACAAGTTCTTCCTGTGATGGATCTCTGCAGTGGGCCAACAGTCCAGACTAATTGTCTGTCCCAGTAGAAAAAGTCTTTCCCAGCGTCTGTCTTCATAGCTATAGGTGGGACAGCGGCCTAGAGCGTCCTTTTCATTCTTGTCCCCTCCCTCTTCCGCAATGGCATAGCAGACTCACGCGAATGCATGCCCTTACTAGCAGCTGGGAACAATTTGAAAATGTCCCGCAAAAGGGATTAGTCATGAAATTAGGGGCACGACCTGTGTTTCTTTTGGGGAGAGCTAGGAATAGTGTTAAAGTGTGCGTACACCTGATTTTAAAGGATTACAAATAAATACAGTTTCAAATCCTCATTTAGTTCAGATGCCCTCATTACAACACCGGCGCTAAAACTATGGCACTATTAGCACCATGGTTGGTGCCGGTGTTGTAAAGAGTCCACCATGGTGAAATGGGGAGATACCGCCCCATTCCAAGGTTGGCGGGACGGTATTTCCCCATTTCACCATGGCCCTTCCCCATTGCCATTTTTGCCCCATAGGGCTCAATGGGAATGGGGAAGGCGGCAATTACGGTACCGCAAATTGCAGTACCGTAATTGCCTGCGAGGTCCCTTTGCGGGTCCCTACTTTAACAGCTGGTCCAGACCAGCCTTTCAGGTCAGGTCCCGCAAAGGGACCTCATAGTAAGACGCTAAGTGGTTAACGGCGATGCAGCCGTTTACGGCGCCGTTAACCACTTAGTGCCTGGGTCGTAATGAGGCCCTCCAGTAGACGTTACTTAAACTGTCTTTATTAACATTTAGTGAATTTTGTTCTGGTTGTTAGTTTATGGCGTGCCCAAAGAAACCACTGAGCCCGTCCAAATAAAATACGGGAGCATTTCCACATTTTCATGGTCCTTTTTCCGAAAGAGAGTTTTGCCCCTCCATTCGTCTAGATAATGCACACTGGCATCGGCACTGCTTCATGCGATAAGTAACTTACATATAAAACAGGACAGAAAGGCAGATGCTCCTGTCTGGGACCTGCTTAGCTGTATCCAAGATCCTGCATCAGACAGGCCATCCAACAGCAAAGAATTCGTCGTTTTTAAATGTGCCACAACCAGTGGTCGAAGTGTATGAAAAGAAGTAGTGGAACTATGTTCCCTACTGGCCTGCACCGCTCCCCACAAACCCCATCGCCATTCCCATGCACAATACAAACCTCAAAACACATGTGCCTGCTGTTTAAGGGAACGTCCAGTGCAGTGCACGGAAAGTGCAAGTTTCAACTTCTTCCTACCCTTTCTTTTTTTAAACGAAACCATTCCGGAACGGTTTCTTTTTTAAATAAAAGTATAGGAAAGGTAAAACTTAAATAAATGAAGTAGAGGAGCACCGCTCCCGACCGCTCCCGCCCACTTTGACCACTGGCCACAACATTTCTGAAATGCTGCTTACTATGGACAAAATGTAAGTATTTCACCTATCGGCACGTGCCACTAATCCTTCCGAGTTTCTGATATCCAATGCACACAGCCCCAGTACCCCATGCACCGCACCTCACCTACATGAAGCATCTCTGGAGCTTGCTTCCAAACCAGAGGGAAATTAAGGCCGTATTAAAGGACTTCTGTAACTCCAGTAGTTGCAAAATGACCATATTTGTGCCGCAGGATTTCCTTTTATTAACACAATATTTGGAAACCAATGCCCCAATATTTTGGGAGGTGGGTTTAGGGGCCACCCTCAAATCATGCTTGCCAAAGACAGAGATGTAAGTGATTGGGAAGTAACAGACATGCCAGTACTTTAATTTCTTTACTGTTATTAGTTTCACTACTTTTTACAACGATTTCCACAGTTGCAGAACTACTTTTTGTACATTTAAAGTATACCTCATTACGAGCATGACAGTGCGGGAAAAAGGTTGCTGTAACGGAATTACTGCCACTTTTCCCGCTCCGCCATACTTTGGCCCTGGAGTGGGGGATTTACCTCCAGCACTATGCTGGAGGTAAATCACCCCATTATCTGCTGCAAAAAATCTGCAAAATAGGCGAAACTTCCGCCAGTGGTAATTCCGCCAAAATCCCCTGGGGACTAACACTGCTAACACCACTTGTAATCCGGCGGTAAATCCTCCATACCAAGTGGCGGTTATGTTAATTGCAGATTTACTGCCAGAATACCTCTCAACTCGTAATGAGGCCCATGGTCATGAGCGGCTTTCTAGTTCCTGCGTGTGTGTGGAGGGGACTTACTGGCACATTCTGTACTCCTTTTTCTTTTTTTGAGGACTCAAAAGTGCGCACATTAATAGTTGGCATGAACATAGCGACTCCTGAACAACTCTGGAGTCGTATTCATCCTCCCCCAGAGCATGTACAGAGCCAGGCAGGCACATCAGAAAAAACTATTGTGTCACATTCAAAAGTCAGCACCTTTCCTCCTCCATTTTTTTTTTTTTAAACTTTCTTTATTTGTCTTGACAACACACCAGAAACCAACAAGGCGCCACATGGCACCAGCAATGAGCCAAAGAAACCAGCAACATACATAATGAGCAACTCATCATGCGTCAATCAAAGTATACAGAGAGTGAGGCAGCAGACTGGACATTAACAACTGTATCAGGGGAAGACATCATTCATGGGGAGTCCTCAGGGGAGGACACGACAGAGTTTGTGGGTGAGGCCATGGCAGTCATATAGTCCTGAAACTTCCGCCAGATGTCTCTTGGCCTCGAGTGTGAGTGTTGCATTGCATTCCAGGATTCCTCAGTATCATGAACCCATGTAATTGACCTGAGCCACTGTGCATAGGTAGGGGCCCTGGGACGGAGCCAACACAACAGTATACAGCGGACTGCCAACAGTAGCAGGGCAACTGTGGGAGATCATGAAACAGGCAGTGTAATGGGGTGGGGGCTATAGTGTGTTCAAGGATATCCGATAGTGTGGAGCAGACGTCTAACCAGAATTGGGTGAGACGGGGGCAGTGCCATAACATATGAATGTAGGAGGCTCGATCCATGCCACACCTGGGGCAGCTGGGAGGAACGCTGCTGAACATGCGATGTAGCCTTACTGGTGTATGATGGTATCTGTGTAGCACCTTGAATTGTATTAATTTAAATTTAGTGTTATAGGATACATTGTGGGTGCGGGCACACATTCGGGACCATCTCTCGTCAGTGAGCTCAACTCCAAGATCCTCCTCCCATGCGCGTCTCAGCCCTGTAAAGGGGGGGGGCCCCCCATTCTGCAGTAAAGAGTACAGTCTCGACACCTTGCCCCTGAAGGAGAGGTAGGAGCAGAGTTCCGCCACTATAGGCTCGTCAGGGGGTAAGGCGGGGAAATTAGGGAATTTGGATTTGAGATTCTTCCGGAGTGAGGAGTATTGTAGCCATACTGAAGGCCGGCGTCTAAGGGGTAAGGGAAGATCTAGTCACTCAATAAAGTTCTCCTGTTCGTAGGCATCTCGGAGTGCCAGGAAGCCAGCATCGGCCCAGTGAGATATGACTGATTGTGGGATATGCGGGACATGGGGAAGAAAGTTCTATAATGGCAGGTCTCAGTGGAACGGGTGAAGCGTGCCGACCATTGTTATGTTATGTTATGTTATTTTGCATTTGTATAGCGCCTTGTATACCATTGGTATGGTCTGAAGGCGCTGGTAGGTTGAACGCCCTTGGGAACCGAAGTTCGGGTCAGTACAGAGAGTAGAGAGAGTTCAAAGGTGCGAGTGCGCACCGGTATGTGTGCAGCTGGTGCGGAATTCGTGTGGTAGCTGCTTCCTAGCGGTAGGTGTGGTGGTTGGGAGATCAGGGATATGTGTTCGCTCTGGCAGGATTTATCCAGACCGAGTGTGGCTGCGTTAGGCCTGAGGAGAACGCCTGGCTGGGGGGGGGGGTGAAACCAGCAGTGATTACTTAGAGTGATGGGGAGTGAGCGGTAGATGTTGATATGAGAACAGTTATACCGAATGGTGTCATAGTATCTCTGTGTTCTAGTTGAGTGGTGGTGTGAAGAAGAGAGTAAGCGTGGGGTGTGGTAAGATATATGTCCTTTCAAATGTTCACTGCATTCCAGAGCATATTATGTACGTCATGCAATTCTATGCAATCAGGTCCAATCAGGTGAATTGGGTACACTACTAAGTGCAATTGGGCACAACTTCTAAGTGCAGCTTTCCTCAGAGAGGCAATTGGGCCCAACTTCTAAATGCGATTGGGTATACTTCTCAATGCGATTGGGTACCCTTCTAATGTGCTTGGGTACACTTCTAAATGCAATTGGGCACACTTCTAAATGCAATTGGCCATACTTCTAAATGCAACTTTCCTCAGAGAGACTATTGGGCACACTTCTAAATGCAACTTTCTCAGAGAGGCTTTTGGGCACAACTTCTAGATGCGATTGGGTACACTTCTACTTCTAAATGCAATTTCTCAGAGAGACTATTTGGCACACTTCTAAATGCAATTTTCTCACTGAGGCTATTGGGCGCCATTTCTTAAAGCGGTTGGGTACAATTCTAGGTGCAATTGGGCAGATTCTAAATGCAAATTTCTCAGAGAGGCTATTGGGCACAACTTCTAAATGCAGTTGGGCACAACTTCTAAGTGTAACTTTCCTCGGAGAGGCAATTGGGCACTATTTCCAGATGCGGTTGGGTACACTTCTAGATGCAATTGGGCAGATTCTAAATGCAGTTTTCTCAGAGAGACTAATGGACACGCTTCTAAATGCAACTTTCTCAGAGGGACTATTGTTCACAACTTCTAAATGCAGTTGGGCACAACTTCTAAGTGCAACTTTCCTCAGAGAGGCAATTGGGCACAATTTCTAAATGCGGTTGGGTACACTTCTAGATGCAATTGGGCAGATTCTAAATGCAACTTTCTCAGACAGATTATTGGGCACACTTCTAAATGCAACTTTCTCAGAGTGTCTATTGGTCACAACTTCTAAATGCAATTAGGTACACTTCTAAATACAACTTTCTCAGAGAAGCTATTGGTCACAACGTCTAAATGCAATTGGGTACACTTTTAATTGGAACTTTCTCAGAGTGACTATTGGTCACAACTTCTAAATGCAATTAGGTACACTTCTAAATACAACTTTCTCAGAGAGGCTATTGGTCACAACTTCTAAGTGCAAGTGGGTACACTTCTAGATGCAATTGGGCGCACTCGTGAATGCAATTTTCTCAGAGGCACTATTGGTCACAACTTCTAAGTGCAATTGGGTACACTTCTAGATGCAATTGGGCGCTCTTCTAGATGCAATTGGGTACACTTCTAAATACAACTTTCTCAGAGAGGCTATTGGTCACAACTTCTAAATGCAATTAGGTACACTTCTAGATGCAATTGGGCGCACTCGTGAATGCAATTTTCTCAGAGGCACTATTGGTCACAACTTCTAAGTGCAATTGGGTACACTTCTAGATGCAATTGGGCGCTCTTCTAGATGCAATTGGGTACACTTCTAAATACAACTTTCTCAGAGGGACTATTGGTCACAACTTCTATATGCAATTAGGTACACTTCTAAATACAACTTTCTCAGAGAGGCTATGGGTCACAACTTCTAAATGCAATTGGGTACACTTTTAGTTTGAACTTTCTCAGAGGGACTATTGGTCACAACTTCTAAATGCAATTAGGTACAATTCTGAATACAAATTTCTCAGAGAGGCTATGGGTCACAACTTCTAAATGCAATTGGGTCACAACTTCTAAATGCAATTGGGTACACTTCTGAATACAACTTTCTCAGAGAGGCTATTGGTCACAACTTCTAAATGCAATTGGGTACACTTTTAATTGGAACTTTTCTCAGAGGGACTATTGGTCACAACTTCTAAATGCAATTAGGTACACTTCTAGATGCAATTGGGCGCACTTCTAAATTCAACTTTCTCAGAGAGACTATTGGGCACACTTCTAAATGCAACTTTCACAGAGGGACTATTGGTCACAACTTCTAAATGCAATTAGGTACACTTCCAAATACAATTGGGTACACTTTTAATTGGAACTTTCTCAGAGGGACTATTGGTCACAACTTCTAAATGCAATTAGGTACACTTCTAGATGCAAATGGGCGCACTTGAAATGCAACTTTCTCAGAGAGACTAATGGGCACACTTCTAAATGCAATTTTCTCAGAGGGACTATTGGTCACAACTTCTAAATGCAATTAGGTACACTTCTAAATACAACTTTCTCAGAGAGGCTATTGGTCACAACTTCTAAGTGCAATTGGGTACACTTCTAGATGCGATTGGGCGCACTTCAAATGCAACTTTCTCAGAGAAACTAATGGGCACACTTCTAAATGCAATTTTCTCAGAGGGACTATTGGTCACAACTTCTAAATGCAATTAGGTACACTTCTAAATACAACTTTCTCAGAGAGGCTATTGGTCACAACTTCTAAGTGCAATTGGGTACACTTCTAGATGCCATTGGGCGCTCTTCTAGATGCAATTGGGTACACTTCTAAATACAACTTTCTCAGAGAGTCTATTGGTCACAACTTCTAAATGCAATTAGGTACACTTCTAGATGCAATTGGGCGCACTTGTAAATGCAATTTTCTCAGAGGGACTATTGGTCACAACTTCTAAATGCAATTAGGTATACTTCTAAATACAACTTTCTCAGAGAGGCTATTGGTCACAACTTCTAAATACAATTAGGAACACTTCTAGATGCGATTGGGCGCACTTCAAATGCAACTTTCTCAGAGAGACTAATGGGCACACTTCTAAATGCAATTTTCTCAGAGGGACTATTGGTCACAACTTCTAATTGCAGTTTGGTACACTTCTAGATGCGATTGGGCGCTCTTCTAGATGCAATTGGGTACACTTCTAAATACAACTTTCTCAGAGAGGCTATTGGTCACAACTTCTAAATGCAAATTAGGTACACTTCTAGATGCAATTGGGCGCTCTTCTAGATGCAATTGGGTACACTTCTAAATACAACTTTCTCAGAGAGGCTATTGGTCACAACTTCTAAATGCAATTAGGTACACTTCTAGATGCAATTGGGCGCACTTGTAAATGCAATTTTCTCAGAGGGACTATTTGTCACAACTTCTAAATGCAATTAGGTATACTTCTAAATACAACTTTCTCAGAGAGGCTATTGGTCACAACTTCTAAATGCAATTAGTCACACTTCTAGATGCAATTGGGCGCTCTTCTAAATGCAACTTCCCACTCAGAGGCTTCCTTAGTTGAGTGGGGCGGTGATTGCCCTGTTCACACTTACTTATTGTTGGCTTCTTGCTTCTCCTGCGGATACCTGCAGATACGACCTGGAGCCGTCACTGTGGGGGCCGTCCTTTGCCTCGGGGTCGTTAGCCGATGGGGCTGCCGGGCAGGGGGCTGCCCTGGGGGGATTGGCTATGAATGGAGGTCCTCTTGACTGGACCAATGGGAGGAGGTGGGTGGGAACGGGAGGCAGGGGGGCCGGGAAAGGAAATGAATGCAGGGTGAGAGTGGGAGGTAGATGGGTTGCTAGACCCGGAAGACCAGAGGAGTATTGCCCAATCACAGCCCGGGGGCGGGCTTGGAGGCGGGAGGGCATGTGGGAAGCACGGGGAAGGGGGCTCAGGGGCTTCGGGTGAGCAAAAACTGTACTTTCAATAAACAAGGGCCGAACTACATGCACATTACCTTCAGGGCTGCCACGGATGGAAGTGGAGCTCGAGGGTGGATGCGGGTCGTTAGGCCTAGCAGGCAAGGCCAGAAGCACCAATCAGAGGGTGGGGGAGGTCCGGGAGGCAGGAAGGAGGGGAAACCAGGAAGTGGGTGCGGGGAGGGAGCGGGCAGCGAGGAAGGGGGCTCAGGGGCTTCGGTGAGCAAAAACTTTACTTTCAATAAACAAGGGCCAAATTACACGCACATTACCTTCAGGGCTGCCACGGATGGAAGTGGAGCTCGAGGGTGGACGTGGGTCGTTAGACCTAGCAGGCAAGGCCAGAAGCACCAATCAGAGGGTGGGGGAGGTCCGGGAGGCGGGAAGGAGGGGAAACCAGGAAGCGGGTGCGGGGAGGGAGCGGGCAGCGAGGAAGGGGGCTCAGGGGCTTCGGTGAGCAAAAACTTTACTTTCAATAAACAAGGGCCGAATTACACGCACATTACCTTCATGGCTGCCACGGATGGAAGTGGAGCTCGAGTGTGGACGCGGGTCGTTAGACCTAGCAGGCAAAGCCAAAATCACCAATCAGAGGGTGGGGGAGGTCCGGGAGGCGGGAAGGAGGGGAAACCAGGAAGCGGGTGCGGGGAGGGAGCGGGCAGCGAGGAAGGGGGCTCAGGGGCTTCGGGTGAGCAAAAACTTTACTTTCAATAAACAAGGGCCGAATTACACGCACATTACCTTCAGGGCTGCCACGGATGGAAGTGGAGCTTGAGTGTGGACGCGGGTCGTTAGACCTAGCAGGCAAAGCCAAAATCACCAATCAGAGGGTGGGGGAGGTCCGGGAGGCGGGAAGAAGGGGAAACCAGGAAGCGGGTGCGGGGAGGGAGCGGGCAGCGAGGAAGGGGGCTCAGGGGCTTCGGGTGAGCAAAAACTTTACTTTCAATAAACAAGGGCCGAATTACACGCACATTACCTTCAGGGCTGCAACGGATGGAATTGGAGCTCGAGGGTGGACGCGGGTCGTTAGACCTAGCAGGCAAGGCCAGAAGCACCAATCAGAGGGTGGGGGAGGTCCGGGAGGAGGGAAGGAGGGGAAACCAGGAAGCGGGTGCAGGAAGGGAGCGGGCAGCGAGGAAGGGGGCTCAGGGGCTTCGGTGAGCAAAAACTTTACTTTCAATAAACAAGGGCCGACTTACACGCACATTACCTTCAGGGCTGCCACGGATGGAAGTGGAGCTTGAGGGTGGACGCGGGTCGTTAGACCTAGCAGGCAAGGCCAGAAGCACCAATCAGAGGGTGGGGGAGGTCCGGGAGGTGGGAAGGAGGGGAAACCAGGAAGCTGGTGCGGAAAGGGAGCGGGCAGCGAGGAAGGGGACTCAGGGGCTTCGGTGAGCAAAAACTTTACTTTCAATAAACAAGGGCTGAATTACACGCACATTACCTTCAGGGCTGCCACTGATGGAAGTGGAGCTCGAGGGTGGACGCGGGTCGTTAGACCTAGCAGGCAAGGCCAGAAGCACCAATCAGAGGGTGGGGGAGGTCCGGGAGGCGGGAAGGGGGGGAAACCAGGAAGCAGGTGCGGGGAGGGAGCGGGCAGCGAGGAAGGGGGCTCAGGGGCTTCGGGTGAGCAAAAACTTTACTTTCAATAAACAAGGGCCGAATTACACGCACATTACCTTCAGGGCTGCCACGGATGGAAGTGAAGCTCGAGGGTGGATGCGGGTCGTTAGACCTAGCAGGCAAGGCCAGAAGCACCAATCAGAGGGTGGGGGAGGTCCGGGAGGTGGGAAGGGGGGGAAGCCAGGAAGCTGGTGCGGGGAAGGAGCGGGCAGCGAGGAAGGGGGCTCAGGGGCTTCGGTGAGCAAAAACTTTACTTTCAATAAAGAAGGGCCGAATTACACGCACATTACCTTCAGGGCTGCCACGGATGGAAGTGGAGCTCGAGGGTGGACGCGGGTCGTTGGACCTAGCAGGCAAGGCCAGAAGCACCAATCTGAGGGTGGGGAAGGTCCGGGAGGCGGGAAGGAGGAGAAACCAGGAAGCGGGTGCGGGGAGGGAGCGGGCAGCGAGGAAGGGGACGCAGGGGCTTCGGGTGAGCAAAAACTTTACTTTCAATAAACAAGGGCTGAATTACACGCACATTACCTTCAGGGCTGCCACGGATGGAAGTGGAGCTCGAGGGTGGACGCGGGTCGTTAGACCTAGCAGGCAAGGCCAGAAGCACCAATCAGAGGGTGGGGGAGGTCCAGGAGGCGGGAAGGAGGGGAAACCAGGAAGCGGGTGCGGGGAGGGAGCGGGCAGCGAGGAAGGGGGCTCAGGGGCTTCTGGTGAGCAAAAACTTTACTTTCAATAAACAAGGGCCGAATTACACGCACATTACCTTCAGGGCTGCCACGGATGGAAGTGGAGCTCGAGGGTGAACGCGGGTCGTTAGACCTAGCAGGCAAGGCCAGAAGCACCAATCAGAGGGTGGGGAAGGTCCGGGAGGCGGGAAGGAGGGGAAACCAGGAAGCGGGTGCGGGGAGGGAGCGGGCAGCGAGGAAGTCCAAAGTTTGGTCAATGCTAAGGACATGGCAGCAACCGGGTCTGTGGAGTCTGGGTCAGGGGGTGCTGGTTTGAGGATCAGGGAACCTAACACGCGGTCCGAGACCGCCAGTTTTTCCAGCCGGACGTGTGGGGGGGGATCAGTGGTATTAAACCAATATGACGCAAACTGCGATTGGGCTACTGCCCAGTATCTGATGAAATCTGGAGCGTTGAACCCGCCCAGTTCCTTGGGAGGGGTCAATGTGGACTGCTTAAGGCGGACAGCCCCCGAATGCCACAGAAAGGTGTTACTTATCTGGCGCAGTGTTCTGAAAAAAACATCCCCAGGCCACACAGGGAGGTTAGTGAATCGGTACAGGAGTTGGGGTAATACCACCATTTTAAGTATTCCAATCCTGCCTGCTAGTGAAATGGGGAGTTTGGACCAGCTGGAAGCCCTCACGGCGACGCTAGTTAAGTAAGTCTGATAATTATCCTCGCGAAGCTTGGCCACGTGGCGGGAAACCACCACCCCCAGGTAGGTGATGCTGGAAGGCGACCAGTTAAATCCACATAAATCTGAGGGGGGGATGCGTGGAGTCTGTAAGTGGGAATAAGGTGGACTTGGAGCAGTTTATTTTAAGGCCAGATATGTCCCCAAAGCGAGCCACATCCGCTAGTATGGGGGCGAGGTTAGATTCAGGAGACCGGATGTACAGAAGAGCGTCGTCTGCCTATAGGGAAACTCCATTGGATTGGCCGACTGTGCGCAGGCCCCTATGTGAATGTGATTGGCGTACCATGTCCGCAAAGGGTTCCATAGCAATAGCGAATATAAGGGGGGAGAAGGGACAACCCTGTCGTGTGCCTCTGGATATCTGGAAGGGAGTGGAACATCTGTCCTCGGTACGAACTCTGGCCGACGAAGCAGTGTAGAGGAGCTTAACCCAGGCACAAAAGTTGGGGCCGAACTTGCACCTCTCGAGGACTCGCCATAGATACCTCCACGAGACCGAGTCAAATGCCTTTTGCATGTCTAGGGTGGCTGCAACCGCCTGTGAGGTCGGACTGATTCTGCTGATTACATTGAAGAGCCTCCTCAAATTCAGGGATGTAGACCTGCCCGGGACAAATCCCCCTGGTCGGGGTGGATGATGTGCGGCATGTAGGGGGCTAGGTGGTTGGCCAGCAGTTTAGCGTATATTTTATCATCGCTGTTAATCAATGACAGTGGTCGGTATAAGCCGCACTGAGTAGGGGGCTTACCCGGTTTGAGGAGCACTGTTATCAGTGCCTCCCGGAGAGATGGAGGGAGTATACCCTTTTCACGCGACTCCTCCCACAAGGCCAACAGTTGCGGAATCAGGATTGACTTATATCATTTATAGAAATCCCTGGGGAGCCCGTCGGGGCCAGGAGCCTTCCCTGATGCCAATGACGCAATGGCCTCGTCAAGTTCCTCGGAGGTAAACGGTCTCTCCAGGAGGAGGCTGGTTTCAGTGGACAGTACTGATAGGGGAAGGCCCTCTAAGTAGGAATCAATTTCCGGAACCTGGGGACCATCGGCAGCAGAGTACAAGGAGGTGTAGAACAGCTGAAACTGGGAGTTGATGTCCTGCGGGGAGCTGGCGAGTGAGCCATCAGGTCTCACTATCGCAGGGATATGGGGGGCACCGAACTCCCGGCGCAATAGCCTGGCGAGCATACGACCGGGCCGTTCACCCTCTCCGTATTTCCTCACCGCCTGAGGGGAGTCTAGGAATTTAACCTCTCGCTGGGCGAGGTCGCGAAACCTGTCCAGCTCGGAACCCAGTGCAGCGAGAGTGGTTGTGGAGTGGTCTTGGGCATATTGGGACTCAAGGATAGCCAGGGCCAATTTGCTAGCAGCAATGTCAGAACGGATTCCTTTAAGGATGCCGCAGCACTTGGATATGGCCATCCCCATCACATATGCTTTAAACGATTCCCACAGGACAGCGTGCGATGTTACTGAGTCTGTATTGATCTCAAAGAATTCCTCGATGGAGGATTCGAGTTCGGCTGCAAAGGCCTGGTCGAGAAGCGCATATGGTCCCAGCCTCCACTGCCTAGCTTTTCTGGCATCCTGACCCCAGTTTAGGGAAATGAGTACCGGTGAATGGTCTGAAAGCGTCCTAGGGAGGATAGCCAAGTGAAACAAGGATCTGACCAATGTGTCCGTTATAAGCCATCTGTCTATCCTGGAATGGGAATCGTGAACCGAAGAGTAGAAGGAGAATGTGCGGGAATCAGGGTTCATTAGGCGCCATACATCCACAAGTGCCAGACGGGGAAGGGATGTGAGGATAGTGTAGGCTGCCTTGGAAAGTTGGCGAGGTCTGGTGCCTGACCTGTCTAGGGTGACATCTAGTATGGTATTGAAATCGCCCCCCCATAATATTGGGAGCAGAGGGTAACTTTCAAGGAGGGCAGCTAAGTGTAGGTAGAATTCAGGGTCGTCGATATTAGGACCATATATATTCAGAATGGCTATCTCTTGGTGGAGCAGTTTGCCCGTGATCAATACGTATCTGCCCAGAGGGTCGATATGCGAGTGGTGGCATGTGAATTTCAGGCTCTTGTGTATCAGAGTAAGGGTGCCACGGCTTTGCGTAGAATAGTTAGTATAGTACCTCTGGGGCCCCCCATTGCCTCGCAAACCGCTCACACTGCTCCGATCGAGCATGGGTTTCCTGTAAACATAGGATTTTCACCCCATGACGTTCAGCATGTAGCTGTACCTGTCTCATCTTTCTGTGATTGCCTAACCCCCGGATATTCCGGCTCATGAAGGTCAGGTCAGTGTTAGCCATACTCGTGTGGGTACTGCTTGTATTCCTTCCACGGGGGCACCAGCCACAGGAAGCAAGTGGATCCGGCGGTGCGTGGAGCCCCGTCTGTGTACTCAAAACGCATTGCCTCGGCACATGGGGCGCCTCTAGTGGCCGTCAAGACTTTTTTAACCATAATGTCCCCTGCCCCTGCCCCCACCTACATCCCTCCCCCAATCGGAGGGACGAGATCCAAATTAACCCATATGAACCAAGAACTTCTAGGCATCAACGCCTGGGGGACTGTTAGCTGCCGGGCAGTGGCGCACTGGACTGGGGAGAGCGTGAGGAGAGTATGCAATCTAATAGTATTTGCTATAGTGTTCGAGGCATGTACAGGTAATAGAGGGGCCATGGCCAATGGGAAGTAAAGCCAGTGAAGCCAGAGGGAAGCAGCCATGGGTCTCGATATACCATCTGGGGAGCAAAATGTGCAGTCCGAGTGGTAAGCGCGGGGCAGGGGTCCAGGGGCCCACCCTCAGGGGTCTGGTAGTAGTCATAGAATAGTCACCCGAGATGGGGTCTTGTCAGGGAGTAATGCCTCTGGAAGCAATGAGTCAGCGTGGCACACAGGGCCACAATTGCATAGGATAAAAGGAGCAACGTGAACAAACCAGCAACCAATAAACTTCAACAATAAGGTGCCATCATAGGGGGGGACGCCAACAGGGGTCCACCGCGTGTCCTAGGCACAGCAGTATGCAGAGTAGGTACACATCCCATCTAGACAGTAAGTGGCTCAGCCCGGGATGTGTTTGTCTATAAATTTGGAGGCCTCCTCTGGGATAGTGAAAAAGAATGTCTGGTTGGAGTGTTCGATTCTCAGCTTTGCAGGAAAAAGCATAGAGTATTTAACCCCTAAGTCTCGGAGTCTTCTTTTTACAGCTATAAAGGTTTTACGCTCCTGTTGCACAGCCACAGAGAAGTCCGGATCTAAGTGTGTCCTCGCCCCCCCCAAGGAGCAGCTCCCCCTTAGCTCTGGCCGCTCGTAAGAGGGCATCTCGATCACGAAAATTCAGGATCCTGGCTATGATGGGGCGGGGAGGTGCGCCAGGTCTGGGTTTCGCGGTCAGGGAGCGATGTGCCCTTTCCACCGCAAATTGTGCTGACAGTTTAGGGTGGTCCAGTAGTGTTAAAAGGGTTCATTCCACATATTCCTCCATGGGCTCCCTAATGTTGTCCTCGGACACGCCGACAATGCGGAGGTTATTCCGCCTGGAGCGGGATTCAAGATCGTCATTTTTCTTCTCCACTGCCAGGACCCGACTGGTAAGAGTGGTAACCGCTGCGCGGAGGGAACCCAGGTCATCCTCAGTAGTGCCAACCCTCGTTTCGATTTCAGCGACCCAGCTATCCGTTCTCTCGATATGAGCCTTTATCGATGAGATGGTACCATTCATATCGTCTAACTTAGAATGGAGCGTGGTGAAGCCTTCACGCACGCATTCCAGCATTTTTTGCGAGTCATCTGGGGGTGAGGATATCGAGGCGGTGAGCGATTCCTCTGGAGGCTCAGTCGGTGGTCTGGAGGGTGTCTTAGTAAACATATTTAGTGAGCTTTGCTTTCTTCCGGCTCCCGCTCCCTTGGTCATGATGGCAAGTAGAGATTAATTCGCCGGCGCCCCGAAGGTGCCAGGTGTGGCAAGTTTCCCTCCGGATGCAGCTCAGGATGATTTTCTCTGGGCAGGCGAGGGCCGCTGGAGGCCTGCCCGGTGATAACGCACCGGACCACAGTTGTTCTATGATAGTGCGGGAGGATATGGCCGGAGCGGGAATGGCAGGGGCCACGAGAAGCAGGCTAATAAGAGACAGGGTATGATCTTCTCAGTCACTGTGGGCCGTTGCAAGCAGGGCAATCCTGGAGGCAAGGGATGGCCCACCCCAGCCAGGAGCGTGTGGATCTGCGGAACAGCGGTGTTCCCTCAGCTTTACCGAACCCCTACAAGCGATTCCATGGGTGGTGAGGTCCAGTAATCAATCCCAGATTCAGCTTGAGCCACTGCGTGGATGATGCAGCCGGCCGTTCACACCACAGGGGGTGTGAACGTGCAGTAGAGAAGTTCATGTGTGTGCCTACCGGACAAAATTTGAAATCCCCAGCAGGGCACGGATGATTAGGATGCCAGTAGCAGGGAGTGATGATGGCGCGTATTATGAGCAAGGTCGAGTCAAGGAGCCCAAAAAAACCAGACAGGCTATGGGTAATCCCCCAGGCGTTCAAGCACATGCTCGCGCAGCACCGGGTCAGCCGAGGGGCTGTAGTCCAACCGGGGGGAGGAGGGAGGCGAGCCATGAGGCGGCCACGCGGCTGCTGATGAAGAGGGCCAAGGCCCGCTGGAGGCAGACACACTCAACCCCCCTACCTGGTAGCAGGCCTGAGCCGGAGCTCCTGCGGAGGGGTGGCAGGGAGGAAGATGCTGTGCGGGTAGGCGCCGAGCCGCAGTCGGTGGGCCAGCCGTGCCGGTAATCCCTCAGTACAGGCGTCGCTGGTGACAACGGAGGTCGCATCTGCAGTAGTTGTGGCGGACCAACAGGTCGAGGCAGCCCATCGGGAGGGCAGGAAGAACAGAGTCCGGCTCTGCAGGCCCCTCCCCCGCAATAGGCTGCAACGCTGCACTCCCAAGTGGTTGTGAGGGCCGCGGTCCACAGAGCGGCAGACGGGGAGATCGGGCAGAAGGAGTCCCAGCGGGAACCGGGGGACCACAGCTCAGCGCCAGGGGCGCGTTTCTCCGCGAAACCTCCCAGGGCCACAGAGGATAGGGTTATGGGGATGCGCCGTTGATTTCAAGCAGATGCAGTGGGGTTGCGGGCTTGAACACGAAGGTTCTTTGCTCTCCCCATCTGGAGCACAACACCTAGGCGGCCATCTTGCTTCGGCGCAACAGCGCCCCCCTCCTCCTCCAGTTTTTAAAAAAACATTGAGGCAACTCTTCAACTAGTTTCCTTTAAACGTGAACAATTATGCATTTAACCCCTTAAATGCCAGTGTGTTCGACTGTTGTATAATATTACAAGCCATACGAGGGTTGGCAATCCAAGAAAAATGTAAAGAGTCACTTCCAGTGCCTTTCTGGAATTTTTAAGAATGCGCAGGAGAACACCTCCAAAAGTACTCCTAAAGTTACATCTCTGTTTTAACCGAAGAGTGAACATTGAAAAGCAATGCACGAGAACACATTTCTTTGGTCCATTCTGATCACTTGGCCATCTACCTTCCACACTACCCACCCCTTACCAGATACTACTCAATGAAGTCCCCCACTCCCCTGGTGTGACAGTTGCACTACGTCTTTTGTTACATTTCTTCCTCTAGTCATAGACTGCAGTCACAGAGCATTGGTCATTGAAATGACCTGGTAGGGTGTGGATGGGGGCGGGGGAGAGGGGCAGGCTCTGTGATATGTGTTGCCGGGCCTCTGAAACAGCTTGTCATGTTGAGGCACCCTTCGTCTAGGTCAAAGCCTATTACTAGGTTCTGTCCTATGCCAAACACGTTATAACTATGTTGCTTTCTGAATCCACATGTGGCAAGAGCCCTTCTAAATCAGCCTGCGCATTCCACAACAGACAAGAACAATTTCGTGCGAAGGACACTACACCTAGCTCTCTGATTGGCCTAGTACACAGAGTGCCTTCCTAGAAAATAAACCATTATCATCATAAACAGCCTTCATTTGCCAAAAAGCCTTTTAGGCACATTATATAAATACAATATAAATTGGTATGTAACATTTTAAAACACATGTATTGTAATAAATATTCTTTAAAATCCCAAGCCAAGACAGTCACTTCACACTTGACCCATTCCAATCAGTAAACGCCAGTATACAAAACGTTTTCCTCCTCAACCATGCCCTGTGAATATACTTTGAAACACAATAAACCACATTCAAGTCGTTAGTCATTTTACACAACTGCAATGCTTCCCTTGCAGTTGTGATATGGATTAACTGAAACAGTGGTTTCAAGTACCTCACTCTCATCTCGTCTAGAGCTCCACAAGTTAACATAAAATGGTCAATTGTTTCTGTGCCTTTGCCACACATTCGAGCTACCCGTCCCATCCCACTTGTTCATAATTGACAGCATTGGTAGGTAGCCCAGGCGAAGCCTCATACATACGGCACGGCATTGACTGATTCAATGGTGTTCAGGTATAATTCCATTACCTGGAAGATTTTAAACTCTAAGTAGCTGGGCTCAGTGGTCAGGTCTAAGAGATTGTCTGTGCCCTGGAAGGTTGGTATCTATGAAAGGCCACCTTAACTCTCTCTTTCGCCTCACCCTCCATTATTCACAGGTTTTGCCAGTATGCAGATAGACCCAATAGAGCAAGCCATTGCTTAACATGGACCAGCCATTGGATCCTGTGGCATCCCCTCAGCGACATTACATGCTCTCAAGCTTCCCGGTACTTCCCGGTACTTCACTAGCTCTGAGTTACCCCAAACCCAGAGCCAGAAATAAACAGGTATAAGGCCTATTTATTCACTGATATGGGAAATACCACACTCATTGCACACTGTACAATGGAGTGGTTTGTGGAAGCAGCAGGATCGATTTAAAAAAGTATTCTCTGCAATCGTTAGGGTGGCCCCAGACTTCAGCCCCATATATTGCTGATGCCTCAACCTGTGCTTAATATATTTTTAGGGCTGGGCCTATTGCGCTTCTACCATGTCTGGCATGGTAAGCCTTCAATGTCCCTCTATTCTGCTGTGGAACAGTATTGGCCCTGGGGATCAGGTCAACCCAGCAACCCCCACTTGAGAACCAAATCCCCAGGTAATCATACCAGCCAACCTGTTCTAAGACTTTGCCCCCCACCTCCAGGATCAATGGTTCGATTCCCGATGGCTTTAGCGAAAATACCATAACCTTGGTTTTTGAGGCGGTTATCTCTAAACCGGTCTACCACATTCGTCCACAAGAGTGGACAAAGCAAGGTGCAGTTCCATGGGTGTAGTGGACAACAGAACTGCGTTGTCTGCAAAAAACAAGACTAGGATGCTATCCTCCCCATTTTTTGTGGATCTGTACTCTCCGCTAGTGGCCTCTCAATGATGGAATTAATGTACAGACAAAATAATACTGGGGCAAGGACTCTTCCCTGATGAACCCCTCTGTCCACACGGAAGGAGTTGGAATCTTCAGCTCCCACAATGGATACTCGCTGTGTTATTGTTATACAGAAGCAAGATTGCTTGCAATAGTTCACCATGGAGGTTTTAGCATGCAGAACTGCCCAGAAGGTATCTCTAGGGACGCTCTCAAATGCTGCCCTGAGATCCACGAACACCCATATAATTTAGCACTAGCAATCCTCAGTTGTTTCTGGAACATTAAATGGAGTCTAAAACAATGATCTATTGTATCTCTACTAGCTTGCAACCCGGCCTGAAGGTGACTCTGTTGTTTAGTGTCATCAACCCAAGGCCAGAAGTGGCCGCAGCAAAACCTTAGCAAAGGTTTTCCCTGCGGCATCTAGCAATGATAGAGGGCGGTAGTTTCCCGGTTCAGCCTGGTCTCCCTTTTTATATATGGAGACTACCCCCACTGAGGTCCAAGTTGTAGGCACCCAGCCAGTTTGCATAGCAGTATTAAATATCATTGTTAACACTGGGGCCCAAATAGCAAGCTCCCTTTTATAGAGTTCCACTGGCACTGGGTCCCAGCGCTTTTCCAGCCTACAGGGATGTTATTTAGGGGTCGTCAGAGGTCACAAGAGCAACCCTTGTTGTTTAGTTTGCACCTCTCCGCCAATCCTGCAACCCCAGGCAAATCCGCCAATCAGAAGCCTGCAAAAGGGGGGGGGGGGGTGGCTAATTCGAATGCACCCAGCCAAGGCACGCAGATTACTGCGTTCCATTTTGTTTCCACCAGCTAGTGTAGCAGCCAGCCCTGAACCCACCCGGCGCTGCAGATTGCAGCTTTGACAGTCCTGTCCCCGACATCATTCTTCACAGTTACTGACTCTCTCTTAACCGGTTAGCCGTCCCGTCGACCGGAATAATATGTTTACTTGGACACTACACTGCATCAGCCAGGCAGTCACTCACTGTTAGGCAGGCCGGTGCCTGCTGCGCGGGGTCATGTAAGAGGTCACACGCCCACCCAGGCCTTGCCAGGGCGGAAGTGCCGGGCATAGCTGCCTGTGACGGTACGAAGAACAAAGCTGCACTTTGTTTCTTCATATCCTGTGTCATTTTTTGATGCGAGATGCCAAACTGCCGACGAGGGGAAACATCCCCATGTCCTCCGAGGACACTGCACCTTTCCTGGTACAGCAACCTACCCCCGGGCAATTCACCCTAGTGGGACTCCTGCACCACCCTGTCTGACTAGACGGACGGACCATCCTGCACAGAGTGCTGCTTCCTGGGTACTCCTCCCTACAGGTAGTGGGTGGCAATGTTTATGGCGCTCAGTTCCGGTTAAAAAATTAAAAGATAAATGGTAACATTTTGGTTTTCACTTTTATATTTATTTTTAGTTTTTTTTTTTTTTATTCAAAATTTATTGATTTTATACAAATTCAACAATCACGTACATACAGAATTTGTCAGTAAGATATTAGAAAAAGCATGTAAGGTGAATACCGTCCTCCTATGGCATGTGCAAACCAAACCGGCCTCACCTCGAAGCGTTTCCACATGGCATGTTGTGTTGAGACCTATTATTTATAAAGGTGAATCTGTAATCTGTATTTACATTTCTGGGCTGTTTCTTCCCTGAAGCACGCACTTACGTTCTCACTAGTACGAAACATTTCGCAAAATACACCTAAAACCAGTTTTGCGGCTTCATTAGTGGTAAGGAATTAAGGAAACCGGTTTTTGCACACGGCCCAGCCAGCCCAGCCAGCCGGGCGTGCAGTGCGGCGTAAACGCATATGCTTGGGTAGCTCTTATGCGTCGCCATCACATTCACAGGTGCCATGAGTGCCAGCAGCCCTGCTGCGGGCCTATTTGGAGTCTTTCCTGGGTCCGTGAAGGTCTGACTCAGTGAAGCTCACAGGCGCTTCTGCTGTGTGCTGTGGTGCTTGAAAGCCTCTCTTGCAGCTGCCATTTGTGTCTAAGCACCATATTTCTACAGTGTATTCAAAATCTAGAACACAGGCAAACAGGTGGCCGACCCACTTTGCACCGCAATCTGGGGTTTGGGTTTGCATCGCCGATGAGCCTCACACGAGCGCTGGTAAAGAAAATGCCAGGATGTGTTGGATGATCTCTCGCATTCACTATAGCATGGGACTCCCCAGATATATGTAAGATGAGCGTTCGAGCTCCCGAGGGAAACCTGGAAAAAGGAACGCGACTATAAACAGTTACAGTGATGAGTCAGCACGAGGCAAACTCAACACACAACTCATGATAGGCTCATGATGAGAGAGGCAGTCAGTGCCTGCCACTTGAAGCAAGATATTAAGGTATAATGGCGCCATCACTTGGGAGCAGTTGGACACGGTATACCATCACCAACATTCTTGTTCCTTTTAATGCCAAGACGAAAATGTGACTCTTATCAGAACAGAGGCTGTACACGCTAGCAGTGTCCATCTCAAAGTAGGGGACACAGTATTACAAAATTCGGGATATAGTCTCCCCTGGGGCTGCAGGTGATAAGAGATGAGACATCAGCCAGGCCTACAGGTTGAACTTTAAAAGCCAACTTTAAAAGCCACTTTAAAAGAGAGGGCTGGTCACAGGGGCCAGAGTGAAAGGCGTTTCCAAAAGAGCTAAAGGCCTTCTTTGCCAAATCAAAGGGACACGTTTCCAACATACACACTTTCTTGTATGGATGGAATAGTGTTGGGGGCTGACAATAAAGTCACTTTAAAAGTCCCTTTAGGTGCTGGCTTTTCTTCTGTTCAGCTTTAAGTGGGTCTCATTGTGATGATGATGTGCTTGCTTGCTCAAGGCCTTTCCAAGAGGTCTCTTTGGCGAATAATAATAAGGAAGTTAAACATGCACAACTGAGCATTAATCTGGCCTACGGCCTCAGCACAAACTGCAAGTTGTCTCAAATAACTGGGTGGGGCATATGGCTATATTGTTCAACTTGTACCTTCTTGTGACGTCCCGAGTTATGGATAGCGCGCATGTGCGAGCCTCGTTGTGGCCCGCGCATGCGCGGCGGCAATAAAGTGCGCCCGTGCGGCAGTTCCCGCCGGGACGCGGACGAACCAACATCGCGTCCCGCGTACTCCTTGTGTGCCTGCATGAATGCCTGCGTGTGTGTGGCCCCGGGCACATATAACAACTGGCGACGAGGCGGGATCACTGCCACAACGTGTGCCCAACACGTGGGTGCAGAGGAACAACAAATCCGCGTTGCTACGCAGTGACACGGAGCGGACCCAGCGGTAAAACTCCACGTGGAGTGGCAGTAGCGGCCTGAGAAGGTGCTTGTGCGCTGCCATTTCAAGAAAACACGACAAATTTTTGGAACCCCTACCGCCCCCAACAATCTGGGGACGATCACAACGACGCAGACAGCACAACACGGTTGGGCAGAGACCAAGGACTTGGAAAACAGCAGTCTGAGGTACGTGGAACCCCACCCCAGTCAGGTTTGCGGCCTCCAAATTACTGAGAGGTGCCTGTGCGACCTGTGAGGATGGCGGAAAGTGATGGGGAAACAGAAACTGCGACAAGAGTGATAAGGACTCAACAGGGGTCGCTACTGCCCATGCAGGAATTTGATACTTCCGGCCCCCCGTCCAAGGTACGCCCCCGGTGGCTACTATGGGTGAAGAAACTAGAAATGTATTTTACAGCCACAGGGACCACCGATGATGACTCAAAAAGAGCGACGCTCCTATATTCGGCGGGGCTAGAGGTGATGCGCATATATGAATCGCTCAACCTGCGAATAGTCACATATGCAACGGTAAAGACTGCATTGGAAAACCACTTTATCCCCCAGTCAAACGTAGACTATGAAAGATTCCTGTTTTCCAAGGAGAAACAGCGGGAGGAGGAATCCCTTGACCAATTCTGTGCAAGGCTGACACTAATGGCTAGCACATGCCGCTGGGACAACGAAGAGTCGATGATACGACACCAGGTTATCCAGGGCTGCAGCTCAGGCAAACTGAGACGGCAAATACTGAGGGAGCCAGGATGGTCACTGCAACAAATACAAGACAGTGGCCGAACCTATGAGCTGGCAGAGTCCAGAGGGGCGAACATGGACGCAGCGGTCCATCCCAGCACACGGGATGTAGCATATGCCATGAACAAATGGCCCAAGTCAAGAGACAAATGGACCCCAAAGTCATCCGGAAACAACACCCCTACCACCTCTGGACCTTCCTGCAAATACTGTGGATATGACCTGCCACACACGGAGGAGTGCCCAGCCAAGGGTAGGTCCTGCGGAAGGTGCAATGAACCAGGACACTATGCAAGCATGTGCCGCGCCCCCGCTCCTGTGCCTGTGCAGAGAGGACCCGCGAGGGTACGAGGTAGCGGTTTCAGAAGACAGCGGAGCATCGCAGCGCTGGAACTAGAAATCCAAAAGCTACAGCTCGCCGAGGAAGAAGACGAAGAAGAGGAGGACGAGGTCTTTTTCATCTCGAACATTGCATCGGCGAGCAAACGGAAAAGACAGCCCAAGTGCGAAGTGAACATACTGGGGGTGCCAACTCAAATTCTCATCGATACAGGTGCATCAGTGTGTGTTCTCGCGGAGGAACACTACCTGAGACTCCCAGGCCCTCCAACACTAGACAAGTCCATGGCAAAAATTTTCACGTTCGGGGGGATACCCCGTTGCCTCTCAAAGGGGTATTTGTGTCACCAGTGTCAAAGGGGGAAGTCTCGATCAAGGCCAGATTCTTCGTCACAGATGTTAGCCCACACTCCATACTCAGTTGCGCTGCATCTGAGGCACTAAACCTCGTCCACTTCGCATACGAGGTATATCAGATAGACATTGAGACACTGTTGAACAAATTCTCAGGCATCTTCGAGGGAATTGGGAAATTGAAAGCGCCCCCGGTGCGTCTCCACATCGACGAATCAATCAGGCCCACGGCCCTGAAACACAGGCGGATACCTTTCCACCTCAGGGAAAAGGTGGAGGAGGAACTCCGATCCCTTGTCAGCATGGACATCATCGAGAGAGTAGAGGGGCCGACGCCATGGGTCTCTCCGATCGTGGTGACGCCCAAACCAAAACAACCCGGGGCGGTTAGAATATGTGTTGATATGCGACTGCCCAATGCAGCGATTAAGAGGGAAAGACATATAACACCGACCCTCGATGACATCATTGGAGAACTACAAGGCGCCAAGGTTTTCTCTAAATTGGACCTGAGAGCAGGGTATCATCAGCTTGAACTCCACCCTGACTCGAGATATATAACAACATTCACGACGCACGATGGCCTCTACCAATTCAAACGCCTAAGCTTCGGGGTCTCGTCAGCCGCCGAAGTATTTCAAAATACCATCCGAGGGGCCCTAGCAGGCCTCAAAGGCGTGTTGAACATGAGCGACGACATCCTGGTGTTCGCAGCCTCGGAATCGGAACACGTGAAGAGGCTGGAAAGCACTCTCCAAAGGCTGAAAAGTTTAGGCCTCACGTTACACCGGCAAAAATGCGAGTTCTTCAAGGACCGCATAGGTTTCTTTGGTTTCATCTTCCATGCAGCAGGCGTATCCCCCGACCCGGCCAAAATCAAGGAATCAGGAACGCTGCCGCCCCACAATCCCCCACCGAGGTGAGAAGCTTCCTGGGGATGGTAACATACTGTGGGCGGTTCATCAAAGGGCTAGCGTCAACGGCAGAGCCGCTCAGGGCGCTGACGAGGAACAACACAGCATGGAAATGGGGCACCGAGGAGCAAGAGGCATTCCAGACCCTGAAGACCGCCCTGTCCGATGGCGACACCATGGCGTATTTCAACCCTGGAGTGGAGTCCGAGGTGGTGGTAGATGCGAGCCCGGTAGGGGTTGGGGCGGTACTACTGCAACCGGACGAGCGTGGGAATATGCGTTCTATCGCATATGCGAGCAAAGCCCTCTCCACTACTGAAATGAAATACTCACAGATTGAAAGGGAAGCACTAGCCATCCTGTGGGGCTGCCGCCATTTCCGCCTATACATCTTGGGCAAACCTGTTGTGGTCGTGACGGACCACAAGCCATTGATACCGATACTAGCCGGTGTGTCATCGAAACCACCACCCAGGATTGAAAGGTGGATGCTGGCGCTGATGGAGTATGGGGTAAGACTGATATACAGGCCAGGCACCAACAATCCGGCAGACTATCTATCACGCCACCCCAACAAAGAGGATCCGGATACGGACATTGGCGCGAGTGACTGTCACGGACTACTGTGTCAAGTGGTGGAAGGATCTCTTCCGACGGCGATATCAAGAGCAGTCGTATCGACGGAATCGGCCAACGATGAGGTCTTCGGCATTGTCCGAATGGCAATAAGAAGCGGTGACTGGAAAGAGGTGCTGCGGGACAATTCACGCCGACAAGAAGTGGCTCAGAGAGACCTCCAAGCGCTCTGGAAGGTGCGAGAGGACCTCTCCATCTCGGACGACGGGCTCATACTGAGAGGACGCCAAATTGTCGTGCCAAGGACGCTGAGGACCCGGATGCTAGAGCTAGCGCACGTCGGCCACCAGTGAGTGGTCAAAACAAAGGCACGGTTAAGAGCCAAAGTATGGTTCCCGGATTTGGAGAAAATGGTAGAGAACTTTGTGAAAAGATGTCTAGCGTGCCAGGCCGCGACCCCAGGCGACAGAGCTCCGCCGATCCGGTCCATGGAACGCAGCCAAAAACCATGGGGGACGGTACATGTAGACTTCGGGTCAACAGGACGGGGCATGTACTTTCTGGTAGTGGTGGACCAATGGTCACGATACCCCGAGGTAGAGATAGTTGAATCAACGGCGACTGAATTCTCAACGAAGGCACTAGACAAGATGTTTGCCACACACGGGTTCCCAGACCTCATATGCTCGGACAACGGCCCGCCGTTCACTGGCAACCAGTTCGCCACCTACCTCAAGGAAAGAGGAATTCAACATCGCAGGGTGTCCCCACTCTGGCCACGGGCCAATGGGGAAGCCGAAAGGATGATGCGGACCCTCAACAAAGTCCTACGAATATCCGCCAGCAGCGGGGCAGACCTGGAGAGAAAGCTCGTGGAATTTCTTAGGGAATACCGCACGACACCTCACCAGTCCACGGGAGTGGCTCCCGCGGAAGCACTATTTGGACGATGCCCAAGAGGACTGCTACCGGAGGAAGAAGGCCGAACACCCGGAGTTATTGACAATGAGAAGATTCGGGAAGAGCGAATCAGGTGCAACGAAAAGGAAAGTGAACGACGAGGGCTACAGGAAAAGGAAATGCGGGTAGGGGACACGGTGTTGGTCAGGAATCGACACCCGGAAGGCAAACTGTCCCTCCCATTTGAGCCACGCCCGTGGAAGGTAACACACGTGAAGGGCACGATGGTAACGGCGGCCTGCGATCGGGGGACTGTTACACGCAACCGGTCGTTCTTCAAGAGAATTGAAAATCCAGTCGAGAATGAAGTACCGGAGGAAGCCACAAGCACGGAGGAACCACACGCCGATCAAGGCGAGAGCGGGCACCAAGCCCCAGCTGGAGCCGGACCCGGCTGTCCCACGCGGCCTGGGACCCCACCGAGATATCCAGTCCGCCGAGAGCGGAGGCTGCCAGGCTATCTCAAGGACTATGTCCTGGACTCGGGGGACTAAGCCGAAGAGACCTGATGGGACGTAAGTGTAATTGCTAAAGGCTGTGTTCAAGGCCACCAATTGCATTGGGGACCAGGCACCCCGCAAGTTTATGTTCTATTTTTGTTAAAGTTGAAAAGGGATGTGACGTCCTGAGTTATGGATAGCGCGCATGCGCGAGCCTCGTTGTGGCCCACGCATGCGCGGCAGCAATAAAGTGCGCCCGTGCGGCAGTTCCCGCCGGGACGCGGACGAACCAACATCGCGTCCCGCATACTCCTTGTGTGCCTGCATGAATGCCTGCGTGTGTGGGGCCCCGGGCACATATAACACTTCTGAGCCCCAGTGGTGTGTAATGTCTGTGCGGCAACAACCGCAACAGGGTTCCTGCACAGACTACGTATGCAAACAGGATTGCAGCATTCTGATACTGGTGGATGGTTAATGCGCACTCTCTGAAGAAGTTATTCTCTACATAGTGTGCAAATCATGGCGCATGTCCCATTTCTTGAAAGGTTGCCTGGTGCGCGGGTCTTTAAGCCTGGCAGTGTCATAATGCGGGGCTATGCAACAATCACACAAACCTACTCCTATTAGCAGTAATAGAACAACCACCCCCAACGGTAACAAAATTGTTTGTAATAACCACACATGGAGGGATATAAGTGGGAACACCTACGGTCGTAGGCTTTATTATACAATAAAAAAGCACAAAAAATTGGACTAACTCAGGATGGGCATCATGGGATCAGGTGAGCAGGGGCCCAAACACTGATGCTAACTCCAGTGAAGGGCCAACTCGAAGCTGAATCCATGGTGCCTGCCTATGACTGCTGGGCAGCGTTGTTGTGGTGCCTTTTCTTCCTTTCTCCTTTCGACCTGTGCCAACGTCGCATCGTGTGCTCGTTTTGTTTTCATTTACAAATGTTGGGTGTTTCAGTTTTCTCTCAAACTCTCCTGTATTCCCACTAGACCTGTGCAGACCTTGTATGGTAGGATGTGTATCTGAAACAAAACAATTATACTAGTTTGAAAGTGTGGGAGCGCGATACTAGTAATGTATAAAAACAAGAACTGAGTTATGCAAGCACTTTGGAGAGATACAGGAAGATGATCAGGCAGCAGTATTTGCCAATGCACTAATCAAACCCATTTTAAACCTAGTCAGGGGCATCATTTAGGGGTCACCAGGGGTCATAACCGCGACCCCTGAGGCCTCTCTTGCTACCCCGGGGTCTCCCTTGCTACCCCTAAAATAAAAATGGAAAAAAACGTTCTTATTTTTTTTTTTTTTTTTTTAAATGCAAGTTCCTTGGCTGTGGCCAGCGTCATGTGGCTCTTTGCTTTTGGAGTGGCTGGCTTTCTTGTTCAGGCCTCTTATGAAAGAAAATACAAACAAAGAACAGGGGTTCGACAAGTCTAACACATTCAGCAATGACCCTAAATAAGAAAGAATAGGAATACCAAATAATTTGTCTTTCTGGAATTCTATACAATAAATGCTAGACTTATTAAAGGTTTATTTCAGGCACACTTCAGGGGGTGAGTCACTGATGCAGTCTGTTCTTAAATACCTCAACTCAACCTTTCATCCTTCTGAGGTCGATAAATGAGTACCAACACAGGTTGGGTGATATTGTATGTATTGTATATAAAGCGCTTCAGCTTGAGTGTTATATAATAAAACATCATTATCATTTGGTCATGGACGTCTGCTTGCATTCACAGTAATTAGGTAATATGGGCCTATACACACTGATCTTAATGATACATATGGCGATCCATTCTTGTATGAAATGTATATCACATTATAGTGATATCGTAACCATATTTTCTGTACTGTACTTAGGAACAATGCTATGTGATACCAATTCCTGTTTTGCCAAGGGGTGAAAGGCCGTGTTCCATCTCTTCCTGTGATATAACTTCAGTGTGGGGTCAAATGACATCACTTCCTGTGATGTTATCAGAGGACAAGGGTCGTATGATGTCACTTCCGCTACCCCTGGCATTTTGGTGAAATGCTGTCTCTGAACTTAGCCATAGGCCCTGAAGGAGATGAATATCAGAGACGTCTGGCTGTTTTGTGCAGGAATAATGAAGTCCATGAAATAACTGCAAACAGTACAACACAGCACTGAAGGTAACTTTTTTTCGAATCAGAAGAAAATGGGGTAAGTGCCAAAATCATTGAAGACTTTGGATGCCATTGACTATAAAAACACATGTTCTCTGGTGAAATATTCTCCCTCTCCCCTTCTATCGTGGCTTTCCCTTATCCCTATATCACCCGTCTGCCTATGGCCCCCCAGAATGTGATTTTTCTCTGTAGTCATGCTGAAATAACAGGGCGGATACTGTAGTATTGGGGATAATGGAAGAGTTACCAGGAAGCAGATTTGAAGCTGGAGGCTGATGTATATAAAAGTAAGTAGCTTTATTTACATTGCAGGGCTAGTTGGGTGAAGGGAGGCAGGAGCTAAGTGACAAGCTTCCCCTCAGATCATTTCTCCCATCCTGAAGCCCCAACTGACAGTCTTGGAACCCAAATGACCCATAAGGTTCCAGCTGACATCATAGCATTCCACTGCCTGCACTGGTGCACATAATACAAGCAGAGGCTAAACACCCTCTCTCCTTTCAATTTCACAACACAAATAGGATTCACACAACAGGCACTCTGAACAACCAAACTGCAACACTCATTACAAACCTACCAAAAACCAACCTACCAAAAACCATACTAAAATCACAGACCCACAAAGCGTATTCCAGAATCTCGTATCTAACATCCTGCACCATCTTAACACACTAAAACACCACCTACCCGGGACTACCACTCCCGGGTCTTGCAGCTGCCACCTGCAAGCACACACCATTGTCACCACACTTGACAACCAACACAGCGTATACTCCTTCCACTCCATCTGCCACACAGAGACTCAGGCCTGCCACCCCTGCAGCGCAAACGCGTGGCAGATGGATTGGAAGGAGCATACGCTGTGTTGCTTGTCGAGTGTGGTCACGATGGTATGTGTTTGCAGGTGGCAGCTGTAAGACTCGGGAGTGGCAGTCCCGGGTAGGTGGTGTTTTAGTGTATTAAGATGGTGCAGGATGTTAGATACGAGATTGTGGAATACGTGGCAGCGATTTAAGGAGTCACCTGTCGTGAGCTTTTTAAATAAAGGAAATGCAGATTTACTTTCGGGGTATGGTGGTGGGGTGCAGTGCTAGGGGCTTCCCATTCCATTTTATTATGGGGGCTGGGGTTGGGATGCAACAATCGGTGGGGCCACCTGTCCCCCTCTTTCTTTGCAAAAGCAAATTGTCCTTTCTTTCCGGGTGGGGAGGCAGCTGGTGATGCTGGGTGTCGCCCGCCACACAATGTTTTCTTTTTTAGCGGTGTGTTGCAGGCCAGGGAGGCAACTTTTAAAATTACTGGGGTGCGTTAATCTAATTGCACAAACTTTGACCCATGTGATATCGTGGGCTTTACATCACAGACACTTGAGCTTAGGCAACGCACTGGTTATGACTTGTTTTTTTTAATGACAGCCTATTTTCCACCAAAGCAAAAAGTGATGGACAAAAGGTATTGCATGAATCATAACCAGTAGCATTGCTCTGGGCAATCTTACACACCACACATTGGTGGCAGGACCATCGCTGATTTACAACTGGCACGCCCCCTTCTGTAATGGGGCTGAGATATAACATGCTGGATCAATGATAGTCTACCAAAAGAAGTTGAGTATCATGAACAGTACACCTATGTACTAGGGTATCCTCTCATGTAGTTCAAAACTACTAGTGTGTCATTTCATTTCCACATAACACATTTTATTATTTCACATAAGAAGGTCAAAACATAGTGCCACAAAAACAATCAATAAAAATGATCATATCACATAAAACATGTAAAAGACAAAATTCATTACAAGGTCTAAATAGACCCGTCAACACAAGTAAGCCACTATAAATAGGTCCTAATTCAATAGTATGTTTATTTTATCACACTCTGATCCTATTTGCCACAAATACTTTCAGCTAGTGTATGTAAATTCTAACACTTTATAGTATCCCGACTTGTACAAGTTTCAGTCCATTTAGCACACTGATGTAGGTCTTTCTTCAGGGGTATATATTTTCTTGTGTTTGAAGTCTGTTCTATAAAAAACCTTTCTTCTTTAGACACCCAAAACGAGGTCCCCTGTTAATCAAAATAAAGGCACTACATTAGTAATTGATGTAACCTAGTTAGTCTATTACTTTGACCATTTCTCATAGCCCTCTTCCCCCAAAGAGGATGTAGAATATGCTAACAAATAACATACCTCAATGACTCGTCGGTTCAAAGTACCTGAGTCTTGTGAACACCTTAACTGGTTATTATGGGCAGGTCCCACTGGCTGAAGGGATTCCTGGCTTACTCCTCTTATCACAATTCTAGTAAATAAAGTAAAAGTCCCCATTAGACTCATTAAAGAATGTGAAACGATGTTAAAACACTCTATAATTGGGTGACAAAAATCTTACCCGAAAAAATATTCCATTCTTTGGTACAGTCATATGTATCAATGCAGTAACTATTGGAATGTTGGTAACTCCCACCTTGTTCAACTATATTCTGTGCGAAAATAGTCAATTTATCAAAAAGACTCAAGTATCTGCCTAATGAAATAAACAGAAAAAATATATACACAAGGTAAGTAACCCTGTTTCAAATGATACAATTTCTAAAAATGCAAGATGTAGTGTGAACTTACTTCTAGATTTCAGGCTCAACAAACCACAAAGAAGCTAGAATGGTTCTAAATTTCTTTCCATCTCCAAAATTCTTTAAATGTGTCAAAAATAGAAAACCCTATTCAGTAAGCTTTTTGAATCTATTTGAGAATTGCTTCAAAGAAAATATTGTCTACTTACTTTTTTATTGTTGTTTTTGCCAGACAATAAATCTTCAGGCTAAGAAATCCACCACACGTCAAACCTCGTGTTTACAAGATGGCCGTAGTTATACCGGCGTCTGTACACATAATGACGCCATTACGTCTACACATCGTGACGTCATTACGGTGGACATGTGATGACGTCATCGAGCGGACGTCGTCATATTCAAGGAGAGCCCGCGGATATAGGGAAATGTAGTTTTTATCACAGTCTAATCTCGAAAATCCAAAGGTCTCCTCTTTTTACAACTATCCATAATTATGCAAATGAAAATTAGAACAAAGAGGACACCAGTCTATTCATAGTGTATTTATGTCCACAGAGCACAGAACATTATCGCAGGCTCATCACGTCTTAACGCAACAAGTTTTGTGGACCCTATTAATGTAGTCACCGGCATTGACACTACACAGCAAGACCGCTGCTTTTATCTAGCTTAAAAAGTAGTGTAATGCCCACAATCTTTCCACATAGCTAGTGTGCGGCCTCAAATGGTGATACAATGTACATGTGTCTAGTGTGCGGTCTTGGTTGGTAATACAGTATACATCTTTCCACATAACTAGTGTGCGGTCTTGATTGGTAATACAATATACAATATTAATATCTTTCCAACATGCCCCGTGCTGTCATTGTTTGTATAATCAGCTTACAGAAACATTGCTCAATTGTCAGTTTATACATTTGGCACATCTTTATCTCTTAGAAGGTCAATTCAACCAAAACAGAATATTTATTGTGTCGTCATAGTATAGTCCTGAGAAAAAACCAGACCTTATAATAACAACAATCATCAAACAGCCCAAAGTTGGTGGAGGTACTAGGCATTATGCCATTCCACGCCCTCATTCAGGCCATTAATATGACTTTCTGTCAGAAAAATCAATTTCTGTTCCAATTGTAATAATTTCTTATTGATCACAACCTGTGAGTCTCCTTTGATCTGTTTTAGGATTACACATTCAAAGTCATTACACAGATGTTTATTTTCCAGGAAATGTTTAACCAATGGAGCCTGTTCGACTCCATTCCTAATGCAACTTTTATGTTCGATCATTCTTGTTTTACACTTTCTATTAGTTTTGCCTATGTACATATACTGACATGGACATGTTATCAAATAGATTACATTGTTTGTATTACAATTGGTGTTTTCTATTATTTTCCATGATTTTTCCAGACCCAGATCCACAGTCATAGTTTTTTTTAGTTTGAGTGTACATTATACAATTCCCACATGGGTGATGACCAGATACTGGAGGGAGACCCCATAAGTTTGTTTGATGCCCACCCTCTTCTTGGTGCTCATGTCATTTGTCATCACTGGGTTCCGCACCGTGGTGCTTTTCTTGAAAGCTATAAGTGGTTTACCCATTTCCTTGTTCATAATTTTCTTCCAATTTTTGTTGATGATGTTTTTTATCTTATATGAGAGGTTACTGAATGTGTTTACAAACACCTGTTGGATGTATTGACCCACTCCTCTGTGCTATGTGTCATCACTCTGATAGTTATGGTGCAAGAAACAGCAACAGTGGCGGCAAAACTCTTGTGTGCGCTAAAAACCTACAAAAACTGCGTGTTTAAATGCACAAAAAGATGGATGCACAACATGCCACCCATGGTGCATATGTGGTGGGATAGAGCACACACTACAGAAAATGTGCCAGTGGGCTCCATGACCAGCAAACAGAATGCAGAGAGAGAAGCAGCACTTTGCAAATGAAACTCCAGAATGTGCCTATAAATAACATTTGCTTTGTTGCTAAAAACTTCAAAATGCCTATAGCACAACACTACTTAATATTCAAAATCTTGCTTGCAGCTAAAATTAATGTAATCTAATGAAGCATTGCGAACATACAAAGTCCTAAAGTGTAAGGCGCAAGACATTTCTTCAGAAAAACTGATTGTCTGTAAACTGTCAGCATAAGACATAATCAAGTCAAGAACAAAGTTCTAAAACATAGAAATACCTATTAGCATGTTTCAATCTCAGTGAAGCACATCAGCGACTCAAGTGATGTTAGTAAACAAAGGGTGACTTCCAGTAATATCAAATATAGTTAATTCTCAAAGAAGCCCCATGTTTGTTGTGCCGACAGAAATGAGTCTGTTTCCAGCCTTAGATGTATAGATACCCAAATGAGAAGTGTCATCTGGTGTAACCGGATGCCTAATAGTCCGACTAAGGCTTTCGTCAGGACACAAAAGAACCTGATGTTGGATGTCGTATTTCAGGAGAAACATTTTTTTTCTTTCTTTACCAATGTATCTAAAAAAATATAATAATACACAACTATTACCAACCTGCTAAATACTTTTCTAACATTTATTGCATCACCCCATTGTTCATGATATTGCCAGCCTATGAACCATTTTCAAATGTGCATCACATGTATATCATTGCCAAATAATTGATATACCACACTATTATATTCAGGTTATCTTGTTTACCCATATGATACTGTGCATACATTAGATCATATATCTTATTTCTAATTTCTAGTCATTTCATTTTTGTCACTTGTGAATGCAGACATTTACTCCATACTTCAAAACAATCCAGTGCAGAGGAGGGGGGAGGACAGGGAATGTGTCTTTTTAGAAGACGGACCAATGATGTCCTTCTTATGATGTACCAAAAAATAAAATTAAGCATATTTTTGTAAACTAAACCTTTTTTTGCATCTTGTGGTATGTGCTTCACATAAGATGATTTCCTGCAGTCTCCCATTGTTATACGTGACATCAATAGGTAGCTTGTTGGGGACCCCCTGTTTGTCTCATTGATTAAAAGCCCATGCCTCACAAACCCCTAACAAAAAAAGTGGACAAACACTGCTCGGACAGTATTATTCTGTAAACTGACAGCCCCTGTCAAAATCTGTGTGCAGTACCCTTTGCTACCTGTGACTGACAGATGAGCTCCTGAGGAAACTTCAAAGTATTTAAACTAAAAGTCTGCCGGATTAGCAAACATAAAAGGATTGTTGCTAAAAGGAATATATATCTTAGTTGTGTTTCTGATTCCACAGATTTAAAGCTAAGAAAGTAATGTATTTATGTGATTTGATGCAACAAGTTTGGTTTCTGCTGGATTTTTAATTAAGAATAAATTAGCCTGGCTGAGCTGCAACCCTTTGGAAGTGGAAAAACAGGTTTCTTCCAAGTGGAGGGGAAATCCTCTCAGTAGAAACTCGCTGGTAGATGATAATTGTGGGTTAGACCAGACTCTTGTCTACAGAAAGAGAATGAACAATAGAAAACCGTTCAGCCCAGGAAACAGAGGTGTGAAAGGGGTCTTAAACTGCTCCTGGAAGGAATTCCCAAGGGAGTGGGCTGCTCTTGGACTGCAGGGAGAGACAAAGGGAGACCATTTGCTGTTAAACATGAACAAGGAACAATTTTTAAAGACTCATAACTTGTGATTCAAAGTGATGAAAAATATACAAAGGACAGATTTGTTCATCTAATTTTTGGCTGTGCGTTTTAAGAGGAGTTAGAACTGTGTAACATATTGTGGACAGCAATGGCAATATATGTGGTTTCATATGAACTGTGTTAATGCTAACATTATGAAACTTTACACCCACATCCCCATGGTAAACACACACATTTGTGGAAAGTTGCAGAAAGTTTGGAAATTGTGTTCATGGCAAAAAGGACAATATTCTGTAGAAAGATGAAACAAGATCCCACAGCTGTGGGATTTTGAGGAACAGCTACTACATAAAATATGGAATCTTTGTGTGTGATTTGTGTAGAGGTGACCAAGGTAGAAATATGTATTTAGGATAAAATCCGATTTTGAGACCAGTGACTAAAGGGCGGTTTCTAAAGCAAACCATAAAATGTGACATCATCCGGCCTTGATCCAATCACTCAGATGCAAGGCGGAGATGAGGTTCTGATCCAATCCCATCTCACAGGGGCCAGCTTAGTTAAGCCGGCCCATACACCCATTTTGTGATGTCATTTGAAAGGATAAATAGAGACAGCTGACAACACATAGGAACTCACTGATTCACTCACTTTCCTGATTCCGGCAAAGCACTCTGATCCAGCATTCTATATCCAGCCTTTAACATCCTTCCAGATCCAGATGCTAAGACTCTTGCCAAGCAGGAGAGAACTATTGACTTTCATAAAGGCCTAAATCCTCAAACTTATTCTCACAACCTAGTGTAGCGCTGTGGTGTGGGAAGGCCTTTTGAACCAGTATCCTGAAACTCTCTGGCTTTCTACCACAAGGGTGGCTGCCTGAGGAACTCGCTATCCAGCTGATTAAAATACCCACAACAAGAAGGGCAGAGCCTGTGCAAATCTGGGGATGGGCTTAGCTGATCTAGTCCCGTGCCTGATGTGCTGTCCTTCCTTGACAAATCCAATCCATGACCAGAACTGACTGTCCAATTTAATAACTTATTCTGTGAGTATTAATAGGAAGAGCAGTGACCCATAATATATCTGCATTGTATGATCCCAATCTCAAACTCATCCCATCTCAATTCAGAACAATAGTATTGCTAGAAATATCTTTGCGCTAACTCTTTTCTCATCTGTGTTATTAAACCCTAAATTCTTATTGATCCGATTAAGAAAAGTAAATCCCTGGAAGAAGTAGAGTATCCACAAGAGGCAGGTTACGCTGGTCACGTGACTGTAAGATCCATCTGTGTCATTCGCTTTTTCATAGTCATAATATAGTATAATCATCTGGCATTTCTGTTTTCCATTCTCGCGCCCATTTTGCAAAAACGACTCTCACGAAAACCTCTATAACTCCCTCAGTTATTATGATAGAAGCGAAATTCCAACTCCTACTTGCGGTTGGCCCGTTAAAATCGTGCAAGGAAAAGTTTGCCACAAATTGAAATTCTGAAAGGTTTTACACGTGTGAAATAGCTTTAAATTGTTTCCTACTAGGACTTTGAGATCTGAAATGTTTTCTTTTGACTAAATCATTGTTTGTGATTATGTGCAACTGTTCAAAGCGGGTCCTATAGGAAGTTATGATAATTTAAGTATTTTTGACCTCATTTGGTGTTTTTGCTCAGTCAATTGCAAATATAATTTCAAAGACATTCTGACAGCTGAAAAGTCAATTCCGTTTTTCTCTTGTGTTTGAGGGGGGAAGGTGGGAGTGATATTCTGTTTGATTTATGCTATTCCTGAATACCTGCTCTCTCCTCACATCTATTTCATTGCCTATTGGTGAGTTGAGGGGTGTTGCAGGGGGAACTCCTAACCATAGTGCCATCTGTTCTAAACCAATCCAAAAGTATTCTTCTCTGTGCTGCATTTGTTTTTGTGCTCATTACTTGATTCCTAGTGTATTAAAGATATTACTCAGTGTTCTGTCACCCCATTGGTGATTGTTGTTTACCTATTAAAATATATTGCGATTAAATTTTAAATACCTAAATAAATATTTACCTTTGCAAACCAGCCTGATTCCTGGTTTAGTGTGACCAGGGGGGTCTCTGGAGAAGGGTGTGATATGAGTGGTATATTGCTCAGAATATTGAACTTATAGATACAAATAAATAAGGATTTCATTTGTGCACTACATGCTGGGCATGACTTGGGTGTGTGCCAGATTGAAATCACTTACAGCTTGGTGGCTCGGTGCAGGATCCTGAATTTGATATACCACTTGTGACAGTCTAACACAGCATGCTAGTCAACGGGGTACATACACCTTGTTGGGTTACCATACTGTGCTACACTGTACAAGCAACCCTCAAAAGAAATATTCAAAGGAATTGGGCCTGTTTGCAAAAGTAAAGTAACCCTGAGATAAGCCAGAAGGAAATACATTTTTCCAGAATGTTGACCCCAGTGGAAACTAATATTGCAAGGGAACACCCACTGCACAAATTGTTTGGCAGGGGTGAATGGCCAGAACAGGACAAACAGGTATGGCTGCAGGAAATAAAACAGCAAATCACTGCAATCAACCTTGATACTGGGCAGGACAAGGGTCCATTACATCAAACACTTTGGAAATTGTATATGGCCCCTAAAATAAAAGAGGAGCAGTGCAAAATTGCCAAAATAGCGGCCTACCTTTACTTCCACATAGGAGTCATACAAGAAAAGTACGCAGACCATACGATTTCAAAAAGAGGCAAGGGAAAGCACTGCAGAAAATCCAGAGCAAACTGGACTCTGCAGAGCAAAGGCTGTAGGATAGCCAAGAATCTGAAACAGAGGTTAGGCAGTATGCCACCAAACTCCAAGAAGATCTGTCTCTCTTACTGCAAAAGAATGCAGAGCAAGATGCCCAGGTACAAACACTTCAAAAAGAGTGTCAAGATAGGTTGGATTCTCTACAACAGAGTCAACAAAAGCTGGCACAACAGTTACATTTTAACAGAGCCTGTGCAGAGCAGGTAGTCACATTAGAGAACCACCTAGAATCCTTGAAAGAGGAAAATAATAAATTAATTATGAAAGACCTAGAATCCCAAGCAGAGTTTGATGAGGAATGCCAGAAAGCTGGTGCACTTAAAAAGCAGAGGGACGGCCTGGCTGCACAGAGGGGCACTCTAAGTCAGGAGCGGGTCACCTTAGGCCAGGAAGTCAGCCATTTAAAAACAAAGTTGGAGGAAAGAAAGCTGGCCCTTCAGGAGTTTGGGGAAATCAAAAACGACTATGAAAAGCTGTTAGAGCGCACCAGGTGTGTGGAGGATGCTTTGGCAAAGACCAATCAGACCAGTAAGGACCAAACTCAGGAGGTGAGTCTCCTGCTGCAAAACGTGGCGCAATACTCCAAATTCAGGCAGGAAGCACAGAGAGACAATGAGGCTCTCTGTGAAAAGAATGACAGGCTCCACAAACAGATAGCCATGCAAGAACAAATCAGTAAGGCCTTAATAGAGGAGCAAAAGGGTCAGATTATGGCATGTTATCAGGGAACATGGGCTGAAAGAGATGAGGTAATATGGGAAAGAGAAACCCCTGATCATAACCTCAGGAGCCAGGATTCTGCCACCCTCATGTCCATTGGCTCATATGAACCAAGGGCCACGGGGATGGTAGACTTCAACACAATGGGAAATATGGGGCTGACAGATCAGTGCCTCCCAGAAATGTGTACAGGTTCCCAAATATTAGGGCCAGCCTCTCTGATCAGGGAGACTCCGGTGAGGAGAGAATCCGAGAACTGGATCCTCAGAAATATCAGCTACCAAGGGATCAGTCAGTCAAATTTGATGGGGAATTCTATGAAACTAGGCCCACAAAGAGCATTTTAAAAACCTCTTCCCAGCTAGGGCAGTGGGGGGAGGGGGTACTCAGCCAATTCTGGGAGCAAGGGAGAGTCAGAAGACTCTTCTGAGCAACACAGGTTTCAAGAGACTAGGCCCCCACATTCTGTCAGCCATTCCAAAGCCCACAGAATCTGGGAGAACCTAGAGGATCAGGCAGCCACCTCTGGTAGCAGTGCCTCTGAGTCAGAGGATGAGTGGACAAGGGTGACCAAAACTAAAAAGGCCAATAAAATTAAGAGAGCCCTACTGAAAAATTCCCTGAAGCAAATCAAGGCTATTAGGAGCGTCATAACGCCCTACCATAAAAATGCCAAATATTCAGTTTGGGAGCACCTCGAATTGTATGAGCAAATGATGGAGACTTTCCACCTGAAGGACAGCCAAAGTTGTATTCAATATGTCAGGTGGACATTTTCCCCTGAATACTCCAGCTTCTTTGTGGGGCTGGTGGATCAGAACCATTCAAGACGGTCCACCTACAGGGCGGCCATCTTAAAGCATTTCTCAATACACAGAAACTGTAACGCTCACCTGATTCTCGCAGAGGCGCCGGTCTTGACTGGGCGACTACCGTATCTTCAAAGGTGATGTGTAGCACCCGGTTGGCTCTTTGGGCTGGACCTCTGTGCACTGTATGCCTGACTTCAAGAGTAAGATGTCTTAGGTAAGTGAATGCCGAGCTCTCCATCTGTCTCGGGGCAGGGTGCTGTAACCAGTTTCTTCACTGGATCGGTAGCGCAGGCCTCTTGACTTCAGAGGACTGCTGTCCGTCGTTTACTGCACGAACGGTAAGTTTCGAGTAATTCTATTGTCTTTAAAGTCTTTAGCAATGATGTCTCTTGTTTTGCAGGTTCCGGCGATGGCGGATGACGGGCTGAAGTGAGTTGAAGATGGAGTCCGTATGATGAATAGAAGCGCTTGGAAGCACATAAGTAAGCGCTTGTTGCCTGCTTCACGATGCGCTCTAACTGTCTTTTATTTTGCAGGTACGAGTTCGGAGCGGCTGCAGGGTGCCGGAATACCCACTGGGGTTGATGTGGAAAGGAGTATTGGCACGTGAGTATCAAAGTTCCCCAATGTCTTTAAACGCACCTTGTTTTGTCTTTCAGATGCAGGATGCAGCGCCGAAGGCCTCCGGAGCGTGCGAAGAGTCGGTAAGCTTTTGTCTTTCAGATGCCGGAATGCAGTGTGAAGACCTCCGGAGCGCACGAAGAGTAGGTAAGCCTTTGTCTTTCAGATGCCGGAATGCTAACCTGTTCTTTCTTGTCTTTATAGGTGTTGCTGAAGACTGGATTCAGGATGGTAAGCCTTTTTCCTTAGGCCCAGGATCCGATGCAGAAGACACGATGAGCGTTCTGCTGCAGAGGATGCAGAATAACGCAAAGCAAGATTCATCCACCGGGTGTGGTTTAAATAGCCTCCTGTAGTGCTTAGGTGTCTCCTTCCACAGCCACGCCTAGGTAAGAAAAGAGTTCCTGCTTTCCAGAAGAGTTCCAGTGTTCTGAATCTAGGGAGTGGCTCCTGCCCCACCCAACAGGAAAAGTAGTTCCAAACAGAAGAGGATCAGAGGCTCAGCTGGCAGGCAAGTAAGCAGCATGGTCTGCTGCAGGTAAGTCCACCCAAGCATCATGAGCCCGGCGCTTCCAGCGCTGGGACTGGGCACATTTATGAGCCTGGTGCCACTGGCGCCAGGACTGGGTCCAAAAGGTCCCAATTGGGACTGGTTGGCCCTCGGAACCTGGGTTATGGATCTGCTTCCAAGGGAGTTGGGAAAACCCTGACCTTTTGGAAGCAGAGATCATGACAGTACCTCCCCTCAAGGCCCCTCCCAAACCGGGCTTCTCCGGGGGTTTTGGCTTGTCAGGAAATGTTCGGTGAAATCTTTTGATTAGGCGAGGAGCGTGGACATATTCAGCAGGTTCCCAGGATCTCTCTTGGGGGCCGTAGCCTTTCCAGTCAATTAGGTAAAATAGTTTAGATTTGGAGATCTTGGAGTCCAGAATGCTTTTGACTTCAAACTCGAGTTCTCCATCAACTAGGATGGGTTTTGGAGATTTAGTTAGTCAGGTTTGAGGTTGCACGGGTTTTAATAGAGAGACGTGGAAGACCGGATGTATCTTCATGTGAGGGCGCAAGTCCAACTTGACCGCTACTGGGTTTATTATGGTAGTGATGGAATAGGGACCAAGGTATCTTGGGTTGAATGTGCGTGGCCCTTTTAGAGGTAGATATTTGGTGGATAACCAGACTTGGTCCCCTACTTGATATTGAGGGGCTTCCTTCCGATGTTGATCTGCTCCTTTCTTGTATTGTTCTTTAGCCCTTTGAAGGTGAGAAACAGCTTCCTTAAAGGCTTGGGTGATTGTAGAATGCAGGTAGTCTACTGCTGGTGTTTCAAGATCTTGGAGGGGATCCAACTCCGAGGTTCGAGGGTGACTGCCGTACAAAAGAAAAAACGGTGTTTTCCCAGTTCCCGAATGGACAGAGTTATTGTAGGCATATTCGGCTATCCAAAGGATGTCTTTCCAAGTTTTTTCAGTTTGTTGCAGCATGCAGCGTAAATACTGTTCCAGAGTTTGATTGGTCCTCTCGGTTTGTCCGTCGGTCTGAGGGTGGTGACTGGTCGATAGTCTCACATCAATTTGAGCCGACCGACAGCAACTTCGCCAAAAATGAGAAATAAATTGACTACCTCGATCCGAAATTAGAACCGAAGGAAAACCGTGTAGTCGGACGATGTTTTCGAGAAATACTCGGGCCAGAGTTGCTGCTGTTGGCAAGCCTTTGAGCGGAATGAAATGCGCCATCTTGGGGAATAAGTCCACGATTACTAGAATCGTATTGTATCCGGAGCATGGAGGTAGATCGGTGATGAAGTCCATAGAAAGCGTATGCCAAGGGCGAGGTGGGATGTCAATAGGGCGTAAGAGGCCTGCTGGTCTTTCCTTCTGACTCTTGTTTTGGGCGCATACTCCACAAGACATTATAAAGTCTCTAATATCTTTTTTCCAAGACGGCCACCAGAAGTAGCGCTTGATCTTTTCTGAGGTCTTGGCCATACCGGGATGACCTTCCATTAAAGAATCGTGATAACAGGAGATTACTTTTTTCTGTAAATCTGTGCTGGGTAGGTATAATCGTTCTTGGAAATACAATAAGTTGTCCTTTACTGCAAAGTCCTTTCCCTGCAGATGCCAATTTTGTATGTCTGCTGGAGTTACAAGTTGCCTGGCTTTATCCTTAACTTCCTCTATGGATTCTGTGGCGATTACACCCAGAATTCTTTGTTCGGGAATGATTGGTACAGGTTTAGGGTTGATCAAGTGTTCTTCCACTCCCATCCGAGAAAGGGCATCAGCTTTACCGTTCTTTGTACCAGGTCGATAGGTAATTATGAAGTCAAACTCGGCAAAGAATAATGCCCAACGGAGTTGTCTAGAGGATTGGGCTTTTGCGGTTTTCAAATATTGCAGGTTTCGGTGATCCGTAATCACAGTAACGGTGTGTCAGGCCCCCAGCAGATAATGCCGCCAAGCCTTAAAGGCAGACTTGATAGCCAGAAGTTCCTTGTCAGTAATCGTGTAATTGATTTCAGGAGGCGAGAATTTGCGGGACCAAAATGCCACGGGATGCAACTGATTGGTTACCGGGTCCTTTTGTGATAGAACTGCCCCCATGGCAAGGCTTGAAGCATCAGTTTCCACGATGTAGGGGAGTTCGGGGCGAGGGTGTTTTAAGATTGGTGCAGAGATAAATTTAGTCTTCAAATCCTGGAAAGCTTGTTCCGCCTCGGTAGACCATTCAAAACGTTTGTTTTTCTTTAACAAGGCAGTGATGGGCTGGACTATTCGAGAGAATTCGGGGATAAACCTGCGGTAAAAGTTAGCGAAGCCTAACATGCTTTGCACACCTTTTACGGAGGATGGTGATGGCCATTTGAGAACTGCATCGACCTTCTTTGAATCCATACGTACTCCGCCAGGTGATAATATGAATCCCAAGAATTCAACTTCAGTCACGTTGAAAACACATTTTTCCAACTTAGCGAAAAGTTTGTGTTGACGCAATCTTTCGAGGACCATTTTCACGTGTTTCCGATGTTCAGATTCCGATGAAGAATAAACGAGGATGTTGTCAATGTAAACAACAACACACACATCTATGAGCTCTCTGAGGACATCGTTCATAAAATATTGAAAGGCGGCCGGGGCACTGCAAAGTCCGAAGGGCATGACCTGATATTCAAATAGCCCATACTTGGTGCGGAAGGCCGTCTTCCATTCATCGCCCTCTTTTACTCGTACCAAGTGGTAAGCTCCTCTAAGATCCAGCTTTGTATATATGCATGCTTTTCTGACTTGGTCCAGGAGTTCAGGGATCAAAGGTAACGGATATCTATTCTTAACGGTGATCTGGTTCAGGGAGCGATAATCGATACAAGTTCTAAGGTCTCCTTCCTTTTTTGGAACGAAGAACAAAGCTGAAGAAGCAGGGGACTTGGAAGGACGAATAAACCCATTCGCCAGGTATTGATCCAGGTATTGTCGAAGGTGAAGGTTTTCAGGCTCGGTGAGGGCATAAATTCTACTACAAGGAGGAGTAGATCCAGGTATCAGGTCTATCTGGCAGTCATAAGACCTATGAGGAGGTAGAGTGTTAGCCTGATCCTTCCGGAAAACATCTTGGTATTCAAGGTATTCGGGAGGTAACTGGGGAGTCTCTGAAGAAATTGCTGCCAGTGCAAAACCAGGTGGAGGGTGACAAGTAGAGACACATTCTGGAAACTGGACCGTTCTTGCTCGCCAATCGATCAGAGGATTGTGTTTCTCTAACCAAGGTATTCCTAGAATAATCTGAAACTGAGGGGCCTTGATCACATCGAACACGATCTTCTCATGGTGTCCATCTTGACTTACTAGCGTCACCTCTTGAGTGGTATGCGTTACTGGCCCGGAGGCTATCTCCGTACCATCCACTGTAGTAATGACATCCTTTAGAGCCTTGGGACAAAGAGTTAGATTCATCCTCAAAACCATTTCATGATCCACATAATTGCCGATGGCACCGCTGTCGACGTAAGCTTCAATTGCATGTAATCGATCCGGATTATCAGGGCTAATGAGGGCCATAGGTATCACGAAATGCGAGGTCACGGAACTGGTTTTCACGCTCGGCAAGAGGACCTCTATTATTGTCGGGCGAGGTCGTTTCCCTGCTCAGAGTTTGTAACTTTGGTAACTGCAGCTCCTACTGCCTTCTTGGCAGGTTTCACCGGACAGTCTCGAAGAAAGTGCCCTGAGTTTCCGCAATATAGGCATAATTGCAACTGTTTTCTCCTTTCCCGCTCCTTTTGTGTTAGAGGACCTTTCAGACCCCCGATTTGCATGGGTTCCCCGGAGTCTACTCCTTTGGAAGGAGTTGGCGGTTTGGAAAATACTCGAGCATCAAACTTGGAACGGTCGGCCTTCCTGTTCTGCAGTCTATGATCTATTTGAACGACCAAGTCTATATAATCCGAACAGTCTTGTGGGGGATTCACTACTTGGGCTAAAACGTCTTTGAGCTCTCCACGTAGACCTCTGTAAAACAGCGTAATCCTTTTGTCCTCAGGCCATTGAGTTTCCACTATTAGTCTATTGAAAGATGCAATATAAGCCAAAAGGTCTTGATTACCCTGTCGCAACGAAAGAAGCTCATTGTCCAAGGCCTGCCCCTGTGAATGTCTTGCGAACAGTTTTTCCATACTAAGCTGAAAGGCTTGAAAATCATGGAGAACCGGATCATCTTGATTAACTAGAGGGATCGACCAGTCTGCCGCATTGCCACTAAGGTACGAAAGTACAAAAGCTACTTTAGCTTGATCAGTTGGAAAGGCTGCTGGCCGGCATAAGAAGTGCAACCGGCACTGATTGATAAATACTGCAAACCTCTTTGGGTCACCAGAAAATCGTTCGGGCGGAGCCAGAGGTACATTCCCAGGTAGGTTGATCTGCACTGGATTCATAGAGGATGTTGAAGGAAGATTTGCCCCTGATGCGGGTAACGGGGTTTGTCCGGCTTGTGACTGTAGCAATTGTCTAGCAAGACCGTCTGTTCTCTCCTTGGAAATAATTAGTTCCCTTCTTAGAGCATTCGTTTCCTGACGAGCTGCATGCACTTCTGCCCTTAGTTCCCCAAGTAACCGGGCTAGATGGTCAGTATCCGAGGTTTCCATAGCGCCTGGGCGAGAGTTTTGCGGTAGGCTTTGCGTTCTGTAACGCTCACCTGATTCTCGCAGAGGCGCCGGTCTTGACTGGGCGACTACCGTATCTTCAAAGGTGATGTGTAGCACCCGGTTGGCTCTTTGGGCTGGACCTCTGTGCACTGTATGCCTGACTTCAAGAGTAAGATGTCTTAGGTAAGTGAATGCCGAGCTCTCCATCTGCCTCGGGGCAGGGTGCTGTAACCAGTTTCTTCACTGGATCGGTAGCGCAGGCCTCTTGACTTCAGAGGACTGCTGTCCGTCGTTTACTGCACGAACGGTAAGTTTCGAGTAATTCTATTGTCTTTAAAGTCTTTAGCAATGATGTCTCTTGTTTTGCAGGTTCCGGCGATGGCGGATGACGGGCTGAAGTGAGTTGAAGATGGAGTCCGTATGATGAATAGAAGCGCTTGGAAGCATGTAAGTAAGCGCTTGTTGCCTGCTTCACGATGCGCTCTAACTGTCTTTTATTTTGCAGGTACGAGTTCGGAGCGGCTGCAGGGTGCCGGAATACCCACTGGGGTTGATGTGGAAAGGAGTAATGGCACGTGAGTATCAAAGTTCCCCAATGTCTTTAAACGCACCTTGTTTTGTCTTTCAGATGCAGGATGCAGCGCCGAAGGCCTCCGGAGCGTGCGAAGAGTCGGTAAGCTTTTGTCTTTCAGATGCCGGAATGCAGTGTGAAGACCTCCGGAGCGCACGAAGAGTAGGTAAGCCTTTGTCTTTCAGATGCCGGAATGCTAACCTGTTCTTTCTTGTCTTTATAGGTGTTGCTGAAGACTGGATTCAGGATGGTAAGCCTTTTTCCTTAGGCCCAGGATCCGATGCAGAAGACACGATGAGCGTTCTGCTGCAGAGGATGCAGAATAACGCAAAGCAAGATTCATCCACCGGGTGTGGTTTAAATAGCCTCCTGTAGTGCTTAGGTGTCTCCTTCCACAGCCACGCCTAGGTAAGAAAAGAGTTCCTGCTTTCCAGAAGAGTTCCAGTGTTCTGAACCTAGGGAGTGGCTCCTGCCCCACCCAACAGGAAAAGTAGTTCCAAACAGAAGAGGATCAGAGGCTCAGCTGGCAGGCAAGTAAGCAGCATGGTCTGCTGCAGGTAAGTCCACCCAAGCATCATGAGCCCGGCGCTTCCAGCGCTGGGACTGGGCACATTTATGAGCCTGGTGCCACTGGCGCCAGGACTGGGTCCAAAAGGTCCCAATTGGGACTGGTTGGCCCTCGGAACCTGGGTTATGGATCTGCTTCCAAGGGAGTTGGGAAAACCCTGACCTTTTGGAAGCAGAGATCATGACAGAAACCCACAAGAGGCCTGCGGTCTACAATCTACAATGTGGGGAAGACCAGTCCCCACAAGAATTTGTCCAAGAGCTGAAACGTGCCTTTGCGCATACCACCAGGAGGGTACGCACGACAGCGGGGAGTTCATCAATACCTTCTTTCATGCACTCCCTAAATACATTATGACCCAGCTGGTGAGGGACTTTCTTGAGAAAAGATCACTAGACTGGGTCATTGAAGAAGCAACTCGCATTTACGAAGTGCAGATGCCAGTAGAAAATAAAAGTGCCAATAAAAGCCCAAAACCAACCAACACACCTGCTGCTGCTAAGGTGGCAGAGGTGAAAGTTACCCCCATTTTGGATCTGGAGATGGGGGGGGGCCTAAAAACATTCCTGCGCAAAATCCTACTAACCCAAGACCCAGAAGACCCAACCCCACAAATGGGACCCCATTACAAAGGCAACAGACCCATCCTGGGATATGTGTGGACTCCCCCAGCCCATGGGGGGGATCCAATCAGCCAGCTCCCAACCCAGGAAACATCCCTCTTAACTTTCCCCAGGAGGGCAGTAATCCCCCAAATGCCGGGTTGAGTTTCTTTCCCCGGTACCCGATGAACATCAACCCCCAAAACAACCCTTCTTTCTTTCCCCACTTTCCTGAGCCCAGACAGCTCAATCCGGGAGAGGGGAGGCCAAGGGTGAGGGTTACCAAAACTATCCAAACCAAGGGTATTACGGGAGAAAGGACAGTTACCCTTCCCATGATCAAACTAGGGTAGACCAGAGAACCCCGTACCAGCCAGAGCGGGTGTCCCAACTGGAGCGCCAGGTTCAGAAGTTGGCACAGGATCAGGGTCGCATGTTGAGGGTGCAGCAAAACCCTCAAATAAACATGGCGACTCAGAACTCCTCAAATAAAGGGTCTGGTACTCCAGAGCAATGACGGGGAGAGAACCCCAACAACCCACCGGTTCCCAGGGAGGAGGCACAGGAGGAAGGGGGGTCCTTAGAGGAAGCTTCCTTCCCCACTTGTGAAAAGCCCCTGGAACAGGAACCAGAATCTCCTGCCCCCGAAAATCTGCAACCTAAGGAACAGAGGGCAGGTTTGAGAAATAAAGAGCCTAAAAAGACTCATTTTGTGGAGGAGGTTCGAATCTTCCAGTGTGAAGGAGAGGGGTCCTCAGAGGATTCTGGGAAAAGTACCTTCTCCTTCAGGGATGGGGGAACTCCTTCCAAAGAAAAGGAGTCCCAATGGGTCCCAAGAGATCCTGATCGAGACTGGGTAGATGTGGGGACCGAGTTAAAACCACCCAACATTGGGACCCAGAATGACCAGCAAGAAAATTACCTTGTTCAAACCAATTCTGGGGACTGCCTACAAAAAGGGAGGGCAGCCCAGAATCAGAACCAGGGGAGCATACAACTCCCTCCATAGCCAGCTGTCACCTATTTCTTACAGGTTTGCAAGATCCAAAAGAAAATCCTGCCCAAATCACCCCTTGGCCAAAAATGCGCATTATCTTTGACCCTTTAGGAGAAGGAGGGAACATTTTATGCCCCGGTCCAAATACGGGGGCAATGTACATTTTTGGCACTGGTGGACACTGGATCCCAAGTCACCCTTCTGTCAAAAAGGGCCTTTGATCAGCTGAATTCGGGAAGGGGGGAGAAATACCAAATCCCTCTCACCCCTCTTCCTGGACAACTTCAGAACTTCGATGGGAATGAATTTCCTGTCGCGGGGACTGCGGATTTAGACATTAAAATTGGGCAACACAAGGTGAAGCACCCGGTCATAGTTGTGACTCGAGAGGGCACACCATGTTTACTAGGGAATGACATCCTGCGTAGATTGTCTCCCCTCATAGATAGTGTAAACAAGGTCCTCTGGACCCAGACTAACCGACCAATAAAATTAAAACATAGTGTCAACCATGTTAGTTTAAATGGCACATGCCACATGGTTGAACAAAAACCAGACCAAATTGAATTCCATTTCCAAAATAACAAAATCCCTGATGTGACAGTAATTGCATTAGGACAACAAACTGGTAATGGGAAGTTCTCTCTATTTCTGAAAATCAACCTTCCTTCCAGTCTAAAGTGGCATTCCACACTGGAAGGGAATACTCTGAAATTGTATGCAAATTCACAATCAGAAAATCCCACTTCTATAGTCCAAAATGATGAGAAACCAGCTCAAAGCTTGGGTGACATTCAGAAAATTGGAGAACAGTTGTTCATCCCTATTCAGTTGAGGGGAAGGACTCTGTTCTCACCCGAGGGTGTGTGAATAACGGTAAGAGCTTCATCACAGAAGCCATGTTCCGAAAACTCCCAAAAGATCCAGCCATTGCCACATTTAAATTGATAGACAAATGGGAATTTGACCTGGAAACACCCAATTCCAAACATCTCCTGCCTAGCAGGTACATGGTCGAAATTTCCATAGGCAACAAGAGCATAGTCCATAATTGTTGGGTCGTGCGAGATGTCCCTGCTGCATTTTATCTAGGCAGTGACATTCTCAATCGCTTTGCCAGTAGTTTGGACCTAATAAACTTCAAAGCCTGGTCCCGATTAGTGGGTAATCCCATGGACTTTGATGACCCAGAGAAAGCATTTCAGTCAGCTCAACTGCTGCCATATGCAGTTGAAATTCAGATTGAAGAGGAAGTCACTATCCCAGAATGGACCCGACAATTCTCACTTGAAGTAAAAATTTGAAAAGAGGACAGAAACTGAGAAATCCTGATGCCTATGTTCATCTCAATGCCTATTTCCAACAGCAAGGGTTGGGGTTAAACCCAACACCACTGGTCAATACAGAACACAACACCATTCCAATAGAGGTGGATAACAGTGACCTTAGAAGTATTACTCTGGGACAGGCAGCAATTATTGGAATGGCGGTTGATCACTGAAATTTTTTTATAGATTTAGGTAATGAACTGGTAGGACCAATCCCCAATGACTGTTTTGACAGTGATAGCGACAATGACACAACACCAGACATGATCTTCACCTGGAATGGGGGGAATTTCCTAGTGTACTCTTCCTGCCCTTATGGTAAGGAAGATGTGACCTGTGACTTCAGGAGGGATGTGGTGATCTTTCAAGTCCACCAGGACTGCCTTCCCCACCTGAAGCCATCAGTCCAAGTCAGTACTTTGACTAGTGACTTCTCCATCCAGCTGGAGGAGGCCGCTGAGATAGCCAAACCAGAAGTCTTTCCGGGCTTCAGGCAGATGGTTGAAGAGAGAGTCAACCTAGCTGATGCCTGTGAGACTCTGCAGCAAAAGCAAAAATTTAAACAAGTTTTCTTAGATTTTCAAGATCTCTTTGCGGTGGACTCATATGACTGTGGTCACACCGACATCCACACAACAACAATTCCCACGGACCCTGGCATGACTCCAGTGGTTGTGAAGCAATATTGCTTGCCTCTCACATCAATGGAGTCCCTTACTGAAATAATTAAGAACCTTGAGTCCTGTGGGATAATTCTTCCAGTCCACAGCACCTTCAATAATCCGGTGCTGGGGATGTTGAAAACAAACTGCCAGTGGAGACTCTTTACTGACCTAAGGGAGCTCAACAAACGGGTCAATACTTCCCGATGGCCTCTCACCTACATTTACCAAAGGCTGGCCCAGATCCAGGTGTCAAAGGTATACAATGCCATTGACCTGACCAATGGGTACTGGACTGTACCTGTCAGTAGGGAGAACCAATAAAAGCTGGCCTTTACCTTCGGGGGGCAGCAGTACACTTGGACCCGGACTCCCTTTGGATACATCAACTCCGGCAATTAATTTAACATCTTTCTGCATAAGGCCATGTGATAAAAACTACATTTCCCTATATCCGCGGGCCCTCCTTGAATATAACGACGTCCATGCAATGACGTCATCATGTGTTCTACATGATGACATCATGACGTGTAGACGTAAAGGCATCATTACATATACAGAGGTCTGTGTAACTACGGCCATCTTGCAAACACAAGGTTTGACGTGTGGTGGATTTCTTAGCCTGAAGATTTATTGGGCCTCATTACACGGATGGGGTAAGGGATTACTGGTGCGGGTAAGGGCACCAGTGCTGGTAATCCCTTACCGCCCTACTACGAGGTCCCTTTGCTGGTCTCTACCTTAAAGGCTGGTTTTACCAGCCATTAAGGACGGGACCCGCAAAGAGACCTTGGAGGCAATTACGGTACCGCAATTTGCGGTACCATAATTGCCAGCTTCCCCATTCCCATTGAGCCCTATGGGGGCTCAAGTGTTAATGGGGAAGGGCCAATGGTGAATGGGGAATTACCGCCCCGCCAACCTTGGAATGGGGCAGTAATTCCGCCATTCACCATGGCGGGATCGGTAAATTACCGGCGGCAACCATGGCGCTAATAGCACCATGGTTACCGCCTTCCATGTTATGAGGCCCATTGTCTGGCAAAAACAACAATAACATAAGTAGACAATGTTATCTTTGAAGCAATTCTCAAATAGATTCATTAAGCTTACTGAATAGGGTTTTCTATTTTTGACAGATTTAAAGATTTTTGGAGATGGAAAGAAATTTAGAACCATTCTAGCTCCTTTGTGGTATGTTGAGTCTGAAACCTAGAAGTAAGTTCACACCATGGCTTCCATTTTCAGAAATTGCATCATTTGAAAACGGGTTACTTACCTTGTGTATATATTTTTTCTATTTATTTCATTAGGCAGATACTTGAGTCTTTTTGAAAAATTGACTATTTTCGTGACGGAATATAGTTAAACAAGGTGGGAGTTACCGACATTCCAATAGTTACTACATTGATACAGAGGACTCTACCAAAGAACGGAATATTTTTTCAGGTAATATTTTTATCACCCGAGTATAGAGTGTTTTAACATCGTTTCACATTCTTTAATGAGTCTAATGGGGACTTTTGGTTTATTTACTAGAATTGTGATAAGAGGAGTAAGGCAGGAATCCCTTCAGCCAGTGGGACATTCCCATAATAACCAGTCAAGGTGTTTGCAAGACTCAGGGACTTTGAACCGACGAGTCATTGAGGTATGTTATTTGTTAGCATATTCTACATCCTCTTTGGGGGTAGAGGGCTATGAGAAATCATCAAAGTAATAGACTAACTAGGTGACATCAATTACTAATGTAGTGCCTTTATTTTGATTAACAGGGGACATCGATTTGGATGTCTAAAGAAGAAAGGTATTTTATAGAACAGACTTCAAACACAAGAAAATATATTCCCCTGAAGAATGTCCTACATCAGTGTGCCTAATGGACTGAAACTTGTACAAGTCGGGATACTATAAAGTGTTTGAATTTACATACACTAGCTGAAAGTATTTTTGGCAAATAGTATCAGAGTGTGAACAAGACACACATTGGACCATAAACATACTATTGAATTAGGACCTATTTATAGTGGCTTACTTGTGTTGACGGGTCTATTTAGACCTTGAAATGAATTTTGTCTTTTACATGTTTTATGTGATATGATCATTTTTATTAATTGATTTTGTGTCAATATGTTTTGACCTTTTCATATGAAATAATAAAATTTGTTGTGTGGAAATGAAATGACACACTCGTAGTTTTGAACTACATGAGAGGATACCCTAGTACATAGGCACTGTTCATGATACTCAACTTCTTTTGGTAGAACATATAGGGCCTCATTACGAGGTGGGAGGTAGCCATGGTGCTACTAGCACCATGGCTACCCCCTTACCGCATTCCGGGTCCGGGTTCTTGAAATAGGGACTTACCAGGTAATTCCAACCTTGGAGGACCCTATAAGTCCCCATTCCGAGAACCATTCCCCATTCCCATTCATAGGGCTCAATGGGAATGGGGATGGAGCTAATAACGGGCCCGCTAATAGCGGGCACATTATTAGCTCCCTGGTCCCTTAGCGGCTCCCGCTAAGGGTCCCTTGTAAAACCAGGAGCCCATAGCGGGACCCGCTTAGGGACCTCGAAATAGGGCGGTAAGGGTTAACCCCTTACCGCCCACCTCGTGTTGAGGCCCATAGTCTTACTTAACATAATAAGAAGTTGGCAAAATCCCCTTGGTGTGTTTACAGCCGTTTGAGACAAGTGGATTAATGATAGTCATCACAATCAATTCAAAGCATTGCATCCATAACTTTTGTAGTGCAGAGAGGCCTCCCAGAGAGAAGACCTTGTGCTATCGAAAACACATTTACATTACATTTCTTACTTATTGATTTCACCTCGCTTTCCCCTTCAGGTCATTATGTTCATGTATGGACCCTTATTTTTGTTTAAAACCACAGAATAGATAATTTGAATATAATTTGTAAGGTACCTCAGTTGGTTGACACAACTTCTGCAGTGATCTTTGTGCAAAAATGTGGGTCACAGGTTTGTATCCATTAAACCATGCATGAGTGAAACTTAGTATATGGTTCACGCTTCACAGAATTACTTTTAGGGGATTCGAATTTTGTCAAGAAAAGAAACTTTTGGGTCAAGTGATTATTCCAGAATCACATACATCGCTCAAAGGGGAGTCATAACTGTGAGTACAGGTTTTCTGATTGCACATTGTGTTCATGTGCTCTTCTCATTTTCGTGTTGCAACATGTGCAGAGTAAAAGATAGATGTTAGGGAAGTTCTGGCTTTTTAGCTGACATCATTCTGTATTCTTGTGCAGTATTTGTAGTTTTATTTTGCCATTATAATAGGCAGGACTACGCAGGCTTGAAGATGAAAAGCCAGGGCACCCATAGGTTCTCAAATGGGCCAACTTGAAATTATCGTTGCAGAATCTACCTTGGGTCATTACTTCAAACAGCAATGTGTCTCGTGTATTTGGACAATGTGAATACAAGTTTTATTCCCACACAAACTAAAGATACCATAAGTTACATCAACCTGTGGTTTAAAGTTTTAGAAAATAATTTTACTTTGAAATTTAAGCAGACAAAAAAAACCCAGGTATTGCATAATACACGTGCCCTGCTCGAGTTAAAGGTAGCGTGTGTGAAGGTTGATGGGAATGTAACTCTGACTTTTTAATGGCCCTCTGTCACATAATTGGCGACTCAGCCTTGTCTGAGGTCAGGCATACTGAAAGAGCAAAGATCAAGGCGTTTTCACAGCCAATCCTCAACCTCTGTAGTCAACGGACTCGCACAAGGGAGGCCAGCCGAGCATCAAAAAAGATTACTTATTCTGGTGAATTTTGTTGGAGCTTAGGCCACAAAATTGCCAAAACCATTGTTACAGAAGAGAGAGAGAGGGGAAGGGGGTTCTGAACTGCGAATACCTGGTTGGCATAGCAACTGGCAATGCCATGACATGAAACTGCCAAATCACAAAAATCTCTTTTTCCAAACTTTTCCACCGTCTACAACATTTTACACCCACACACCCACCCCTACCTACACCCTCTCTACCTCACCCACCCACTCCCACACTCTATACCACCACCCACCGCACACGCATTATGTGGGCTGGTTGGTTTTTTTTGGGCTATTTTAGGCTACTTTTAACAAGTCCTCCTGAGCTGCTTTGTACTTCATGTTTTTAGCCCCAAACAACTACCATCACCCACCCCTACAACCACTCCCTCTACCCCAACCTACCCACCATACCCTTATTCTCTCCACCCCACCTATCCACCCTATCTCCTTTCACTATACCATCACTCTCTCTAACCCCACACACTCACCCCACCCCCCACTCTCTCTAGACCCACCCTACCCACACTCGCTCTACCCCTTCCGACCTACCCTATTCTCCCTAACTGATCCCACCCTACACCCCTCTCTCTACCCGCACTCACCTACCATACCCGCACTCTCTCTCTACTCCCAATCACCCACCCTACCCCCACTCTCTCTACCTGAACCTACCCACAATAACCCTTGTCTCTCTACCCCACCTACCCACCCTACCCCCACACTCTCTACTGCCTCCCACTCTCTCGACCTACATTCTCACTAGGCCCACCCTTACACCCTACCACACTGTCTATACGCCACCCGCCACCCCCTCTCTCTCTACCTCCACTCACCCACACTACCCCCACTTTCTCGAACCCCACCCACTCTCTACCTCCACCTATACTACCCCCACTCTCTCTACCCCTATACACCCACCCTACCCCCACTTTCTCTACCCCACCAACGTTAGCATCGCTGTCTCTTCCCCCACCCACCCTATCCCCACTTTCTCAACCCCCATTCACCCTAACTCTTCTCTTTCTACCCCACCCTAACTCTACTCTATCTACCCCCACCCCATGTCCACTCTTTCTACCCCACCTAATCTTGACTCTCTCTACCCTGATCAAACCCAGCAAAGCTACATTCTCTCTACCCCCACCCACCCAACTCCATACTCACTACCCCCACCCACCCTACCTCCACTTGTAGCAGAGCAGGTGGATGCATTTTCCATAGCTACAACCCCCTCACCGCTGTCATACTGGAATAGCAGGAGAAGGGCTATATGCGGGACACCATGTGTTATGCCTATACCACATCAATTGTATGAGAGACTTTATCACTCAGACAACCCTACAGAACATACCCTTGCACTGAAAGTGTGCAAAGATACCGCATGGAAGGATGTCAGCATGACATCATGGAACGTTAAGTGAAATTTGATGAGAGCAGAGTGATGACACGAAGAAGATACTTGAAACTATGCTGAAACGATATCAACATACTTAAGAATGAGCATGTAACTGAAGCATCACGAGAAATATGTACCTAAAGCTAAAGTAATCATGAATACAAAGCAGATGAAGTAACTTACTGGTCAATAACTGTTAGTACGCAGTAACGCAAGTTAGAAAAGAAACATATAGAGGCTTTCTGTAGAGGAATATATAACGTGGCAAGGACAGACATGATAGGAAAATGGATGCTGGCTCATGTGGAATTCAACCAAGCTACCTCATAGACAGACCAAAGCTGCAGAATCAGGAGAATCTTGAAAGCCCTGTGTTAAGAACAACTGGAAGGCTATGTTGGTCTAGGATCAACAATGCTATTTTAAGGAATAGTTTCAGGGCATTCGGAATGTTATACGGATAAGCTCTGAATGTGAGACATTGCTCTTAGATTAAAAAAGAAGAAAACATCTGCAACGGCCAAAATATTGGATAATTAAAAGTATGTGAAGTCTGTGCAAGGTAGAGTGAGCAAGTCTCTAGATGCCAAGATGAGCAATAGCACCCTGCATAATTGAATTAAATAACAGTAAATAAGAGGCCGAAATGGACAAATTTGTCATCTCTTCACATTTGACTCAGAAGTCAAAAACAAGGGCTATTCATTAGAGCCTCAGACAAAGATAGTGGTGTGCTCACACTCCCTCAGATGTTCCTGGATAGTGAGCAGGCTGCAAGGTCAACTACAGATGGGTGTCTTTAGGTTATGGCTGACCAATGAAGGATGATGGATTAAAAGGGAGGACAGGGAGTAATGTGTGTTGCAATTCACAGTACGTAGGTTTCATTTCACATACGTGCTGATAAAGAGCCGAATGTCCAAGGTTGGGATAGTATGCCAACCAATCCCTGGGTCCAAGAGGCAACCTAACATACAGGCAAGAGCAAGGTATCGTGCAGCCATGGAAAAGAGGAAAATTGAGCTGGATGAGGAAGTGTGGTTGGGCTTGCTGGAGGCTCAGGGTTTAAAACGATTTGGGGATTTTGTGAATGGGGGATGGCCAACATGACCATAAATAGGACAAAGGGGACGCTTTAGCATGACAGTTATGCATGGAGTACTTTTCCAGTCTGTTTAATGGCACACATTTTTCCCAGCCGAGATTGAACGCCAGTTCTTCCCTGCATTTTATGTCCATGGAGGTACCTTTGGTCATTAATAAGCAGGTGCGAAATCACGCCCCAGGCTAGGATGCTATTCCAGTGGATCTCTTTCATGATCAGGTCAAAGTCTGGGCACCATTGTTAACCGTGGTCTACAATGTCTTTTTGAAGTCCGGCAACTATCCAACTTCCTGGTTGTCGGCTATTATTTTCCCTATTTTTAGAAAGGGGTTCCGGCCAACCCACTGTCGTATCGGCCCATCTCCCTGCTTGATACCGCCTTCAAAATGTTTGGGGGAGTGTTATTAGGCATATTGAAACATGGCTCTTGCAAAATTCTAGACATTCTGCTTGGTTTTAGACCAGCAGTGGGCACAATGGAACAGGCTGTGAATTTGTACTTACTGGTCACACATTTTATTTTCTGTAAGGGTGAGGCCATACATCTCACATTCATGCACCTGAACACAGCTTTTAACAAAGTGAACAGGTCAAAGTTGTGGGCCATGCTTGGGTCCATCAAGTGACCAGAGGAGATCTTGACTGTGTTGCTGGAGTAACACAGTGGAAATAGAGCAGGTGTGCGTAGTGAGACAGATGGGCAATGTATGGCTTGCTTTGAAAGTGGTTTCAGGGTCTGTTGGGGCTATGTTTTGGCCCCCTGTCCTTTCACCATATATATTAATGGTCTACACAAATCCCTGGAGGACTGCCAGGCAGGTTTCCCAAGGTTGGGTGGTAGGGTTTTCCCAATTTAGCTTATGCTGATGACACCGTTTTGATCGCAAGAACCCCAGTGGACCTTCAGAAATTGATCACTATATACACTGTGTTTATGAGTAATTTGTAACTGGAAATGAATACCATGACATCTGCTGTGTTGGCATGTGTTGGGGGGAGAAGGAGCAGGAAAATTAACCCTATGGTCTGTAATGGGGCAGTCATCATAAGAGTCAAGGAATTTCAATATTTGCGGTTTGCTTTTCAGTGACAGTAATGGGTAAAGCCCATCTAGGGAAGCAACAATTGAAGATGGTCCAATACCCCGTTTGATGGCCTGGTGTTATGGTCAAACCTTAGATTTGACATTGAAATTTTATGGCAACCAGACAAAGGCCGCTGTCCTTTATGGATCCTCTGTTTGGGGTTGCACAAAAATGTCTGATGTACAGATACAGTAAAATAAATTCCTTAAGGGCCTTTTGGGACTCCCAGCCCTGCTCCCAGTTATGCTGTGCATCAGAAGCTTGGAGTGGGTTTCCTGGAGGACCAGTGGGCGCTGAAACCAATCCTTTTCTCGTTCTGTCTCTGGTCAAAGGAGAAGGCAAGTATTACACGTTTTATTATTCAGTCCTCTTTGGCCAGAGATGATTGGCAGTAAACTCCCTGGCTCTCTTTTATAAGTCATTTCATTTCTTTATTGAAAACAATGCATCTGCACTTTTCCCACTGAGCACGTTGTTGTCATGTGCACATTAACAACATTATAAACGCATGTTTAGAGCAGCAGTTTATGAGAAAAGGGCACACAAAGAGTTATTTATTCCATCAAAAAGAGACATAGTAGCTATCAGTAGGGTGGGTTTTATTCAGCCATATCTCCCTCTGATCTCGAAAAAGGGTGACAGTTGGCTGATAACCCTTGCCCACTTCCACATTCTGTTGTTGAGGAGAAACACTGCTTTTCAGATTTAGAGAGCTGTCCAGCGTGTGGAGATGTTGTAGAAGATTTATATCAATTTGTTTTGTTTTGTCCTGCATATGGACATTAGAAAGGCTACTATTTGTCCTGTTTTTAGACATTTTAAATTGAGGCAACATCAATCTGCATTATCCTTCCTTTTATCTGCTGATTCTCCAAATGTTGCCTGGGCGTTGTTATCCTTTGACATTTTTTATTGTAATGAATTTGTATTTTTGTGTTGTTTAATGGATGTTTTCATCCGAATAAACGTTTTGAATGTATTAAACAAGGAATTTTTAATCTTTAATTTGGCATACATCATGGCATGGTCAAAAAATACTATTTATATACAATCCTTTTCACAATGTCTCACCACCCGATCTGCATAGGAGACTCTGGAAGTACATCCCATGCACCTCTTGTAGCAAATAGTCAGAGCTAGACTATCGCACTTTCTAACCATTTTTATCACAGCCGCGACAACTGACAGAAGAAGAAGCCAAGTACTTGAATGGGCTCCCAAACAACAAAGACCAATCGATTTTGGCAAGGTACGTATAACACACCACTGGCCACAGGAATGGCTATCCACACACATCAGTTTACAGCAAGGACTACGACAACACATTCGGTCATGCTGCTCACATTATTGCTCCGCCTACTTACAGCAGACTACGCTTCAACTCCGTTGACAGCAGGATGCAACAGAGACCGATGACAAGTCAGGCATGCTGAACACATAGCAAGTCTCCAGCACTCAAGCCATCTCCAAACTCCTCTCTGCACGCATACACATGTCTGCTCACATGGGTTGCTGCTCAACCGGAACCTAGCCAGCCCTGCTTAGGCATTTTTGTCCAAATGCACACACGCATCCTAATCGTACTCCATGAGCGCCAACACTCTGGACTTCGGGCCTCCAAGGGCGTTCCCACTAAAAGCGCTTTGAGACTATAATAATGGTAAAAGGTGCTATATAAATGACAAGTATGATACAATACAATACAATGGGGTTCATTACGAGGTAGGGGGTAACCATGCCGCTATTAGCGGCATGGCTACCCCCTTACCGGGTACCGGGTCCGGGTTCCTCAAATGAGGAATTACCGGGCCATTCCAACCTCAGAGGACCCGTAATTCCTCATTCAAGGAACCCAGACCCGGTACCTCCCCATTCCCATTCGAGCCCCCATAGGGCTCAATTGGAATGGGGAGCATGTTAATAACGGGCCCGCTGTTAGCATGCTGGTGTCCTCGCGGGACTCAATAAGGATGCCTGGTTTTACCAGGCGTCCCTACCGGGTCCCGCGAGGAGAGCTCATAATAGGGCGGTAAGGGGTTGACGGCACTGGCACCTTTACCGGCACCATTAACCGCTTACCACCCACCTCGTAATGAATCCCAATGTCTCTTATGACCAAGCCTGGCATGTTTAAATCTTCTGATATTTCTGAGATCTTGCTCAAGGGCAACAAAATGAATAACGTGTGATATTCGACAGCCTCAAAAGATGATGTAAATTTCATGTAATTATATGAATAATCCTTGTCCTAAAAATGTCTCTTAGAGTGGACATGTAACTTCCTTCAACAACAATTTGCTGCAATATTTCTAAAACGCTCATGTGCCTGCTACGCAAACCTGCTGTCTCTGAGCCCTCCACCATCTACTCGCAGCCAGTTGTGGCATTCTCTCCCTGCACTGACTGCAATAAGCACATTATTCATGTTCGCTCTGTCCTTGCTCATACATGACCATCACTTGTGCATCCATCCCCATCCCACCACTGGCTTCCTTGCTCTGTGCCCCTTCCCACACAGCCCACTGACTCTAGGTACCGGTGCCTTCTCCCACTAGGTCCCATTTCCCTCATCCACTGATGAGCTTTGCAGCACATGTTACTCCTAATGAATGTACAGTGTTTAACCCAAAGGTGGCATAACCAGTGAGGTGGTTCTGCAGCCACATGATCCACCTATAGGACAGTTCTTCAACATGGCCGTGTATTCTTTAGGGACCAGGTATTATGAAGAAGGATTGAAATCGTGTGTTGCTGTACAATCCCCTCAAGTGCTAAGGGCGAGATTGTGCGTCCTGACTTCCCATAGGAAATCATTGTATGCTTTGTGGTATTCAGTAATGGAGTCAGCACAAGCCCTATTCAGCTGTACATCTGAGAGCACAATGACATTATGAAGTGTTTCAATTATGGAAATGTCAGTGACCTTTCGTCGTCTTTTTGATCTTTTACCGAACACTATATTTGTCTTTTACACCTTCCTTTAAGAATAGCACATCAGTTTTCGGTGGCACAGGTGGCATGATTGCACCTCTAAGAAAAGCATAGGAGGCTGCAAGTAACTGCCCCCTCGACTACAAGGGCAGGCATTTTCTGGGATGTGGTTGTAGGAGGTGAGGGGTATGGGTCCGGTGGTAGTTCAGATTCACAGGAGCCTGGGCAGCAAGCTGTGCCCTGAACCTCCTGCACGAATCCTCCATTTTCTTTTGCAGTTCTTCATGGGAGAATCGTGGGGAATGCTACCAGCAATTGGACCTTCTGCTCAGAGGCGTTGCTAGGGGGGGCTTATGGGGCTACAGCTACAGCCCCAGGTTTTCTGGTTCTAGCCCCGGATAGAATCTCAGGATCTACAACCAAAAGGCTAGCTAGCCCCGAGTCTCGACATTACTGACATTAGTGAGGCCCTGGATCTTTTCCAGACCTAGCAAAACCCCTGTGAGTCCTGCTACCGTTTCAACTTTAGTCTGTTTCACCAAACAACCTAGGGAACAAGTCCTATGAAAAAAGTGTGCCGGGGCGGGGCTCATTCACATATGCAATGACACTTAACGTCATAGATAGGAAGTGAACAGATGTTAAAGTGAAATATAGAAATGTCGCTTAATTCGTCTTTGCCAATGTGCACAGGATAAAATCGCATTTCCTTCTTAAAGGATTAATCGTGAATCCTAAAAGGATGCTGACAAAGTATAAAAGGTGTGCAACTTTTAATCCGAAAAAGATGTATTTAAATGTTCCCCGATGAGCACCCTACCGTGATATATACCTCCAACGTAGTCATGAGCCCTTCAGGTGTTCTTGTGGGAAAGTGTTGTCGTTGATCATGGAAATCTTGTTTCGAATCTGGATTTGGCACTTGTAACAGGACAACTCAGCAAACCAAAGTAAAGGAGCACATTTTTTAAAAATTCCTTCAAGTACCTGTAGGTGCAGTGTCTACCCTCTGAAAAAAAGTGGGCGTGTTCCCTCGATTTGTGCCCTGGAATATAACCTCAGAAATGATTCTCTTTTCCCTGATCAAGTGAGGACGTGGTTCTGGGGAGGGACTCTGTTCCATAATGTGCATGTTTTCAATGCTTACATATGAGACGGCTCATATACTTTACTCATCACTACGTCAGCCCATAGTTTGGTCAGTGAAGCAGATCCACACAAGTGATGTGGTGCATGGTTTTCGCCCATCACTCAGCCACTCCCCGAAAATTGAACTGCATCTACCAATCATGGAGAAGGTGGCTGGTAAGAGAGGGTTAGTGCACAGGGCTTTCCCACTGAAGTCTGCATTATGACTATGGCAATAACGATAAAAAAAAATGATAGGGGACATCATAACACGTGTGTTGCAATGAATAGTGCTAATACTGCTATACTGAATTATGGATATTGGAAAGTCCGACTAATTATGACATTTAGAAGTCTCAGTAGACCTCCTTGAAGAATGGATGCATTACTGCTGATGGTAAGGCCAACATGCATATGGCAGGCGGTTTTCCTGCTTATGGGTTTACAGACCCATAATCAAGTGGACTGAAAAAACAGGCAGTAATACTGATACCGCCTGATTTTTCCCAGTCATACAAAGAAGGAAACACGTTGTGTTTTAAATCCCTCCTATTTTTAAAATACCACCTCATCAGCAGTCGGGATTCCATGGAATATTTCCTGCATGGGCCCATGGAAAGCACTGCGTGGTGTAAACATAGGCAAGTTACATAGTATAATTGTCATTTGTATAGGCCTTTTCCCATTGGTATGGCCTCTAAGCGCTGTAGCAGAACGCCCTCGGGGGACCGAAGTCCAGGGTATGGGAAATGCGTTAGAGGAGTTTAGAAGGCTCTCTCTTCCTTACATCTTCCTTGAACTTTCTATGCACTCGATTCCTTTTTTAAAAATATGTATTTGTACATTTTGCAGAATAACAATTAACAGTCAATAACAAATAGCAAAAACAATATAACTACATGCAGATAAGAATACACATATTTACAATTAAATAACTAGTACATTGTCAGAGAGCCATCTCAAATCTTTGCATGCAAAGTAAGTTTCCATTGCCTCTTGTAGATTACTCTCTCCATGTTTGCAAGACAAGTCATCTCCTCAATCCAATCCACAACCATCAGAGCAATTTGTGATTTCTATCTCCTTAACATCATCTTTTTGCATAGACAAGCCCCCCTGAACAGAATTTTTTTCTGAGAGACTGAAAGATCCTCAAGTAACTCATCACATCCTAAAATCATCATTGTGAAATCCAGTGCAATATCCAAATTCAGAATTCGCAGGCAAATGCTACACACATCCTGCCAAAATCCACAAACTCGTACACATTCCCAGAGCATATGTTCCAAACTACCCACTCCATTCCCACAGCACCAGCAGTCATCAGAATCCACCACACCTCTCTTCAGCAACCTTTCCGGACTCCAGTACACTCTGTTGACGATCATTATTTGCCTCGATCGTTCTTCCAAGTTTATTGAGCAAAGTTTTACATTAGCACAAATCCCCAACCACATCTCAGATGAAATCTCACTTTTCAATCTCCTGTTCCAATCCACTCTTAGTTCTGTATTCTCTTTATAATTAGACACAATTTGATTGTACACCCTGCTAGCTATCGATCCATAACCTGGCTCTCTCTCCTTAAGAAAGAGATTTACAATTGCATAACCCTGCTCATCCACCCCTCTTATACATCTTTTTAAAGTCACCATTTGAGTAATTGTCTATGCTATATTTTGCACATAACTCTTCTTCATCAATCAATCCACTTACGACCCCTATTGATATCACAATCCCATTTACTCCACTTAGAAACCAATCAGACCAGAATAAAGGCTTACCCCTTTCAGCTATAGCCGGGTTCAACCAAATGGAACCATGAGAAGTCTTCAAAACCACAGAGCCCAACATTTCATGTACATCCTTCCATGTCTCCTTTAAAAGCACAGTCATTGGAACTTTCCTATATTGCCTATTTGTGGCTGTGATGATTACCCTAGGAGGAAGTGGGCCTAATATACTTGCCTCTGCCACAGCCCACCTATCTGGGGGTTCTTTCAAGAAGATGACTATAAAGTGACTAGAAAAAGCCAAATGATAAGCTTTGAAATTTGGAACACCTAGGCCCCCTTTCTCCATAGGCAGTTGAAGCTTCCATAACTTAAGTCGCTGTGGTTTATCGTCCCAAAGAAACGACTGCAGAAAGCCATCATTTTTTTTCAATAAAACTGACTTATCTTCATGGGAAGCATACCAAATATGTAATTGACTTTTGGAACCGCATTCATTTTTAGAGCGTTCACTTTGCCCCAGAGCGATAAACGTAACAAAGACCACCTCTGAAGATTAATTTTCAGATCCCTACACACATCCGCCATGTTTTCTTCCACCATATCATCTATCACCGGTGTCAGCCAAACGCCCAAATATTTTAATCTTTTGTCGCACCACTGGAAACCCCAGTCAGACACCAAACCGCTATCACAATATCGTGTAATTGGTAAGAACTTGGACTTAGACCAATTTATTTGGTATCCAGCTATATCATGAAGTCTGCCTAACAGGCCCAACAAGGTAGGTAATGACACCGCCAAATCCCGCAATATTAGCAGTAAATCGTCCTCATACAACCATATCTTTTGTTCAACTCCCTGAAAGGTTAGACCTCTTACCCCAGCATCCTACCTCAGAGCAATAGCCAGCGGCTCAATGGCTAAAACAAATAACAGAGTTGACAGAGGGCACCCCTGTCTTGTACCTCTCTGTAACTCAAAAGAAGCTGACAGCTGTCCATTAGTTTTGCCATTGGCCGTTGGACATGCATATAACAGGGCAATCCATGAAATATAGTCATCACCCAAGTTCACAGCACGCAAGACCGAAAATAGATATTGCCAGTTAACCAGGTCAAATGCTTTTTCAGCTTCTAGAGAGAACACCGCAACATGTTTGTCTGAGCCCTGGGCCTGTGACATCATCATCAACAAGTTTCTAATATTACTAGAAGTCCAACGACCTTGAACAAAGCCTGATTGGTCTGTGTGCACTAGCTTCAGAAGTAAGTTTTCAATATGTATGGCCAAACATTTTGCTAATATTTTGTTGTCTGTATTTATTAAGCTTATCAGACGATAGCTAGATATCAAACAACTGACCTTACCCCTCTTTAAAAAAACAGATATAGTGGCATGATTGGTAGAAGCTGGCAACAGACCCACCTCTTTAGATTCAGTAAACATATCCCTCAAAAGCTCCACAGCCGAATCTGGTAAAATCTTATAAAATTCAGCCGGCAATCCATCCGGCCCAGGAGTTTTGCCTGAGTTTAGCTTTCCGATGGCAAACCTAATCTCATCAGTAGTCACTACCTTATTAAGAAGCAATTTTTCCAATTTCGTAACCTTCGGAACCTCTATGCCATCTAGAAATGTTCCCCCAAGACCACTGATACCAGACTCATTTTGATAGAACTTCATATAGTATTCCTTGAAAGCCATATTAATCTCACTAGGGTTGAACGTTACCAGACCATTCGCCCCCCTTATAGAGGTTATTGCCCCTTCCGATTGCTTTTGTCGAAGTCTATAGGCAAGCCAACGGTCGCATTTCTCCCCACATTCAAAATACGAGCACTTTAATCTGTGCAAGTCCTTCTCAGATCTCACCGTTAAAATATCATTCAATTCTCTCTGTAACTTTCTAAGTTCTAATCTCTTGTCAGTATTATTTGGGTCATGTTCCAAATCTTTTGTAATTGCTTTGATGGTTCATCCACATTCAATCTCACTTTTTCCAACTCTTCCTCTTACTACTAAACAATCCCAATAATAGACATTGTACATTAGAAGGCCTAACAAACAGTCTTAACGCTCAGCTCATCTGTTCTGCTTTCTGGCACAAAATGATCCGCCTCAGATCTAATTTTATCCACCATTGTCTCATCTTGCAAAATAGAGGTATTCATTTTCCAACAGAATGACCTGCGAGTATCAAAATCCAGTTTCAAGTCTAAAAATAACTGGTGCATGGTCTGTAACTGCAATACTGCCAATCCCATAACTCGCTAGGTTCGCTGTCATCGAGCCAGCAGTAAGGAACATATCGGTACGTGAGTGTGTATTGTGAGAGCCAGAATAAAAAGTGTATTCTCTCAAGTCTGAATTTCGCAATCTCCAACAATCTTTCAAGTCAAACTCAGAAACAAATGACTGAAATGAACAAAAAGTAGGATCTCTCCTCTGATTCATACGAGACCCACTAAGATCTAAGGTTGGGTAAATAGCCAGATTGAAATCACGCCCCCCAGAATAATATCCGGGGAATCAAAATCTTGCAACAATTGAGCTACTTTTCCAAAAAAAGAATCATCATCCATCGAGGGAGCATAAAGGTTACAAAGGACTGTCTTAACCCCCTGAATGTCCACCTGAAGTACAATGATCCTACCCTCATCATCTGAGCGTAATCTTAACAAATTAATCAGAGCATTCTTCCTCACCAAGACGGCTACCCCTCTACTCTTGGAGGTAAAACACGAGGCATAGAAGTCACCCACCCACCGCCTCCACAATTTATTGATCTCTTCTTTTAACAAATGTGTTTCTTGTAGGAAATGAATGTCATTATGCATATCATTCAAATAATTGAAGACCTTTTGCCGTTTAACCGGTTTATTAATACCATTCACGTTCCAAGAGGATACAGACAAAAGAGCCCCCTTGCTTGAAGACATCGCAAAAACTTGTACAAGATATTGAAAAAATCTAGTTCAATAAAAAGCACTAGTTCAATAATTCTGCGTGCACTTGAAAAACGCCTCCCACTCCCCCTGAAACAGAAGTTAGAATCCAACGTCAACAAGAACTAAAAAAACCCAAACCCACGGCACCCCTCCCAATTTCACATAAGAATTCATGTATAGCATTCCCAACCATCATGCCAAATACAGGTTCAAGACCCCAGAAAAACCCAAAATGCATTAATGATTCTACCAATATAAACTCAGCCTTTAAACAACCCATTTTGATCCGCCTTGTGTGGGAGTTGTTAAAAATCATCAGAATTTAAATGTACAAACGTACGGAAACACCGCACAACAAGGGAATCCACCAGAACTCGCATTTACCAAAACATAAATAAAAAGTCATTTGAAGCTGTTTCGCTGGTCCTCATAACATCTCGTCACATTTTGTTCTTCCCCAGCTGTTAACAGGCTATGGGCCTCATTACACGGTATACGGTAACCATGGCGCTAATAGCGCCATGGTTGCCGCCGGTATTTTACCGTGTCCGCCTTGGTGGATGGCGAAATTACCGCACTACTCCAAGGTGAGCGGGGGCAGTAATTCCCCATTCACCAAGGCTCTTCCCCATTCCCATTTTTGCCCCCATAGGGCATAATGGGAATGGGGAAGGTGCTAATTACGGTACCGCAAATTGCGGTACCGTAATTAGCTCCGAGGTCCCTTTGCAGCACCCTACTTTAACGGCTGGTAAAACCAGCCGTTAAAGTCGGGTCCCGCAAAGGGAACTCGTAGTAAGGCGGTAGGGGTTTACCGGTACCGGTGCCCTTACCGGTACCGGTAAACCCCTACCGCCTACCGTGTAATGAGGCCCTATATGTTAAAATAATAAAGGAATATTTCAAAGCATTGTGAGCACTTATGTGTCTATTGGAGCCCATTTGATCATTTGTCAACCCAGAAGATGGTGGCAATCCTTCCCTCTAGTCAATAGGCAGGATCATGACATATTCGTGCATTTTGGGTATCCCGGCCCGTCCCCAACCTGTCACACCCCCTTCTGTTCCAATACATTTTGGTCTTGCCTCGGGTGATAACAACAGGGATCATTTGGAACATATCAGAATTCGAATGTCGTAATAGCGCAGAAACTATATCCATAATTATTTACCAAAACGTGACAACATGAAGGAAGGAGAGAAGGCAGATAAGCTGTTTTTGCACCCTTGAATACATAGATTTTGATTGTGCCCGTTCACAGGCCGGATCCCAAATGCCAACACCCCCAAAGCAATCCGAGCATCCATGTCTGCCCCGGAGCTCCTCACCGAACATCTCAACACGACCTGGTGCATACTGCTGTAGAAACTGAACACATTTTGAACCTGCCTTGCAATGAAAGAAACACGCAAGTGCAAAACACGACGTAAAAAGCAAAATGCATTCAAAGAGTAATCAGTCAAAAGGTAGCCTGCAAATGCATTGGAGGAGAGAGGGACAAATCTGCTCCGGAACATACACAAACACTCCAAATGCACCGAAAATGGCAAACCCCCCAAAAAACAGCCTGAAAACCAGAAGGGAGGATGAACACATGTTGAATGGAACAACACTTGCCAAATGCACATTCAAAACCCACAAAAAAGCTGTAAATGCAGTGAAGATCCCACCAGTATAAATTCAGCCTGTGAACAACAGTACATTTCAATCCTGCCTTGTGTGGGAGAAAAGTTGTTAAAAACATCAGTTTCGAATGAACAAATGCACGGAAACACAGTACGAAATGGGACTCCACCAGAATTCGCATTTACCAAAACTCGAGGAAAGTGCATTTCGAACCTGTTCTGGCTGGACTTGTTCCTCCCTAGCAGTTCACAGGTTAAATGTTGAATAATGTATCCCTCCTTGTGTGTTGTTGATAGCAGGAACTGTTTGGAATACATTAGGATTCGAATGTCTGAAAGGCTCAGAAACTATGTGCATAACGTGGCTGTAGAGTTGTTAGAAACCTTCCAGGAGTATTTACCAAAAGGCGATAACATGAAGGAATGCTGCAAATAACTAGAAACACTCGGGTCATCCCGAGTCATGAGCAATCGCCGTACTACTCACATTAATAGAACTCATGCAGTGAGTTAGAATCCTCAATCCCCCGGTGAAGCCATTTACTCCAATACACAAAGTATGTTATGCGTTCCTAAATCCCGGTGAAGCAGAATTGTACAGTGCCGGCACCCGCTCTGCATCCGTAGCACTGAGCACATCCTATCACATGAACACAGCAGGGAGGCAGCTCATACATCATACGCTACAGACGAAGCGTAACGCAGCTTATTGGATGTATAGTTCGAATCAGATGATCAGGCCAGGGCATGGGTCCTTTACTCGAGTGGATGTTCGAGCCGGAGCAGTAGTCCAAGGTAAACAAACAAAAGAAACGTTAAACTGTCCAGCACTGCCAGTGCCATTTTGTTGAAAATAAACAGCAAATAATATATATATGTTTGAAATGAAGTCAAATACAATAAATCAGTTTTAAAATGTAGCATGTGAGTCCCGGAGACTTTCAAGCCATAAATATGCCTCTTTGGGATCAGAGGTGACTTTTTCTCCTTCAGGCAACATGACAGTCAATGAATTAAATCTGTTTAAGAAAGCCTTTACCTAAAGGTTTTTTGCCAATTCCTTCACCCCTTTGAAATTTATCCTGGCTGCCATGAATTCCTTAGGGAAGTCTGGATAAATATAGATTGGCTTTCCTTTGAAGATTACAGATCCTTTATTTCTCGCTTTATGCAATAAACATTCCCTCTTTCTTGTGAGGACAAAGGACACAAGAATATGTCTCGGCTTAGAGCCTGGCAATTTGCCAATCCGATAAGCATGGTCAAAATCATCCTCCTTAAAAGAATCTATACCATAGCAGTCCTTAAATATTCTCAAAAGTAGCGGTATCAGACTTTCATTTCTGGGCTCAGGATTCTATTCAATTCCAATCAGTCTAACATGTTTTTCCCACAGCTTCAGGTCCATTTCCATACGTTTGTCCTTCTCACATTGGAGGTCTGTCTTCAAGATGGTGTAAGCCCTGTAACTACCTGCCATTTCTGAGCTCATAGTGATAGACCTCTTCTACAAATCCTCCATCCTAACATCCAGATGGGATACCTTTGAGTTCAGCTCAGCCAAGGTGGTTTTGACCTCAACCATGTCCAGGGCCACCTGTCTCAGAAGTCTATAAATGTCCTGGCTGCTAGGATTATCTTCACCCATCTCCAATAGTTGTTTTTGATTTTTAGAAGTTGGATTCTCTGGTTCTTTAATCTTTTTCTTGGAATTCATAATCAGTAATAAAATAGCTTCAGGGAGGAGGTCAGGAGCTGCAGGTTTAAGCTGCTGTCACTTTGGCCAACATTCCAGAATCCTATGCACTCGATTCCTTAAATCTGAATCCAACTCATGATTAGGTGGTACTTTCAAAAAGCGCAGATTTTAAAATACCACATTTTTACTGTTATCACCAGAAGGTCCATAAATGTTAGTGGAGTGCATCAAAGGTTTTGCTGGCCAATTCATATATCAACACACCAGTTGAGGTGCTTGGAATGTCCAAAATCCTCCACAATGCAGAGACACTTTGACCCATGTGATGCACAGGTTTGATCTGGAATCCAGCAAGTTATGGCAAGCAGACCTCAGAGACTTCGGGTTTGCTGCTGCTGTCCATGTGTAGCAACATGTAGAAATGCCGTGTCTTGATCAAAAGTAAGTCCCATACTTCTGCACCAATAGACTTGCAATTACAGCAAATGCAGTTATAATACATACAAAACATTCTGCGCCTGACAAGTTGCTTTATTCTTATCATCCATATATTGCAGTACCAAAAGCAGTATTTCCTCGCAGAGATACTCGCTGGACTTCCATTTTAGTGTCGACATGTTGTGCGCGTCTGGAAAATAGGCACCTGTGTTCCAATTTTCAGTTCACATCTGGCCCATCTAATACATCATTTAGGTTTGAATTTGTATTTATTTGCAAAACGGGTGTCGGGGGGAAATTCTGCCGGGGTCGGCCGGGCCGTCCGCAGACCTCCAGGCAGGGAGGCCCCAACTCCTCCCGTGTGTATCCCAGATAAGATGAGATAGAGTATGAGACGCACACAAGGAGCAAGGTGACTCTGCTGTTTATTAGACAAAACGGCAGGGATGGGTCAAGGAGCGCACGCGTTCGTCCTGACACACACACAATTGTGGGGCTCGCAGGCCCTTTTTACTGTATTATGACGCGCTACTTGCGTCACTTCAGAAAGTTAACAAAAAACCTATCGCCACTCTTAATTGGATGTTCGAGTGGTAGGATTAGTATAGCACACATATAGAGAAAGATATTAGTGGATAAGGTGTAGTCAGGTGGTATATCTGGGTTGTCCCTACAATAAGATACATGAAAATTGTTACATGAAGGCTCCTGAGGATTGGCTAAATGTGCTGGCGTCAGTGATAAGAGCCCCAAGTTCTGATTGGTGCACCCGTGAGCTTCCCAGCCTGGGACCACCGTCGTTCCCAGCTCTCGGTGTACCTGTAAGTTGCAACAATGTTTCACTATGGGTACATGCAGACAATGTGAGGACTTATTCATAGCTAGACGGGGTACCGTTCCCACTGTTGCAAATGTCCATTGAGCCTTTCAAGTGTATCTGCCAGTGTCTCGTAGCGAGGGATCCAGACGCCTCTGTTCTCCAGGGTTTGGCATCTCGTCAGGTTCGGCTTGATCACGTGGGGAGGGACCGTGAAAGAGGCATAATTCTGCACAATTAATATTGTTTTTCTACTGTGCGCCTGGTTTAATTTGTCGGTGTGACTTTAACGTTGGTGCGCGGAGTGCGAGATTGCAACATCGTGCCTTTGATGATTTGCTCTTGGAACGTGGGTTTGCAACATTGCGACCTTGGCTGGTTGCTTTGCCAAGCTCATTCTGTAGGATCAGCAACTGACTTTTGTCTTGTTGATGTCCACGGGAGCTCTTGTTTGAGGCCTACTTTGGCCCGGTGCATAAGTTGTTCGTTTGGTGCACAGGTGCTTTAGGTTATAGGAGCATATAATTCCATAATCGGTATTGTCTTTATTATATTTCTCATCGTTGTACCTGGTTTCAAAGAGAAGCGTGAGCAAGCTAATAAAAGTTCATGACGCGTCTTGCGTTTCTGCATTCTGAAAGCCTATATGAAAATAATAAAGATGCACGTCCGTGAATATGCCTGTCGCCTACGTCATAGCACTGAGTATATTCTTCGTGTAGGTTGGTGTGGGAATGTCCAGTGTGTATATTTGTACAGATGTGCTTCCCGTTGTCTAGGTCGTCATGGCATCTCTAACGACGTGTAGATTTTAGTCTAGTTGATCCGTGCCGCAGGTGTCGGCATGGCCAGTGCGGGCTGCTGGGCAAGCAGATGGACACATCCGTATGTTCCTGTACCAGGGTACCTGGTCGTCTGGTAAATGGGCAAACTCTTCTCGTGGCGGGTGTTTGGGTCGTGACCCTCTAGGCCAAGCGCGAGAGGTGAAGGACGGGAGCCTGGTTTTCCATTCTCCCACTTCAGTCCCCCCTCTGGTCGACTTGTCGACCACAAACATATCCTTCTCGTTATCTCCTCTTACTCGCCATATCTTGGTTATTCCTCCGAGATGTCCATAGTGGTTTACATGATCTTCAAATGACCAATACATATATTCACAGGTACCCCCAGGAGTACAATATACCCATCTTCCTATGTAGCTCCTGGGGTTTCTTGGGTTCTCGGTCTTTACTGACGGTGGGTCTAGATGGTTGGTAATTATTTGGGTGCGCAGCTTCTCCCTTTCCTGTATAATTACACCTGTATGCTGGCCGTCATCTGCTGGCATCAAGGGGTGCATTCCCACCATTTCCAGCAATTCGTCAGTATTGCGTGCCTTTCGTGCCTTCCAAAATCTAATTATGATCAGGGTAGCTCCAGCCAATATGGTGCAGCCCACTATTATTTTCAGTCCATCTGACAGCCAAGATGGCATCCATGACCATAATAGTGAAAACCAGCTCTCATCCTTGTTCACACCATTGCTTTCATCCGTCATTTTAGAGTGCATTTGGGCTAATTGTGAAACTGCTTCTGTCAGTGTACCATTGTCAGCATCATTGGCAGGTATGAACGTGCAGCATGATTGTCCTATCTTTGCACAAACTCCTCCTTCCATTGCTGTGAGAAGGTCCAATACATATCTGTTCTGTAGTGCTACCATCCTTACAGCTCGCAGCTCTTCTTTTATTGCGTTAAACCCATTTACTGTAGAATTGATGGTCATCATTAGTTCCCATCTAGTTATTTGGAGCCATTTTGCGTTTGCGTAAGCCTGTAATCCCGGGTGTATTATTGAGGAGAAGAACATTGCTGCTCTGCTGAATAGTCTGTGTTCTGGCGGTATTGATGTTAGTGCCGTTTCCGACCTTCCCCATAGGTAATTTCCTGTCAGCGGCTCTCCTTGTCTTTTTCTTCTACTTAGGACAGTGTCATTGCTGTTGGTCCTGTTCCTTTGCTCCTCCTGGAGTGGTGCAGATCTCTTTCTTCTCTTATCCCCCTCATTCATTCTGGGAAATTTCGCCACATCGACGTGCTTCTTAGGTACCACTAGTGATGGTACATTGACGTGTACCATTGTGCACACACCATTCCACAGGGGAGGCAGTGTATGGTATGCCTTTTCTCCACAGGCCCAATAATGATCCATTATTACTGCTGTTCCTGCTCCCCCCTCAGGTAACTCCGTCACACTTGCGCAATTGGTGTTATATCCTACGTCCACCTCTCCTTTATGTTGGTAACATACCTTGGGCGCAGTCAACGGTAGTATCGTTATTGGGTCTTCATCTTCTTCTACCCATGTGAGCATTGGTACATACTTGATCCACGTCGTCCAACATCGGTGATTGTGTGTCTCGATGGTTGAGATAGTTTCTTTTGTTACCATGTTGCTGCCAATCACTCCTATCTCCCAGCTGTTATCCAGATACACCTTTCCCGTTATCGTCAGTAGCGGCCTCTCCCAGCATCCTTGTTTACCCGGAATTTCAGTGGCGTACCAATCACATGGTAGATACTTCAGTGTTACTTTCTGTGTTTCTCCTTTTGCAGGGCCACTTGTTATATATTTGAATGCTTCAGCATGTAAACTGGTCTTGTGATAACTCAGGTAGGTCTTGAGGAAGTTGTTTTCATATGGGTATGAGTCTCGTGTTTTCCATGTCATGTGCACTACAGTTCCTTGAAATCTTCCTTTCGTCTGGAACAGTGCCAAGTATATTATGCACTGTGCTACCTTCTCATTTATTTCTGTAGCAACAAATGTTCGTGACGCACTCATGGCGTATGGTATTAATGAGCAGACGTAGCAGCTATCCTCAGTTGTCTGCTTACCAATGCGGGTCATGTGTTGGTACCATATATTGTTTGTGACGTGTGCTGAATCTTGTACATAATTATCAATACCTTTATTGTCTGAGTATGTGCTGCGTTTAACTCTATTTTTCTTTGGTGTAATGTTACTACTACCACCTGACGTAACACCTGTTGCAGCAAGGAACGGGGGTACATTAGGTTTGGGTGCAGCAACAAAATTGATAGCACAGCTATACTGCCATACAGAAGCAGCCACAAATCCGGTGATTATCAAAATCCCTATTATTTTTATTACAATTGCTAATCTCACCGGCATTTTGCTCTTACCTTGCTGCAGTCCTGGCAGCTTATTCTTGCGACGTTAAAGTTGCCCGCCTAAAAATTCTCAGAAATGCTCGTTTTAAATGTTAGTTTTGTTTTGTTTAAGCTCTCCCTATCAAATAGTCATTCAGTGCCCAGGCGAAGAGCTGCTCCCACGCTACTCTAAGTGATTGGTCTCTTAAGACCGGCAAGTATGGGCGGAGGTGGGGCATGTAATATTCTATGGCCAGGAGGAAGGCTGTGTAGTAAACACGTACCCTTCTTCTTTTTAGGTATGTTGGCCTTTTTATTTCGTATACAAATTGGTGTGACAATTCTTCTGGGTAGTTATCGTCTGGGAGTACCATCTACGCCTGGACAGTGGACTTTGTTAGTTATCTTTCTACTTAACAATACAATAATACGCAGTTCCTGTATGTGCGAGAGAGAAAGAGAACATTCACGTGTTTACATGTGTATTTGTGCGACCAAGTTCTTTTAGTTTATGTTACAACTGTCCTGGGGGGGGGATGGCGTAATTATTTTTATTCTTTGAACGTGTGACCATGGGGTGGGCAGTGCAGTGATCACCCCTTTCTTCGTCAGTTATCGTCTCTGGGGTGTCTGGGTAGTGGGAAGGTAAGGGAACAATTGGGTCGTTATCTGTGGTAGAACTTCCTTCCGCTGTCAGGGATGTTGTTGCTGTTGTTCCAATGGACCTGTCGTTGGCGCTGGGGCGGGTCTGCAGTTTGTATATCTTTACATCGTGTAGGTGGTTCCAAGCACGCTTATCCTTTAGTTTTACTGCTCTTGTTGATACGTCTTCTACCAGATGTGGACCGGTGAACCTTTTATCGTTCCATCTTCTATTGAAATTGCGAAGTAGCACGTGGTCACCTTTGGCAATTTTGCACAAGTTCTCTTTTTCTAATTCTGTACTGGCGCCTTCTTCTTTATCTCTGGTGGACCCGCCCCGTGTGCGCTCGAGCTGTTGAGACACAAATACAACACTAGTAATCAAAGATGACACATATTGATACATTTCATCACCTAGTATATTCGCTGAACTTTCGTGGTCAGTGAATGCCCTTGACGTTGGCGTTAGAGGAAGGCGCATTTGACGTCCAGTAACCACCTCATGTGGGGTGAGGTGGTGGTCGGACCCTGGCCTGTTCCTCAGCTCAAACAATGCTAACGGAAGGCAATACAACCAACTTTTCTTTGTTGTTTGTTGTATCTTTGCAATTGCCTCCTTCAATAAGCCATTTAGGCGTTCACATACGCCATTAGCCTGTGGGTGATATGCACATGCAAATTTGTGCTTTATGCTCAGCAGGGCTGTGATATGTTGGAACATTTCGTTTGCGAAATGTGGGCCATTATCTGATCTTAATACTTCGCACACTCCCCACCTGGGGAAGACCTCTCTTACTATGAATTTGGCTGCTCTAAATGCATCTGGGTGTGAACAGGGCCCTGCTTCTATCCACCTAGAAAATGGGCATACTACTACAATCATGTATCTATTACCTTGACATATGTTGATCATATCAACATAGTCAATGTGGAGGTGCCGAAAGGGTCCTTCTGGCCGGGGTATGGTACCTCTTATCACTTTTAGGGTGTGACCGGCCGTAAACTGTTGGCATGTGAGACAATTGCTGATAAAATTTGAAACATGAGAATTTAACTCGGGACAGAACCAATCATCTCTAATTCGTGCTGCAATTATTTCCTTGCCTGTATGGGCTGGGTGATGTAATTGGCTCAGGGCGGTATTTAAAAGTGCCAATGGTATTACAACTTTCCCAGTACCACTCTGGCGCCATAGTGCGTCGGTTGGTGACATTGTACATCCTCTTTTTACCCATGTTTCCTTTTCGGCCATTGGTGCTGCTGCTTGTAATTCCATAATCTGTGTGGCTGGGAGATGGGTATACCCTTCTCTTATTAACATCTCTCTAGCCATTCCCCTCCCTCTCCCTCTCTTTGAGTCTGTGGGGTCCCATATCTCACCAAAGTATGCAGCATATTTCGCATGTGCGTCTGCTGCTGCATTCCCTTTTGAGACATGGTCTTCACCATTGGTGTGTGCGGTGCATTTTACTAGGGCTAGCTCTTGGGGGTCGTTTATTACTTCAATTAATTCAGCCAACAAGAGGGCATGTTGCACTGGAGTGCCGTCAGCTCTCCTAAACCCTCTTCTCCTCCATTTTGTTAACCCTGAGTGGACAGTGGATGTAACATATGCACTGTCGGAATATATTGTTACACGTTTGTTAAAACTTTCTTTCAATGCCAATATTAGTGCAACTAGTTCAGCGGCTTGAGCAGAGTAATGCTGTGGTAACTGTACACATTTCATAGCCACACACACCGGAGCCTCCATCATTTTTACCACTGCTGCCCCAGTTCTCCTTATCCCATCTCCTTGATCAATAGTTGATGACCCATCAATAAACAAAAGCTCACCTCCCTCTAGTGCATTCTCTTCAACTTTTCTAGTACATGAATACATTTCATTTAGTTGGGTGCAGTCGTGGGCGTAATCTCCCTCCTCAATTATTTCTGCTAGAAATCTTGCAGGGTTAACAGTGCTACATCTAACAATCGCTAGTTCAGCCCTAGACAAAATGATCTCATAACCTGATGCCCTTTGTGTCGTTAGTGTGGACTTGGGTTTATTCAATATTGCAAATAATGCATGTTCCACAAACAGTGTAGTTGGACACCCCATGGTTATTGCTGATGCCTTTTCTACTGCAAAAGCAGCTGCAGCGAGGCCTTGTTCGCAAGGGAAGTGGCCTAACATCACGGGATCTAAGTGACCGCTATAAAACGCTACTGGTTTATAGCCCATGCTTGTTTTTTGGGCCAATACTGCTTTCATTACTGCTGAGTCGCAATGTGAAAATATAAAAAATCGTCGCTCATAGTCTGGGGTTGCCAGTACTGGAGCTGTTGATATCGCGTCCTTTAATTCGTCAAATGCCTCCCTCATTTCCATAGTCCACCCCAACCTTTTCTCCCCTTTATTTGCTTCCTTCAACCCCTCAAGCAGGGGTCCTATGTATGAGCTGTAATCAAACACCCATGCTCTACAGTAATTGCATAGCCCCAAAAATTGCTGCAGTTCTCTCACAGTCTGTGGCATGGGAGTGCTTGATATGGCCTGTGCTCTTTGTGGTGCAATATTTCTTCCATATTGGGATATCAGTTGGCCAATGTACAGTACCTGTTCCTGACAGTATTGTATTTTTTCCATGTCTACTTTATACCCTTTTTCAGCCAATATAGTCAACATTTTTAGAGAATCCTCTCTGCATTTACTTTCATTTGTACTGCAAATTATTATGTCATCCACATATTGTAACACTGTGCTTTCCACCTCAACGTTACCCAAATCCATCTGTATAACTCTATTGAAAATTGAGGGTGATTCACAATACCCTTGTGGTAACCTGGTATGTTTCCATTTAGTATTTCGGTAAGTGAAACTTGTTAGATCTTGTGAGTCGGGGTGTAGTGGTATTGAGAAAAAAGCATTCTTAAGATCTATTACTGTAAATCGTGATGCCTCTGCTGGAATGCCACACAATATTGTGGCCGGGTTTGCTGTTACTGGATATTCTGCTTCCACTATGTTGTTCAAGGGCCTTAGGTCCTGTATGAAGCGCCAAGACCCCCCTTTAGCCTTGCGCACTGGGTACACAGCCGTGTTACATGGTGATTCTGAGGGGACCAATATGCCATTGTTTATAAGGGCCGTTATAGTTTCATATATGCCCTCATCTGCCTCTTTTGACAATGGGTACTGTTTTACTCTTGGTAGTATTGCACCTTTTTTCAATTTTATCCGTACACCCCCTATGCTTTTAATGCATCCTACGTCATAAGGGCTAATGGTCCATAATGATTTGGGCACCTTTGCCATATCCTCCTTAAAGAAGGGGACTGGGGTGCATGCAGGTGCCTCAAGTGCCATAGCAATTTTCTGCGCTATATGTTTGTGAGCCACTCGTAACCATATTTCTACACTCATCATTAACACCATTTCCCCCTCCTCTTTTTCTTCTGAAAACAGTTCCTCATCTGACACCTGGGTCAACCTACATCCTTCTGCTAGTGCAATCACTGCCCTCCATGCTCTTCCTTCTTTGTCTTGGGCGTGCACAGCAATATACTCAGCTGTTGTAATAATGCTTTCAATGTCTATTGCAAACACTTTTCCTTCCTGTTCATTAACAGGTGTTTCTGGTCGGAACAGGTAAGCTGCTGGCCTCCTCCATATTTTACCTTCTATCCCTGGCATCCATGCAATTGCCATGTCTGTCCCATACTGGAATATCGCGCCATCTATTGGTTCCGCCCTAATCGCTGTCTGCCCACAGTATGCTTGCATAATCTGTCGTGCTGCTAGCATGTTAATCCCTGGAGTAGAGCAAATTATACCATCCTCTGTAAAGGAGATTGTCATATTTAACCTATTCATTATGTCCCTCCCCAGTATATTTACTGGTGAGGCACTATAATACAATAGTGGAACTGACAGATCGTAATCTCCGATAGATAAGGGAACGTTATCAGTAAAAGGAACCAATCCTTTAGCCCCAGAAAATCCTTGGGTGTTCATGGCTTCGCCTGACATCTTAAATTTACCTTCCCTTATGCAAGACCGGGTTGCCCCGGTGTCAACAAGGAAAGATAATTTTTTGTCACCTATCGTTACCTCTATGCGTGGCTCCTCCGCACTATTAGGTGTTACTGACAGGATGGGACACACCAAGGCCGTCTGTGGGCTGTCCTATTGGGGGTACAATGATTGGCCATTTCCTGTGTAAGGGTTGTGTCCCAATACCGTCACCCTACCCAATTGTGTTTGTTCATTTTGGGGTTGTTGTGTTGTCACTATTTGTTGTTGTGGCAGTGGCTGTTGTTGTGTTAATTGCTGTTGCTGCAGTGGCTGTTGTTGTGTTAATTGCTGTTGCTGCATGCCCTGCTGTTCTTGCGATGGCCTAGGTTGGGCCTGCTCATTCCATGCTGGTGTCCCTGGCCTGACCCTACACGTGCGTGACATATGTCCTAGTAGTCCACAACTCCAACACACGGGTGGTTCTCTGTTTTGCCATGGAAAGCTCCCTGTGTTGTCCTGGTATACCTGTTGCCCTGTGGGGTATGAACTTCCAACTCCCCCCACCTGCTGTTGGGTATTATATCCGTATCCTCTCCCTCTCATAAATCCACCTCTCCCTCTGTTATACCCATAATACCCAGCTCCTTGCATCTGGTACCCTCCTCCCACGTTTTGTGCTTGTAATTGTAGTGGCGGCATTTGCTGTATTATACTTTGTCGAGGTGCCATTAGAGCTGGGTCTTGTGCAGCCACTATTTGCGTGGGGCTTTGGGCCACTGTTGTGGGCGCAGTTATTAGTGCCCCCTCCATTGTATATTTAGTTAATTTTTTCTGTACTAGTTTGGCCTCTTCTGTTTTCCTGTCCTCTTCCTTTTGTTTCATTTTTCCTTGCCATATCCTGCAGTGATGTACTATTGTCAGCTGTATTTCAGGCCATGGTTTTACTTCCATTCCCACTACTTTCTTTAGTTGTTTCTGTACTCCTTCTGGGAGCCCCTGTACTAGTATATGATAAAATATGGCTGGTGTTTTATCCCATTGTTCTCTCGTTTCCATGCGCCACTTTTCTTGAATATCCTGTATATAATCAACGGGGTCTTCATTCTCACGCATCTTACGGGAAGTGATTGCTCCTATATCTGATGTGTCTGGGTACTGTACTCTCAGTGCCTGCCATAGCGCATGTCTGCAGTTTGCAAATGGCGCCCCATCATGCGATGTGTTTGTTATTGTTATCCCATGGAATCCCGCTCTCTTCCAAATGTCGTCCGCTCTATCTCCTAATATTGATATTAACAGGCCTTTCACATCTCCTACTGCTAGTTTCTGCCCTGCGGTGTGTTTTTCCATTTCATATATCCACTTACCCGCACCTCCACTTAGTGATGGGAGCCTACATTTTATATTTTCTTTATCCGTATGCTTCCATGGTACATACTGCGGTCTAACCCCTCCTCTCTCCAACAGTGGCATTAAGTTGTGTCCTATATCACCCTTTATGTTCCATAATATTGAGTCCTCACACCCCTCCTCCTCCCCTATTTCCCTTACCACATCAAATTCTTCCTTGCTACCCCTCCTCCTACCTACCTCTCCTTCCCTTCCCCTTTTTTCGTCATCCTCTGTGCTTAATATGGGTATGCTTATCTGTCTGTCTTGCCTGCGGCTAGGGAGGTCTCTAAGCCGGCACGCATAGGGAGTCACTTCGTCCATGAATGGCGCAAGCTTTATTTTGCGCAGCGTGCGTGTGGTTGTTGAACATGTAGGGTGCGATGGGGGAGGGCGTGATGGAGATGGCGATGGTGTGGTTTCATGGGTTTGTTTTTCCACTAGTTGTTGCACCCTCTCCTCACCTTGTTCCAGCTCCTCCCTTCTCTTACGGATCCATGGCGAGTCTATATTGGTTCTAGTGAGGTACAGCTTATCTAAGCTTTCCCTTTCACTCTTTCTTCCTACCCTTTCTACTCCTTCTTCCTCCTCACTGCAAAAATCATTCATAGATGTTATCCCCCACTCTGTTCTTTTCCCTTTTACTGTTACTGTTTCTAAGTCTATTCGCTCCATTTCTCCTCTTCCTTTGTTATCAACTGTTCCCCCGGGTGTTGATGTTGTCGCTACTTCTCTACTTCTATATACATCCCCCCATTTTTCACTCTCCTTATTTCTCCCTCCTCTTTCCCCATCACTCCTCTCCTCCATTTCCCTACTATTTTCCTCCCTTTTCCTTTTTAATTCCTCCATCATTTCGTTGCTCATCTGTTCCAATATTCTTTCATCTTCTTTCTTTCTTTCTTTCCCATTTCACCCTTTCTCTTTCTATTGCTTTCTCTTCTTCATATTTCTTAGCTGCCTCTGATACTACCCTCCTCCTCCATATTTCCAATTCCCTTTCCTTTTCCTCTTCTTCCTTCTTTTTTTCTCTCAATACTACTCTTGACACCCTTTCTGCTGCTGCTCTTACCCTTCCATCTTCTATCCTTTGCTCCTCATTTTGTTCCCTTAATTTGTCCAATTCGTTTTTACCCTCTTTCCTTTTCCTCACTCTCTCTTTTTCCCCCCTCTCAAGCTGTGTTAGTAATTCATTCTGCTCATCCCTTAGTTTTGCCAATTTTTCCTCCAAAATCTCTTCTCTTTGTGTTAGTAGCTCCTCCCCCTTCATCTCACTCTCCCTTCTACTATCCTCGCCTGTTCTCTTTACAGCCTCCCTTTCTTCTCCCGTTAGTGAACCCCGTAATTTTAATAATATCTGTGCAGCTACCCACTCATCATGTCCTATCTCTACAATCTGTTCTTCTCCAATCCTCCCCTCCCCCACTATCTTCCTGTGAGCCACATATGGTGGAGGGCTGTAAGCCGGGTTCGAGTATCCTTCAGCCGCCCTTAACTGTCCTTCCATTTCTCCTAGTTCTCTTAAAGGGTACAACCCTTCTCTCTCAGTTTTCACTCCCGGTGTTATGGGTATCTCGTTGCTCGGTTCCTTTTTTATGTCTTTTAAAGTGTCAATCTTTTCTCTTCCCTCTCCTTCATTTTCCTCATTCTTTTTCCTTTCACACCCCTTTCCCCCATCCGTTCCCTCCTTTATAATCTCCTTTACTTCCGGTGTTTCTCCCACAGAGAACATTCCATTTGGTCCTGGTCGGGATCCCTGGAACATCCTCCATAAGTTAAACACCTCCATATGGCTCGCCAACTTCTTCCCCTTGTATGTATTATGCAGATGGTTTAGCAATGAATGTTGGGCATATGGATCGAAACTACCATTAGGCGGCCATGGTGTTAACATTTTGTTATCCGTCCCCTGGGTCCACTCTATGCTGTACTTAATTAATTTCTCCCTATGGGGTGGCAGTGTTGTGCATATGTGTTGTAGTGGGGTAGTGAGGGTGTTCCCCCACCCTCCTGACCCTTTCCCAGATGACATATTTGTGCCCTACTTGTTACTCCTCCCTTCGTTATCAGTTTACAATTTACAACCTTATATTGTTTACCTGGCCCCGTAAGTGTGGGGACTTACGACAATCCTTTACAAAGTATGCAATAATAATAAAAAAAAACAAGAAATAATAAAACACAAATATATATATATATGTATAATTTTGTATTGTATATTCCTTCCCCTACGGCCCCCTGCGGCCGAAGCGCACGCAGCCCCCTGTGGCTGCGTACCCCTTACGACGATCTTATACAGTCGTCCTTATTCCTCGTTCTCCTCCCCCTTTTACATTTGCCGTGGCTGGCGTTCTCCGTGCTCAGCCACGCCCCTCTCCCCTTCTCCTCTTCCAATCCACTCGTTTATTGTTTATCTTCTTATCCGCTCCCTCATCATTTTTCTCTTCCCCACCACCTTCAAAACTCAATGTTCCTTGTGCTCGTGATATCCTATAAAATCCCTACTGGTGACGTCACCGATGTCTCTACGCTACTAATACAGTCTCATTATTAGTTTCAAAATACACTTGCAATTTATCCCCACTAACCCTACAGCTGTCTTCCTGTCTCTCCTGGAACAAGGTAATCTCATCAATAATATAATTGGACTGCACACGCTGCGTCGCCTCGCGTGTGATACGCCCCTCAACAGGAGGGCTTAACCAGCCAACTATCTTCCGTATTTGGCAACTATGCAACTAGCTACCCCCTACAGGGAAACGTCATCTACCTATCGAGTTTCTTGCTCGAACAATAGGAAACCTCATCTACCTATCGAGTTCTTGCTCGATCAATAGGAAACCTCATCTACCTATCGAGTTTCTTGCTCGAACAATAGGGAACCTCATCTACTCATTGATCAATAAATGCCAAATCGTAGGAAACCACACACGCCCACCCCTACACGTTAGTCGCGATTTAGGCCAATCAGTGTCTACGAGCGACCACACGTGATGTTTTCGTGCTCCGCCCCCCTCTTTCACGTCACTGCTCTCGCACTCTTTTCACTCCCTTTCATTCCATTGCCAACACTATATTGTCAACCCTTCGCCGCGCACCTGTGCAACACCTCCCTCCTCCCTTATTTAATTCCTCCCCCCTCCCTCACAATTTCGCATTGCTCGTTGTGTGTGCCATGCTCACCAAGTTCTCTCGATGCAGGGCCGCTCGACTGCGTGCACCCCTCCAAGCGGCTCGCCACCTCCCCTCGTCTGGACCACGTCTGGACACTCGCCAACCGCGGGCGGGATACTTCTCAACCGGCTCCCGAGGGCCAATATCCGGATTGCGCTGTCCGGTCTTCTCGCAGCTCCGCGATGGTCCTGTAGTCCTCAGAAGGGGGCAACGGCAGAGGGGGCCGCGCCGCCGGGCCTCCTCGCAACGGGAGTGCCTGGAAAAAGTAAAAATAAAAGTCGATCTTAAACAGATCTCAGCAGTGCCTCCAACTTGTCGGGGGGAAATTCTGCCGGGGTCGGCCGGGCCGTCCGCAGACCTCCAGGCAGGGAGGCCCCAACTCCTCCCGTGTGTATCCCAGATAAGATGAGATAGAGTATGAGACGCACACAAGGAGCAAGGTGACTCTGCTGTTTATTAGACAAAACGGCAGGGATGGGTCAAGGAGCGCACGCGTTCGTCCTGACACACACACAATTGTGGGGCTCGCAGGCCCTTTTTACTGTATTATGACGCGCTACTTGCGTCACTTCAGAAAGTTAACAAAAAACCTATCGCCACTCTTAATTGGATGTTCGAGTGGTAGGATTAGTATAGCACACATATAGAGAAAGATATTAGTGGATAAGGTGTAGTCAGGTGGTATATCTGGGTTGTCCCTACAATAAGATACATGAAAATTGTTACATGAAGGCTCCTGAGGATTGGCTAAATGTGCTGGCGTCAGTGATAAGAGCCCCAAGTTCTGATTGGTGCACCCGTGAGCTTCCCAGCCTGGGACCACCGTCGTTCCCAGCTCTCGGTGTACCTGTAAGTTGCAACAATGTTTCACTATGGGTACATGCAGACAATGTGAGGACTTATTCATAGCTAGACGGGGTACCGTTCCCACTGTTGCAAATGTCCATTGAGCCTTTCAAGTGTATCTGCCAGTGTCTCGTAGCGAGGGATCCAGACGCCTCTGTTCTCCAGGGTTTGGCATCTCGTCAGGTTCGGCTTGATCACGTGGGGAGGGACCGTGAAAGAGGCATAATTCTGCACAATTAATATTGTTTTTCTACTGTGCGCCTGGTTTAATTTGTCGGTGTGACTTTAACGTTGGTGCGCGGAGTGCGAGATTGCAACATCGTGCCTTTGATGATTTGCTCTTGGAACGTGGGTTTGCAACATTGCGACCTTGGCTGGTTGCTTTGCCAAGCTCATTCTGTAGGATCAGCAACTGACTTTTGTCTTGTTGATGTCCACGGGAGCTCTTGTTTGAGGCCTACTTTGGCCCGGTGCATAAGTTGTTCGTTTGGTGCACAGGTGCTTTAGGTTATAGGAGCATATAATTCCATAATCGGTATTGTCTTTATTATATTTCTCATCGTTGTACCTGGTTTCAAAGAGAAGCGTGAGCAAGCTAATAAAAGTTCATGACGCGTCTTGCGTTTCTGCATTCTGAAAGCCTATATGAAAATAATAAAGATGCACGTCCGTGAATATGCCTGTCGCCTACGTCATAGCACTGAGTATATTCTTCGTGTAGGTTGGTGTGGGAATGTCCAGTGTGTATATTTGTACAGATGTGCTTCCCGTTGTCTAGGTCGTCATGGCATCTCTAACGACGTGTAGATTTTAGTCTAGTTGATCCGTGCCGCAGGTGTCGGCATGGCCAGTGCGGGCTGCTGGGCAAGCAGATGGACACATCCGTATGTTCCTGTACCAGGGTACCTGGTCGTCTGGTAAATGGGCAAACTCTTCTCGTGGCGGGTGTTTGGGTCGTGACCCTCTAGGCCAAGCGCGAGAGGTGAAGGACGGGAGCCTGGTTTTCCATTCTCCCACTTCACGGGGATGCCAATTTCGATCAGAAATGACTTCCACTAGCACATTTACAGATGGTGGAGGAAGGGTGTCTGTCGAATAGCAGAACGATGAGAACATGTGGTGAACCAGGTTATGAGGGTGTGAAGAAAGTGTGACAGAGACCAGGGATAAAACAAAAAGCAGGCGACTAGCAAACCTAACGAGTGCACAAACATACAACATCACATTATTACTTGGAGTGAGTCGAGGGGTCAGGTAGGAATGAAGGATACATTTTCTGGACTATAAAAAGGAGATACATTTTCTGGACTATAAAAAGGAGATCATGATACATGATGACACGTGCAGCTTCATAGTATTTCTATCATACACAGACTGATGTTTTATTCTAAAGTCTTGAAACCAAGTATCTTCTGATCAATTTCAACATTAACTAATCATATATCAAAAAACGAAACACATATCCTGTCATCATCATAAGTGATGTTTAATTCTGGCCAGTCTTCACAGCCATTTGTTTACTTTGAAGAGAAAACTGGCCCAGGGATTTCACCACACGGCGGGGGTTTGTATATTCCACTATTAGCCGTCCAGAGATGAGGAGGCATTGAGAACATGTCCCAGATTTCTGAGGGCACATCTGGAGCATGGCGGCCTTTGATGCATTTGCAGTCCAAGTTCCTCTTTGCTGCCAAGATCCCCAGCATATCTAGAAAGCATACATTTCCGTGCCAGATGTTTGTGGCTACATGCTGATATTGGTCTGTATATGCCAGGCAGACACTTTTGAACACACATCTTGCACCCCAGTTTTCTCCGCCGAAACCAAGGAAAGCAGATTGGCACACAGGAACCGGGTATGTCTAACCTGCACCCATTAACACTGCATGATTTGCCCCTGCACCTGCCTATCCCACCATCCCACTAATGACCCTCCTTTTCTCTTTCAGAGTAACACGCTGTGAGGACCCCAGATGTGTCAGAGGCGCGCTAAACAAGACAACTTACATTAAATTACATATGTGAGAGCCCATGAGAATTCGAAGTCAGGTGCAAAACCTTGTGATTTAATTTTCTGGTGCCTGGCAGCCAGGCTCTCACATGTTGAAGCGCACCTCTTGGTGGTTGTCTAACTTTGGAAAGACAGGCCAGGATGGTACTTCCTTTGTCAGGTCTGGAAAGAGCAAGAGCGTGGGCACAGGATCAGTGAGGCTCGGCAATTCACTGTTTAAGGTTCCACAGATGTCAAAGCTAGAAGTTGGCTGCTTTAGTGACATTGGTTATGTGTAGGTCTGAGGATTATGTAGTAGTCAAGGATTATGGTAATGAGTCATCAGTGTTGCCCCAGTGTGAATTTAAATCTCTGTGGAAGGTGTTGTTATTATTTGTGACATGGAATGTGCATTGTTCAAGAAACATCTTATTGTCTTTAGGATGGTGGTAGATGATGCTTAGCCTTGTGGTTTTTGATGGAAACATTTTCCTTTGACAATCAAGCATTCGACTGAGAAAAATGTTTGTGAGTCGAACTGTTTGCCCTGGAGAGTGTCTTGTGTATTGAGCCAAGGCCATCTTCTTGTTTTGTCTTTTCTCTGTTGGTGAATGATGAAGAAAGGTGATGAATCCTACGTATGGCACCCTCACTAACTCCCTGCCTAAAGTCTCCTCCCAGATGGCCAGAGACAGGCAGAATCTTTCTGTTCCTGACTTTGTGGGGGAGGGGTGTTCTGCAGGAGGTGCACCTGGGAGGAGAAACGGCCCAGGGGAGTTAGAGGAATCCGTGGGATGAGACATGGTATTCATCTTCCTTTAGGCAGGATGGTTCAGCAATGTCAAAGTCTGTAATGGCTTGTTGTAATAAACATCTGGTTGGCCCATGAGATATCATCCATATAGGAGTGAACCCTCTCATACACTCCTAGACTTGGAGAGATATCAAAATCTTAAGTTTGTGAGACCTATAAAGTTAACAACCTCACTAACACCCAAGGAGGCAGTGAAAGGAAAATTGGGAACAACAACAGTGTAACATTATTGCCTTTTTATGTACAATCTGGGTTAATGAGTAATTCTTGTAAAATTCCTTTAGAGAATGTTATAAGGAACACATTGAGGTTTGATTGCAAAACAGCAGAAGTAACAAAACCAAAACCAAATCTTTCCTTTAGGGACTTCAAGTCCCAGAATTCCCTAGGTACTGGGATAAGGAAGAGGGCTGAAGAGGCACAATGTTGCAGGAGTGATCAGTTCATTAGTGTAGATGACCCACACCTTAGGGAGACTGGGTGGCTTAAAAAGCCCCTCAGGTTCAGGTCATAGAGAAGTTGACTCTGCTGGTGGAGAGCAGAGAAAGTAAGAAGCAGAAGGCACGTAGTTCGAGTTGGCAGCCCGAACAGAAGCTTGAGGAAAGAGAAGACACCGGGACCATTGCAGGGCAGTTTCCAGCTGCCGGTCCTGAAAGAGTCCATATCCCTAGAAACCTGAAGTGCAGAGGACTCACAGTGGGAAGTGTGCAGAAGGAAGGCTTTCCCCCTCGTGACCTATTCTGCAGAGGCTGTGCAGCAGGTAGCATGCAGGAGGCTGTTTCAGCTGACTGGCATGCACCTGTGAGCCTCAAGCCTGTCTCTGGTGGCTGGCGTGCACCGGGGGGCCTCTAGAGCAAGAGAATCTCCAAGTGGAAGTGGTATGAAAGAAGACAACCTTACCGAAGGGATTTGCCGTGTCGTGAAGAGCCGGAGCAGCCGAAGTGCTGTGGAATGCGAGGGGAACAGAGGCACACATCTGAACCAGTGAGTGATCCTGGAGCGCTCTGTTCCCACTCGCAGGCGGAAAGCAGCCGAGCAAGTGAGAGACACTCGCCTAGTAACAGAACGGGTGCATAGCCTCACTCGCATGTGAATGAAAATAATATACACGCTTGTTTTGAATACTGAACAAATATTAAACAGCAGAGGCATTCAACAGAAGAATGAACGTGGTTCCCAGGCTACATTTGCAAATCTAGCCAGGGAAAAGCATCAGAGACTTGATATACAAGAGCCAATTGACTGTAATTCTGAAAGAGGGAGTTTGTGAAAAACCCACCCACTTGAGGGGGCAACTTCACTAAGAGTTGATGTCAGCAAGCATTGACTAAGCCAAAGGAAGCTGGAAATAAGACAAACACCATCTGGCCAATATTGTGAACAGCAGAAGGGGACTAATGCAAGAGATTTGAACTTGGAACTAAGTGCCCATATTACATACAGCACTTGGTACATGTTGGGAATCCCACAGCTTGTCAAAACCAGGAGAGAGGTAGAAGGAGACCCTATGCCTGTCAGTCTTTGGTTGTTTGTGAGGTGGGGAAACAAAAGTGGCAAAAAGGCTGCCCTTCTGGGGACAAGTGTCCAGAAGGAAAAGAAAATCATATATATAAAAGTGTTGAAGAGCATCAATGTGACTCTTGTCTTCTCAAAAAGGTGATGAAAATCCGGAATTGTTATTTGTTGAATGCTGCAAATCTGTTGTAACCTCTTGTCAGTTGACTTTGAATATAAAAGCACTTGTTATTGTGAAGAGCTATTCGGGCAGGGAAGTATACCTGAATGGCAAACCTTTGAAGAATGCAGGCCTGGCAAGGAAGCAGGCCAATTGAAAGTTGGCTAAGTGCTATAAGGTGGTCCTGACAGAGACACTGTGTGTTTTAGTTGTATTGAAGGAAGAGCCAAGAAAGGCTGTTTCGAAGCAGTTATACTTTCGTTGTTAAAGTGGCAAATCATCCTGACCACTATAAACATCTCTGCTATTGAAGAACTAAATATCTGTTCAAAGAAGAAGAGGAATCTTGGAATCTATGTGTTGGAACTTTCAGTTGACAAGTTGAAGCTGCATCAGCCTTATTGGAACTATGTTTGCAAACTTGGATTCCCTTGTGTTCTTTGCTGATACTATAAAGCAGAATCACCTTTAAAACCCGGGGAAGGGGAGTTTGCCCAGGTTGGGAAGAGAGGCTTTGGTTGCTTTGCTCAAGCATTATTGATTTGAACTGCAATGTATTTCCTTGTTTATTTGTTGTATGAGTAAGTGTGAGGGACAGATATCCTTTTGTTAGACTGTTTCCTTTAGTTTATTTTAGGCAGGGAAATCCTCGTCAGGGTAGTGAGACGTTCATCCAACCTTATATTCTAATAAAATGGCATTTATTGGGAAAACTTAACAATGTGGTCTGCCTCACATTTCTGACCCCTAACAGAAGCCATCAGGTTTTAGCGAGTCTGTGTTAGTGTGGAAGAGCAGGTTTAAACATGTTTTTGTTAGGATAAATAAATCAGAATTAAATTCCTGGATTATGTTATCCAGCTAAATTGGACGTGCCTTGGCTGATCTTCAGTTGTGTAGGATGCATTGAAGAGCAGCTAATTCAGTGGTGATGAGAATTGTTTTGAAGGGTCACTATTTGGTTTGTATGAAGTTACTTTCTCTGATGGGGTTTTGAAGTTCAGCTCTGTGTGGAGTCTTTAAATTATTCTTCTAGCTATTTGATTGATGGTTATTGACTCAGTTGAGCTAAATAAAGTGTTTATTTCACTTACCAATAGTCCAACGAACAGATATGTTTTGTCTCAGGGTAAGCTCATGCCCCTCTGGAACACAACAAGTTGTAGCAGTGAGTTATTCTTCATCAACAAGGAGATATTCTTGGGTTATGGGGAGGAAAACATGTTCTTTACTTTGAGACGGTCAGTGGACTTTCTGTGCCAGGGATTTTCAATCATCTGGGAGATCTTCACACTCTTCTCTGCAGTCTACTTTGTGTATATTGTTATGGGGGAATAGTTTTGCACCACAGGACCTGAGGGCATTTAGGAGTTGTCATTTTGTGGATGGAAATTCTTGGTTTCCAGCATCTCTGGTTGTTCCAGTGTTGTTGGCCTCTTTATTAGAGTCCGTCCATGTTACTGTTTTGTTCTAGAGATTACAGGATAGATGAGGTGAAGGTGGTTGAGACTGAGTTGCTGCATTTCCTAACTAATGTCTCAATGTCTTCCCTTGCCTGAATTTCAGCCTAAATGGGTCATTAGTGAGTTTGTGTAATTGTTTTGGAGAAGTTGCAGATTCGTGGTAGGGTTTCTTTATATATGCTGTGGCAGGATTGGTTGCACATATTATTTTGAGGTTGTTGTCTTTGTTCATTTTGTGATATATGGTTGATATATGGTTGATAGCATAGTCTTTTGTGGATCGGTGTTCATGTTTCTTTCCATTGGGCGCTATGTGTGTTATGGTGGAATATTGGGTAGGTTAGTTGCTGACATGTTTGTTGGAACCAAATGTGGTATCAGGTGAACTGTCAGGAGGTCTGAATCAAAGGCCCCACTGAAGGCACATATTGACCAGTATACAGGTACTAGGAGGAGTTATTAATGGTAAACGTGACTCTATTGTGCAATCCTGCTACATTGATCCAAAAGAGATCTTAAATATTGAGGGTGTTTGCACACCTTGCAGCTGGCTGTGCGAATTAACAACACATAATCAAAAATGAAACACGTCAGGGACAATAACCAACCAGCTTGCATCTAGTACTTGAGAACTAGTTGTCCTAATCATTGGGCTACTAACTAATGAGCGTATTGGTCATCAATGTTGGAAAATTCAACTGGAACTTTTGGATCCAAGAACATGACAGTTGCCATGATGCTTATATGAAGGAATCACATAAAAGTGTAACATACCAACCCGTTCAGTTCCTGTACTTGTCATCAATTTCTTCTACATATAATTCAATACACCTGCACACCAGTGGTGGCCTTTCGTCTTCACACCAGTAGGAGAGAGGTCCTCATTTGGGGGAAAAATATAACTTATTCTCAACCTTAAACTTTATTCAGAATGAAGTCATTAAAGTTAAACAATTCACATCAACAAAAAGAATACTGAATTGATCCATTGTATTAAAACAACAGTGCCTGCATAATTGATCAAGAATAAAATGATTATCTACAAAGATAAAACATACTTTTTAAATATATATACACAAGGTTTTAAAATACAGGTGGCTATCGTAAAAACATATTTAATTGCTAAAATTCCATTATATAGAGGTTATGAGTACCAGGCAAATTGTTCTTCCTATGCAGCCACACCATATTTATGTACTTTGCTACAAAAGTAACATTCATCTCATTCTGTGTAAGCTAACAATTAGCCATGGCTTCATGGGTACTTCTGATACCGGCCATTTGGCCTCATTGTGATCCTGCCAGTTTGGAATGAACGTGCCGGTAATTCTGTTTACCGGCACTTAACCAGAACCAGAAAAGTACAAGTTTGCAGGTTGGGTGGCCTGATTTACATCCCAGAGCTGGAGGTACATCAGGTACCCAACTGGCAAAGAAACAGCCACTATTACTGGCACCGGTAACACTGGTGTCGGTAATACTGGCAATCCTCCCATGGAGTACTCTGGACTCCATGGAATGGGGATTAACCTACCATTGTCAGCACCTGTAATCTGCCGGTAATTACAGCCGAGCACGTGCCGGTAACGGAAAAGCCTGTTGGTGGTATCCAGGTGGTTTTAATAATGAGGCCCATTATGTGTAAGTCTACAATAATTATAGGGGATCTGTGAGTAATCCTGGCAAACACTAAACTAACGCAGGTTAGAAGTGTAGACTCCATCTAGGTCCGGGGTATATAAACTATATAAGAAAAAGGAGATAGAGTGGGTGAACACAGGGTGCATAGATCAAAGCATACAAATAGTGGCATACTACATGTAAAAAACACAACAAATCATTTTAATACTGATAGAACAAGATTAAATAGATATTTAAAGATAAGCGCTAAGGCTTGATAATACAGACAATGAATCTAAAATTCAATAACATAGGAAAACATCAGTATCAACAAATGATAAGTGTAAAAGAGGTAGATCTTCAAAGTAACAATGCAGTTCATTCATTGTATACATGTATGAACCTGATAACAATCATCATATCTGTGTTTACTCTGTTAACATCCAGAGCAGAGGTGTCTTATTATCCTAACTCACCTCTCAGTTCTTGCAATTGAGGACCCATTAAGAAGTTCTTGCTTACTCATCTAGCGGTTTGCCGCCACACGAACCCTCCAAGGGTGCATTGGCCTTACTTTCTCCAACTGGAAATTTCTGAATAGGATCTTGCTCCTTAAAAATCTCTCCTGATGAATGTTCCTTATTAAGTTATTATGAACAGAAACATGTCTAGACACCTCTGCTCTGGATATTAACAGAGCAAACACAGATATGATGATTGTTATCAGGTTGATAAATGTATACAATGAATGATGCATTGTTACTTTGAAGATCTACTTCTGTTACAATTATCATTTATTGAAACTGACGTTTTCCTATGTTATTGATTTTTAGATTCAGCCTTAGTGCTTATCTTTAAATATCTATTTAATCTTGTTTTAACTCTTGTTCTACCAGTATTAAAATGATTTGTTATGTTTCTTAAATGAAGTGTACCACTATTTGTATGCTTTGATCTATGCTCCCTGTGGTCACCCACTCTATCGCCTTTATCTTATATGAGTCTACAATAAGCCATGGTTTCATGGACACATCTGATATCAGACCCTCTCACCATGGGATTTAAATAAGTAGTCATAATCTCACTTTATAGCGGACAAAAAGTGATCAATAGTTTCCAAAAAACATACTAAACCAAAATGACACCTAGTTTATAATGATCTTGAGTAATGTGGATAGATGTATCTAAATATTTTTTTATATCTTGGAGGCCCTTTTATAGCCTAATATTTAAGGGCCAACTGCGTTTTCTGGATTTTGTCTGTTTCAAGGTCTTTGACAGCCCCATCATGAACTGTCTTAACCATTACCTTTGTTCTATTGGTCATGGCAGAGTAGGGGGCAGAACCTCCTTAATGTGACAATACATCCCCTACAGCCTCTATATATTTTAGGTGTAATGTTGAAGCCCATATCCTGACCAAATAAAGGCTTCAACTTCAACTTCTGCTCATTGGATATATGCTCCTTTGGTTAGTCTTTAAATGGAGTAGTAAATTGGGGGTACTAGCAGGTACACCTAATAATTTCTTCACAAAAATATTTTCGGTGGTAATTAATTTGGTAGCTATAGAATGACCCCATAGCTCAGACCCCAGTCTTGCCTGCAGCTTGTATGGCATTGAGTGTTAATAGGCACTGATGTAGTTTAGCACTACATTGTATTAAAATAATTTGACTATTCCCTATATGGTGAAATCCATGTGTTAGAAAAGTAACCTGAACACTACATGGAGTGCTTTACTCAAGTGGACATTACTGTCAGTTGGCATTTGTGTCAGATGTAAACGGATCTTGGGGATTCAAGTTTTGTAATCAAATTTGTAGAATTTGTGTTATTAATATAAAAACATGTTTTGTATGTTGTACCTCATGTCGGGGATGTCACCACATGTTTGTATTTATGTTTGTATTTATGTATGCTGGTCACAGATGTAAATAATCACAGATTTTGAAAAGCTGTGTCCATTAAATATCACTAGTAAGTATACAGATTCACTCATTTATGTTATGTTTGTAGATCAGTAAATACCTGGGTTTCCTTCCGAAGATGATCCTCTGCAGTTTTGTTTGATTGTGCCAGTCTAGTCACATTGATGGTACACTGTTATTTAGCTAAGGCTATTTGCACCTTGTACTTGCAACCATACCTCATTGTAGTATACATGCAATTGGGAGTTTGCCAGAGATTTTGATCCTTGCGTTTTCTCCTTCTTGTCTGAGGATCACAGATGTTTGAGGACGATCTGAATGGTAGCACCAAAATCAGTGTTCAAGATCATTGCTGGTGCCTTTTGGACACCAGAAGAGTTTTGGATGAAAGAATTGAGGTTGGAGGTGAGTTCTAAATGTGTGGGTAGGGTAGTCCTTAATTGGATCTGTGTGGAGAAGGCTTCAGGCTCGTGAGAAGGGGTTATTAAGTGTCCTGCTATTTTTTTTTGTAGAGAAGGAATGATAAGTTGTGGTTGAACTGTTTTCCCATTTCCATATTTTGCTTGCGTCATCATACTGCCATTGCTGAGTAGGCCAACTGCAAGTTTGAGGTGCTCATGGCTGTCATTGCTGATGGAAATCTTGTGTTCGTGTGGCTAATTAGAGTGTCTGGATATCTTCAAGGTGAAGCAAACAGTATTATTCCAGTCTTGAATCTCTGTTTTCTGAGACGGGATATATGAAGTCAAATATATTCAACCTAACTTTGAGTAGAAATGATCTCAACTATGTTATACCCCTAGGTGGGCCTGAAAGTTTCATGCCATTTTGATACAGGGATTTGTTGAAAAATTTGGATCAAGAGTAGGGCAGGGTTTAACAACTAGAAGAGTCACTGAAGGACACCCCTAATAAGGCTGGACATATTTCTGTCACTTATTATTATAATTGTTCTTTTATAATGCACTTCCAAGACAAATTCGTTGCCCCTGAGCTATCCTTCAGGTTTCGTGTTCGGGTTTCTTTGTGAAGTACAATTAATCATAGGAATTCTATTTTAGAGAGAAATTGGAAATGTGTTTGCCAGGATACAGTAGAGAGGAAGGGCCTTTCAAGATATGTTTAAAAGGCAGATCTTCAGTTTATATATCTAGTTCATATAGACCAGTTGTCTCAAATCTTTTCCCCACTTGAGTAAAAATATTGTTTCTGGACACTCCACCCAGTGGTTGGCCCCAATAGGGTGCCCAAATGATGTCCAGGGGGAACCCAGGTACTTTAAAACATAATGAGATTGTCTACTGCTTACATGCTATATTAAAAACAGTCACCCTAACCCTTTTTCATATTAAAAATAGTAATCTTAATCCCTTTTTAAAGATTCTTGGGCACCCCTAGGCATCCTATGGGCCTGCATAGGTGGGCCAGCCCCCCAGTTTGAAGACCAAACAGTCCTTGATTAAGATGGAGGATCTGAAAGTTTTTATACAGGGTTGAAGACATCAAGGGCATTTATCCATAAGCAACCGTAATAACCCAAACAAAAAGTTAATTTCTCTTGTTTCCAAAACCTACCGAAGACACTCTTTCGGAGGACTATGGGTGGACAGTGGGAGGTACAAAACCTATGTGTTAAGAACTGAGGTTCCCTTAGTTAGAAGTCATAACTACATTTAAAATGGATTGGCTATGTACAATATTGAACAGAGGGCTTACTTGTATTGTAGTCAACCTGAACATTGTATCACTCGCACAGACAATTACCCTTCATGTGGCGATGTCTTTTGCCTTTAGCTCATATTCACCCTTAGGCTGCAATTCCATTTTCAATGAGTGCATTCCCCCTTACACCACTTCAAAAGCGTGCAGAAATCCCTTCACTTCATTTGATTGAAACAAAAACACCCACCTAGTAGACTTTATCAACATTCAGCAAGTTGTGCGTTTCCCTGTTCTTTAAAGGATCAGCCCCTGAAAATAAGTAGCTTCATGCACACTGTACACTGAGTAGAATAGGGTGAGAAAATCTAAAAAGAGCAGTTTATATATGCACTAATATGTTTATTTATAAAGTTGTTTAACTAAATAAATGCACATTTAAGTACATATATGAACATCTCCATACTCATCTACAATATTTACAAAATGAATAAGTACTTTTTAGTTCCTGATCCAACCAGGATAACCCATCCACAGATTTGTGCTCTTTGAGCAAAAATTGTCAGAGGCAATCCTCTTTTTATGAACATCAATAGTGTTTATCCCAGCAAACCTCTGTGCCCTTCCTCTGTTACTCCTCACCTCCTGACTCTAAGCACATCTTGGAAGTAGCACCGTACAGATACGTTCTTTACTTTTCTTTATTGTGCTTTTTTTTTTACCTATGTAAACCTTTCACATCATTACACAATACAATTCAAAATTGAATACACATACATTTTGCCTACAAACATTAAAATCACAATTATACATCCATCCATCTTTCATCTTAGTCCCATTACCTTTCTCACATTTACTGAAATGTCATTTTTGTAAGAGTAGAGCACCTTGCGTACATTTACATTTTACTTCAGACCTCGGAATACATCTCACCAACCATTCGATAAGTCAATGAATCCTATACATTCAAAACATCTCAGTATACTAATTGTTAATTGGACATAACACCTAGAAATGCTACATCTCTAGAATGTTACAGCGTCATTCCAGTCATTTTTATGATTGAATTTGTTCAGATGTACTTTACGGATCAACCTAAGTGTGGACCATTCAAACAATAGATGTCTTAATGTTTCAATCGTTCCTGTTAGATACATTCTCTACCACTTTCCTTTTTCTACAGGCTAGATACCAATAGGCTTTGTACTGCACCAGGTGCACACCATTTTCTGAAGGATTATGCATTATGCATTGGACCAACTGTGCAATAAAACCAGACACAATAATAGCCACCACACATTGTTACCTTTCTGCACTTAGGCATTTTTATGTTAATTTATCAGAGAAAAATACACATGTAGACAATCAAACAACCTCAAAACTGATACAGCGTTGAGCATAGAAACCTTGGAAACAAGCTTTGGCAATGAATACATGAAAAGAAAAGGGAAAAACAAAAAACACTCTGGTTCAGCATTGCCCTTAGATCCCACCTACTACTTTCACTATGAAAGCAAATACATTATAAATACAGCTTCAATCTTCATTTACTCATTGTCCTTTAGCTAAGGTCCCATGTGTGTGAGATTAGATATAATGGGCTCTCCTGCATATCAGAACAACCACAATAACCAATTTTGGTTTAGGCAACTACCTTTATCTCTGGGTCAGTTTGCCATGCAAGATTACCCCTGAAATAGATTCAAGCCAATTTTCTCCCTATTAGTACTCACTATACTTCACTTGAGACTTTGGTGAAACCATTCCTTCAGGCCTGTCTGCAGTCTGAGCTCCACTCAGCAGCAGCCCCCACCTTACAGCAGACGGAATCTTTGGGACACTGCCTTTGCAGAACCGCACATGCAGCATCGTGCACCCTCACTGCCAGCTGCCAACAGATATCATCTTTGCTCACATTTCTGAAGAATCTGATAGGATTCTGACCAGAAACCTATTCTGGGACCCTCCTCATGTGGCCCGGGAAAGGCAGACGCTTCCTGATCATGACCCTGGGGTGGGTGTACAACGGGAGGATTACATGGGAGGACAGACCAGGAAGACTGGGATAAACGACTCTTTAACTTTACCTGTGATCCCACCCTTTTAATGGAGTTTTGCCGAATGAAAGAAGTAGGAAAAGTGTACTTTGTTTAAAAGGTCTACATGTCCCAGAATCCTAGAGGAACTGAGAAAAGGAAAAGGCCTGAAGAGGCATGTAGATGTAGTAGTCAGGCAATTAAACTTAATACCTGTTGCAGGAGTTGGGCAAATGAAACTAATGGCTCACACCTGAAGCCAATTGCCATACCTGTGAAGCAAAAAAGTCAGGAGCAGGAAAAGAGAGGAAGAAGGAGCGGAAGCAGGAGTTGGAAAGCTGGCTCAGTAGTAGCCTTAGAGAAGCACAGGGCTGGCAAATCACGAGGAAGTGGGAGCACAGAATGGACACTAGAATGTGGAAACAGCATATTTCACCTGCAAGTTTTGATAGGGTATTGTGTTCTCAAACCCTGTATTGTGGAGGCTGCACAGAGGAAAACGTGCTGAAAATGAAGTTTTCCACACGTGAGCCGAGTTGCTGTGTTTGCAGAGCCGTAACTGTGCAGGAACTCAAGGCCATAGGCAGAAAGCAATTCAAGGCTTTCGGGAGAGAAGGAGACTCCCAATAAACGTGGCCGGACCAGAGAGACCCTTGCTGGAGAAGGGTCTGGGTCCCAAGTGAGCCCAAAGAAGTATTAGAGGTTGAGGAAGTCTGGAATGCAGAGCAACCCGCAACTGCAATGTTCCTGAAGCCGGTGAGTGAGCGTTTAGTTAAAAGTGAGTAGAAGTTGTTAGTTGTTCTGAAACAAACTCTTAACAATGTAAATGTGGCATGCTCATTAATTTGGAAAGCCGTGGTGTTTGCGTGAGAAGTAAAGATCACTACATCTATTGTTGAACACTTTTTCTATTACCGGAGTGGTTACATGTCCTTTATTGAAAAAGGAACGCTTGCTGAAACTATTCAGAGAACTTAACATTGACTTCTTATAAGAGTTACAAATGAATACTGCATCAGCAGAAGTTTGCATGTGGCCAATTGTGTTTCCCGAGAGAAGCCAGTAGTTATCTTTGTGATATTATACAGGAATGCAATTACTTGCAACCCTTTAAGTTTAAAGAATTATCTGAAAGAGTGGTCGCGTGTGCCTGATGATGTTTTCCCTTTGAAGACTGAATTGACATTCTTTATTTCAAGAAGTTGTTACGCTGACGAGGAGAACAAACATTAAACACTTGCAACACTTGTGTATAGGTGCTTTATAAATGCCATATCATGTCTTATCATTTCCCAAGCCAAGGGGGCAGCCCTTTCCAGAGTGAAACAAGTTCTGTTTAAGCTCATCCACCTAGTCTGTGAAGTTGTTAACTATCCAGTGGCCTCAGATATAAGTGTGGTATTGTTACCTGAAGCTGAAAGAGTGGCACTACAGCTTCTGGGTACTTACCTGAACAGAGAAGGTGTGAGTAAGCCGGGGTAGGGGAGCTGTGTGGTTGTAACGAATGTTAAGGAAATCACCTGTAATACTGAAGACTTTTGAAGCTGAGAGGACGTCAGTCTTGTGGGCAGAGACAGGTTATACTTCTGGCAGTGAGACAAACGGAAGAGGCAAAGAGGCTGCCCTTTTCTTGGAGCTCATAGAACATAAGAGTGACTTGTCTACCTGTAGAGGTCGAAGTGTCTTGTCATTGCATGCCTAATCATTCTGAAATACAAATCAGAAGTAGAAATACCTAACCTGTGGTTGTGAATACGTTGTCAGTGGATGGCACAGTGGAGTAGTTTGAAGAAATGGCATACTGTGGGACAAGAGTGACTGTTCTCATAGTAACAGTAGTAGAAGGGTGGCTGTTAGAAGGGAAGCAGCAACCCATAGAGAAGCAACCTGCCAAATATACCAAACATAATATAGAAGTCTCAATCAATTTTAAAGTTGTAGAGGAAGAAGTTAGAATAGGTAGGAAATCCCTTGGTAGAGTAGGACAATCAAGGCTTTATTTGCAAACATATACCTTAATAAAAGGGCTAATTTTGAGAAAAATACATGCAGTTGCCCACCTCGCATTACTGACCCCTCACACAGTTTCCAGTTCAAGGCCCCAGTGAGGTTTGGCCCAAAGCCTTCTGCTCGAGCAGCACAGCTACCAAATGGGACAGCTTTCTCACATGATGCAATCAGCAGTTGCAGCTAAGCTTGATGCTCACTCCCCTTCCAGGCCCAGTGAGTTTGCTCACTTGTAATTCTTGCAAAATCCAGGTCTTGCTCCAGGTCTTGCTTAGATTTTGTCAAATCCCAGTCCCAGATAAGATCCAGACCAAAAAGTCATATAGAGAAAACTAAGTCCACAAGCCATGTAGTAAAACCCCAGGCAAAAGACCCCTTCGGGAACCTAACAGCCCATTATAAACCCTTCACCAGAACCATCCCTGTCTCCTATATCACATATGGATTCTGAAAATGTTTGCCCACCTATGTGATGGTGTCAGCAATTACTGGTTTCAAACTCCAGCCCCTATTCTATGTCAATCCTAACTTCCACACGTGACCGATCCATCAACAATCTTTCAGCCCTTCCTTGGTTCATCCATGTCCCCTGGTTTTTGACAAGCTGCATCCCTGGGCATCGTTTCTTCCTGCATTTGGTAAAGAAATGACACATCCCATTCTCTCCCTTCCTGCGCTCCTGCATGAACAATGAACAATAACCATGTTTATTTTCCAAGGCTTCATCATTTTGCGCATTTCACCTTGCAAAACAGGCTGTTCACTCTTTCATTCTGGCTTTTATTTTCTGAACCTAACAGCTGCAAGCAAAGCTGTTTTGTCCAAGCACAAGCCATAATGTTAGTATGTTATGGCCTGCAGCCCGCAAATCTAATCCCCTTAGTTTACCGTCAATATTACATATTAGTACTAATATACTAAATCACACACAACATGTGCTACAATGTCAGTATATGTTGAAATTATTGGCACACAATCTCCCTCCTTCCTGCTTCTTCTGCGGAGGACACTGCTTAAACCGGGGAATCTGCAGAAACACCAATCTTGGCTAAAAATCCTGTACTCCATTCAACGGTATCTTTCTTCTTTCAATGGCCGTCAATGCAAAAGACATGGTATGCAAGCACTATCAACCATATTATGATGGATGCCATGGACACACATATGATCACCATTCTCTGTCCATTGACAAGTTAACCATGGGTGAACATCCCCGTCTGTCAAACCCAAGTCACTCATCATGATATTATTCTTGTGTATGCTCAGCCGGATTGTGTGTAAATGTTTATGCTTCAATAAATAGCCCATGTCAGGGTCTAGGGCAAAGATATTTCTTCTGGAACAACTCAATGTTTTCCGCCTTTCCTTCCAACAAGTCCTCATCCACATGAAATAATGTTAGCCCCCCGACTGTAAGTACAGTATATATTTTATTGTCATATAGAAAACATTGACCTGCACTGGTTTGACAACAAATGAACCGTGATTAAGATGAGTAACTGTATAATTCATTGCATAAGTACTGACGGTCACCTTTGTTTCATCTATTTGGCAGGTGCTAGCTCTTTAGGTTTTCGGTTACTTATAGACACTGCACACCCTTCGGTAGTACCCTAATCTGCCCGCAACCCACAAATCGCACTCATTGCAACAGGCACAAATAGTTTCCCTGTGCATATGTAGTTCTGCTCTTTGAATTCATACAGGTATCTCATTTTTTAATTAGATATCAATTGAGATCCCACATAATAAAAAAAACACAATTTCAGGAGTTACCATTTTCACATATTTGTCACTCTGCCAGAAACCCACCCTGTGCACCAAAATAGTCTGATTAATCAGTTCCAGGGTGATATATGGTGTTAAGATGGATTTCTAAATTCTGACCTGGTGGGCAGAAGTTTAGGAGGCCACCCTAGTTTAGTGGAACAGGGGAACCTTCTGGGCAACCGGACCAATCTACGATAGCTTGGCAGGCGGTCAAGACTAACAGGGTAATTCATAGAATTTCGCAGAAAAGTGTCGCAAGCGGCTGGCGCAGAGTGTCCGCGTGCGATTGTCTGCGCCAGGCGCGTGCACCAAAACCGATTTCCGCGCACAGCGTATTCATGGATTTTAGGCTCCCAAACCAGCCGTGGCGCAGAGTATCGCAGCGACCCTGCAGCAGGGCCAGTAACGCCCCCAAGAACGCCCTCGCGCAAGGAAAAGCCATCAAAATCGCTAAATCATTGCAAAGGGCTGCGCTAACCCTGGACCAGTTTACAGGTTTCTGGCAGAGTTACAGGGCTGCCAAACAAGGAACGCAAAGCGGGTAACGTTCATATCAGGGGTACGCGGGAAGTTTTACATGCGATTAGCCAGGGTACGTGTATGACAGGGGTACGTGTGAAGTTTTACACGCGATTAGCCAGGGTACGTGTATTACAGGGGTACGCGGGAATTATCACACGCGATTTGGCTGGGTACGTGTATGACAGGGGTACGCGTGAAGTTTTACACGCGATTAGCCAGGGTACGTGTATTACAGGGGTACGCAGGAATTATCACACGCGATTTGGCTGGGTACGTGTATGACAGGGGTACGCGTGAAGTTTTACATGCGATTAGCCAGGGTACGTGTATTACAGGGGTACGCGGGAATTGTCACACGCGATTTGGCTGGGTACGTGTATTACAGGGGTGCGCGGGAATAATCACACGCGATTTGGCTGGGTACGTGTATTACAGGGGTGCGCGGGAATTATCACACGCGATTTGGCTGGGTACGTGTATTACAGGGGTGCGCGGGAAGTTACACACGCGATTAGGTGGGTGGGTCCTCACAGGTGTTCCCTGTACACCCTCCACGGCCCCTGCAGGCAGCCAACAAAATAGGGGACTACCCTGCACACCTGCTCATGTCTCCCACCCCACACTCCCCGCAGCAGTGTGGGGCACCCTCCACCAGGCCCCCACTCATGTCCCCTATCACCCCCACCCCTCAGCCACCATGGGCAGCCCCCACCAGGCTCCCACCCATGTCTACCACCACCCCCACCCCCCAGCACTGTGGGGCAGCCTCCACCAGGCCCCCACTCATGTCTCCCACCACCCCCACCCCCCAGCCACCATGGGCAGCCCCCACCAGGCTCCCACCCATGTCTACCACCACCCCCACCCCCCAGCAGTGCAGGGGCAGCCTCCACCAGGCTCCCACTCATGTCCCCTAACACCCCCACCCCCCAGCACTGTGGGGCAGCCTCCACAAGGCCCCCACTCATGTCTCCCACAACCCCCACCCCCCAGCCACTATGGGCAGCCCCCACCAGGCTCCCACCCATGTCTACCACCACCCCCACCCCCCAGCCACCATGGGCAGCCCCACCAGGCCCCCACTCATGTCTCCCACCACCCCCACCCCCCAGCCACCATGGGCAGCCTCCACCAGGCCCCCACTCATGTCTCCCACCCACCCCCCCCAGCCACCATGGGCAGCCCCCACCAGGCTCCCACCCATGTCTACCACCACCCCCAGCCACCATGGGCAGCCCCCACCAGGCCCCCACTCATGTCTCCCACCACCCCCACCCCCCCAGCAGTGTGGGGCACCCTCCACCAGGCCCCCACCAATGTCTCCCACCACCCCCACCCCCCAGCCAACATGGGCGGCCCCCACCAGGCCCCCACTCATGTCTCCCACCCACCCCCACCCCCCAGCTGTGCAGGGGCAGCCTCCACCAGGCCCCCACTCATGTCTCCCACCCACCCCCACCCCCCAGCCACCATGGGCAGCCCCCACCAGGCTCCCACCCATGTCTACCACCACCCCCACCCCCCAGCCGCCATGGGCAGCCCCCACCAGGCCCCCACTCATGTCTCCCACCCACCGCCACCCCCAGCAACCATTGGCAGCCGCCACAAGGCTCCCACCCATGTCTACCACCACCCCACCCCCCAGCAGTGCAGGGGCTGCCTCCACCAGGCCCCCACTCATGTCTCCCACCACCCCCACCCCCCCAGCAGTGTGGGGCACCCTCCACCAGGCCCCCACCCATGTCTCCCACCACCCCCACCCCCCAGCCACAATGGGCAGCCTCCACCAGGCCCCCACTCATGTCCCCCTGCACCCCCACCCCCCAACATCCAGGGGCACCCTCCACCAGGTCCCACCCATGTCTCCCACCACCCCCACCCCCCAGCCACCATGGGCAGCCTCCACCACGCCCCCACTCATGTCTCCCACCCCCCCCCCCAGCACTGTGGGGCACCCTCCACCAGGCTCCCACCCATGTCTCCCACCATCCCCACCCCCCAGCCACCATGGGCAGCCTCCACCACGCCCCCACTCATGTCTCCCACTCACCCCCCAGCACTGTGGGGCACCCTCCACCAGGCTCCCACCCATGTCTACCACCACCCCACCCCCCAGCCACCATGGGCAGCCCCCACCAGGCTGCCACCCATGTCTACCACCACCCCCACCCCCCCAGCCACCATGGGCAGCCCCCACCAGGCCCCCACTCATGTCTCCCACCCACCCCCACCCCCCAGCCACCATGGGCAGCCCCCACCAGGCCCCCACTCATGTCTCCCACCCACCCCACCCAGCCACCATGGGCAGCCCCCACCAGGCTCCCACCCATGTCTACCACCACCCCCACCCCCCAGCCACCATGGGCAGCCCCCACCAGGCTCCCACCCATGTCTACTACCACCCCCACCCCCCAGCCACCATGGGCAGCCTCCACCAGGCCCCCACTCATGTCTCCCACCCACCCCCACCCCCCAGCAGTGCAGGGGCAGCCTCCACCAGGCCCCCACTCATGTCTCCCACCCTCCCCCACCCCCCAGCCACAATGGGCAGCCCACACCAGGCCCCCACTCATGTCTCCCACCCACCGCCACCCCCCAGCCACCATGGGCAGCCTCCACCAGGCCCCCACTCATGTCTCCCACCCACCCCCACCCCCAGCAGTGCAGGGGCAGCCTCCACCAGGCCCCCACTCATGTCTCCCACCCTCCCCCACCCCCCAGCCACAATGGGCAGCCCACACCAGGCCCCCACTCATGTCTCCCACCCACCCACCCCCCCCAGCCACCATGGGCAGCCCCCACCAGGCTGCCACCCATGTCTACCACCACCCCCACCCCCCCAGCCACCGTGGGCAGCCCCCACCAGGCCCCCACTCCTGTCTCCCACCCACTCCCACCCCCCAGCCACCATGGGCAGCCCCCACCAGGCTCCCACCCATGTCTACTACCACCCCCACCCCCCAGCCACCATGGGCAGCCTCCACCAGGCCCCCACTCATGTCTCCCACCCACCCCCACCCCCAGCAATGCAGGGGCAGCCTCCACCAGGCCCCCACTCATGTCTCCCACCCTCCCCCACCCCCCAGCCACAATGGGCAGCCCACACCAGGCCCCCACTCATGTCTCCCACCCACCCCCACCCCCCAGCCACCATGGGCAGCCTCCACCACGCCCCCACTCATGTCTCCCACCCCCCCCAGCACTGTGGGGCACCCTCCACCAGGCTCCCACCCATGTCTCCCACCATCCCCACCCCCCAGCCACCATGGGCAGCCTCCACCACGCCCCCACTCATGTCTCCCACTCACCCCCCAGCACTGTGGGGCACCCTCCACCAGGCTCCCACCCATGTCTACCACCACCCCACCCCCCAGCCACCATGGGCAGCCCCCACCAGGCCCGCACTCATGTCTCCCACCCACCCCCCCCCAGCAACCATGGGCAGTCCCCACCAGGCTGCCACCCATGTCTACCACCACCCCCACCCCCCCAGCCACCATGGGCAGCCCCCACCAGGCCCCCACTCATGTCTCCCACCCACCCCCACCCCTCAGCCACCATGGGCAGCCCCCACCAGGCCCCCACTCATGTCTCCCACCCACCCCACCCAGCCACCATGGGCAGCCCCCACCAGGCTCCCACCCATGTCTACCACCACCCCCACCCCCCAGCCACCATGGGCAGCCCCCACCAGGCTCCCACCCATGTCTACTACCACCCCCACCCCCCAGCCACCATGGGCAGCCTCCACCAGGCCCCCACTCATGTCTCCCACCCACCCCCACCCCCCAGCAGTGCAGGGGCAGCCTCCACCAGGCCCCCACTCATGTCTCCCACCCTCCCCCACCCCCCAGCCACAATGGGCAGCCCACACCAGGCCCCCACTCATGTCTCCCACCCACCGCCACCCCCCAGCCACCATGGGCAGCCCCCACCAGGCCCCCACTCATGTCCCCCCCACCCCCACCCCCCAGCCACCATGGGCAGCCCCACCAGGCTCCCACCGATGTCTACCACCACCCCCACCCCCCAGCAGTGCAGGGGCAGCCTCCACCAGGCCCCCACTCATGTCTCCCACCACCCCCACCCCCCAGCAGTGTGGGGCACCCTCCACCAGGCCCCCACCCATGTCTCCCACCACCCCCACCCCCCAGGCACCATGGGCAGCCTCCACCAGGCCCCCACTCATGTCTCCCACCCACCCCCACCCCCCAGCACTGTGGGGCAGCCTCCACCAGGCCCCCACTCATGTCTCCCACCACCCCCACCCCCCAGCCACCATGGGAAGCCCCCACCAGGCTCCCACCCATGTCTACCACCACCCCCACCCCCCAGCAGTGCAGGGGCAGCCTCCACCAGGCTCCCACTCATGTCCCCTAACACCCCCACCCCCCAGCACTGTGGGGCAGCCTCCACAAGGCCTCCACTCATGTCTCCCACAACCCCCACCCCCCAGCCACCATGGGCAGCCCCCACCAGGCTCCCACCCATGTCCACCACCACCCCCACCCCCCAGCCACCATGGGCAGACCCCACCAGGCCCCCACTCATGTCTCCCACCACCCCCACCCCCCAGCCACCATGGGCAGCCTCCACCAGGCCCCCACTCATGTCTCCCACCCACCCCCCCAGCCACCATGGGCAGCCCCCACCAGGCTCCCACCCATGTCACCACCCCACCCCCCAGCCACCATGGGCAGCCCCCACCAGGCCCCCACTCATGTCTCCCACCACCCCCACCCCCCCAGCAGTGTGGGGCACCCTCCACCAGGCCCCCACTAATGTCTCCCACCACCCCCACCCCCGCAGCCACCATGGGCGGCCCCCACCAGGCCCCCACTCATGTCTCCCACCCACCCCCACCCCCCAGCAGTGCAGGGGCAGCCTCCACCAGGCCCCCACTCATGTCTCCCACCACCCCCCACCCCCCAGCCACCATGGGCAGCCCCCACCAGGCTCCCACCCATGTCTACCACCACCCCCACCCCCCAGCCACCATGGGCAGCCCCCACCAGGCCCCCACTCATGTCTCCCACCCACCCCCACCCCCCAGCAACCATTGGCAGCCGCCACAAGGCTCCCACCCATGTCTACCACCACCCCACCCCCCAGCAGTGCAGGGGCAGCTTCCACCAGGCCCCCACTCATGTCTCCCACCACCCCCACCCCCCCAGCAGTGTGGGGCACCCTCCACCAGGCCCCCACCCATGTCTCCCACCACCCCCACCCCCCAGCCACAATGGGCAGCCTCCACCAGGCCCCCACTCATGTCCCCCTGCACCCCCACCCCCCAACATCCAGGGGCACCCTCCACCAGGTCCCACCCATGTCTCCCACCACCCCCACCCCCCAGCCACCATGGGCAGCCTCCACCACGCCCCCACTCATGTCTCCCACCCCCCCCCCAGCACTGTGGGGCACCCTCCACCAGGCTCCCACCCATGTCTCCCACCATCCCCACCCCCCAGCCACCATGGGCAGCCTCCACCACGCCCCCACTCATGTCTCCCACCCACCGCCCAGCACTGTGGGGCACCCTCCACCAGGCTCCCACCCATGTCTACCACCACCCCACCCCCCAGCCACCATGGGCAGCCCCCACCAGGCCCCCACTCATGTCTCCCACCCACCCCCCCAGCCACCATGGGCAGCCCCCACCAGGCTGCCACCCATGTCTACCACCACCCCCACCCCCCCAGTCACCATGGGCAGCCCCCACCAGGCCCCCACTCATGTCTCCCACCCACCCCCACCCCCCAGCCACCATGGGCAGCCCCCACCAGGCCCCCACTCATGTCTCCCACCCATCCCACCCAGCCACCATGGGCAGCCCCCACCAGGCTCCCACCCATGTCTACCACCACCCCCACCCCCCAGCCACCATGGGCAGCCCCCACCAGGCTCCCACCCATGTCTACTACCACCCCCACCCCCCAGCCACCATGGGCAGCCTCCACCAGGCCCCCACTCATGTCTCCCACCCACCCCTACCCCCCAGCAGTGCAGGGGCAGCCTCCACCAGGCCCCCACTCATGTCTCCCACCAACCCCCACCCCCCAGCCACAATGGGCAGCCCACACCAGGCCCCCACTTATGTCTCCCACCCACCGCCACCCCCCAGCCACCATGGGCAGCCCCCACCAGGTCCCCACTCATGTCCCCCCCACCCCCACCCCCCAGCCACCATGGGCAGCCCCACCAGGCTCCCACCGATGTCTACCACCACCCCCACCCCCCAGCAGTGCAGGGGCAGCCTCCACCAGGCCCCCACTCATGTCTCCCACCACCCCCACCCCCCAGCAGTGTGGGGCACCCTCCACCAGGCCCCCACCCATGTCTCCCACCACCCCCACCCCCCAGGCACCATGGGCAGCCTCCACCAGGCCCCCACTCATGTCTCCCACCCACCCCCACCCCCCAGCCACCATGGGCAGCCCCCACCAGGCCCCCACTCATGTCTCCCACCACCCCCACCCCCCAGCCACCATGGGCAGCCTCCACCAGGCCCCCACTCATGTCTCCCACCCACCCCCACCCCCCAGCAGTGCAGGGGCAGCCTCCACCAGGCCCCCACTCATGTCTCCCACCCACCCCCACCCCCCAGCCACCATGGGCAGCCTCCACCAGGCCCCCACTCATGTCTCCCACCCACCCCCACCCCCCAGCAGTGCAGGGGCAGCCTCCACCAGGCCCCCACTCATGTCTCCCACCAACCCCCACCCCCCAGCCACCATGGGCAGCCCAGCCCCCACCAGGCTCCCACCCATGTCTACCACCACCCCCACCCCCCAGCCACCCTGGGCAGCCCCCACCAGGCCCCCACTCATGTCTCCCACCCACCGCCACCCCCCAGCCACCATGGGCAGCCCCCACCAGGCCCCCACTCATGTCTCCCCCCACCCCCACCCCCCAGCCACCATGGGCAGCCCCACCAGGCTCCCACCGATGTCTACCACCACCCCCACCCCCCAGCAGTGCAGGGGCAGCCTCCACCAGGCCCCCACTCATGTCTCCCACCACCCCCACCCCCCCAGCAGTGTGGGGCTCTCTCCACCAGGCCCCCACCCATGTCTCCCTCCACCCCCACCCCCCAGCCACCATGGGCAGCCTCCACCAGGCCCCCACTCATGTCTCCCACCCACCCCCACCCCCCAGCCACCATTGGCAGCCCCCACCAGGCCCCACTCATGTCTCCCACCACCCCCACCCCCCAGCCACCATGGGCAGCCTCCACCAGACCCCCACTCATGTCTCCCACCCACCCCCACCGCCCCAGCAGTGTGGGGCACCCTCCACCAGGACCCCACCCATGTCTCCCACCACCCCCACCCCCCAGCCACCATGGGCAGCCCCCACCAGGCCCCCACTCATGTCTCCCACCACCCCCACCCCCCCAGCAGTGTGGAGCACCCTCCACCAGGACCCCACCCATGTCTCCCACCACCCCCACCCCCCAGCCACCATGGGCAGCCCCCACCAGGCCCCCACTCATGTCTCCCACCCACCCCCACCCCCCAGCCACCATGGGCAGCCCCCACCAGGCTCCCACCCAGGTCTACCACCACCCCCACCCCCAGCAGTGCAGGGGCAGCCTCCACCAGGTCCACACTCATGTCTCCCACCACCCCCCCCAGCAGTGTGGGGCACCCTCCACCAGGCCCCCACCCATGTCTCCCACCCCCCCCACCCCCCAGCAGTGCAGAGGCAGCCTCCACCAGGACCCCACCCATGTCTCCCACCACCCCCACCCCCAGCCACCATGGGCAGCCTCCACCAGGCCCCCACCCATGTCTCCCACCCACCCCCACCCCCCAGCACTGTGGGGCACCCTCCACCAAGCCCCCACCCATGTCTCCCACCACCCCCAAACCCCAGCCACCATGGGCAGCCTCCACCAGGCTCCCACCGATGTCTACCACCACCCCCACCCCCCAGCAGTGCAGGGGCAGCCTCCACCAGGCCCCCACTCATGTCTCCCACCTCCCCCACCCCCCCAGCAGTGTGGGGCTCTCTCCACCAGGCCCCCACCCATGTCTCCCTCCACCCCCACCCCCCAGCCACCATGGGCAGCCTCCACCAGGCCCCCACTCATGTCTCCCACCCACCCCCACCCCCCAGCCACCATTGGCAGCCCCACCAGGCCCCACTCATGTCTCCCACCACCCCCACCCCCCAGCCACCATGGGCAGCCTCCACCAGGCCCCCACTCATGTCTCCCACCCACCCCCACCGCCCCAGCAGTGTGGGGCACCCTCCACCAGGACCCCACCCATGTCTCCCACCACCCCCACCCCCCAGCCACCATGGGCAGCCCCCACCAGGCCCCCACTCATGTCTCCCACCACCCCCACCCCCCCAGCAGTGTGGAGCACCCTCCACCAGGACCCCACCCATGTCTCCCACCACCCCCACCCCCCAGCCACCATGGGCAGCCCCCACCAGGCCCCCACTCATGTCTCCCACCCACCCCCACCCCCCAGCCACCATGGGCAGCCCCCACCAGGCTCCCACCCAGGTCTACCACCACCCCCACCCCCAGCAGTGCAGGGGCAGCCTCCACCAGGTCCACACTCATGTCTCCCACCACCCCCCCCAGCAGTGTGGGGCACCCTCCACCAGGCCCCCACCCATGTCTCCCACCCCCCCACCCCCCAGCAGTGCAGAGGCAGCCTCCACCAGGACCCCACCCATGTCTCCCACCACCCCCACCCCCCAGCCACCATGGGCAGCCTCCACCAGGCCCCCACCCATGTCTCCCACCCACCCACACCCCCCAGCACTGTGGGGCACCCTCCACCAGGCCCCCACCCATGTCTCCCACCACCCCCAAACCCCAGCCACCATGGGCAGCCTCCACCAGGCCCCCACTCATGTCTCCCACCCACCCCCACCCCCCCCAGCAGTGTGGGGCACCCTCCACCAGGCCCCCACCCATGTCTCCCACCACCCCCACCCCCCACCCACCATGGGCAGCCACCACCTGGCCCCCACTCATGTCTCCCACCACCCCCACCCCCACAGCAGTGTGGGGCACCCTCCACCAGGCCCCCACCCATGTCTCCCACCACCCCCAGCCCCCAGCCACCATGGGCAGCCTCCACCAGGCCCCCACCCATGTCTCCCACCCACCCCCACCCCCCAGCACTGTGGGGCACCCTCCACCAGGCCCCCACTCATGTCTCCCACCACCCCCACCCCCCAGCCACCATGGGCAGCCTCCACCAGGCCCCCACTCATGTCTCCCACCACCCCCACCCCAGCCACCATGGGCAGCCTCCACCAGGCCCCCACCCATGTCTCCCACCACCCCCACTCCCCCAGCAGTGTGGGGCACCCTCCACCAGGCCCCCACCCATGTCTCCCTCCACCCCCACCCCCCAGCCACCATGGGCAGCCTCCACCAGGCCCCCACTCATGTCTCCCACCCACCCACACCCCCCAGCCACCATGGGCAGCCCCACCAGGCTCCCACCGATGTCTACCACCACCCCCACCCCCCAGCAGTGCAGGGGCAGCCTCCACCAGGCCCCCACTCATGTCTCCCACCACCCCCACCCCCCTAGCAGTGTGGGGCACCCTCCACCATGACCCCACCCATGTCTCCCACCACCCCCACCCCCCAGCCACCATGGGCAGCCCCCACCAGGCCCCCACTCATGTCTCCCACCCACCCCCACCCCCCAGCCACCATGGGCAGCCCCACCAGGCTCCCACCCAGGTCTACCACCATCCCCACCCCCAGCAGTGCAGGGGCAGCCTCCACCAGGTCCACACTTATGTCTCCCACCACCCCCCCCCAGCAGTGTGGGGCACCCTCCACCAGGCCCCCACCCATGTCTCCCACCACCCCCACCCCCAGCAGTGCAGAGGCAGCCTCCACCAGGCCCCCACCTATGTCTCCCACCACCCCCACCCCCCAACCACCATGGGCAGCCTCCACCAGGCCCCCACTCATGTCTCCCACCCACCCCCACCCCCCTAGCACTGTGGGGCACCCTCCACCAGGCCCCCACCCATGTCTCCCACCACCCCCACACCCCAGCCACCATGGGCAGCCTCCACCAGGCCCCCACTCATGTCTCTCACCCACCCCCACCCCCCCAGCAGTGTGGGGCACCCTCCACCAGGCCCCCACCCATTTCTCCCACCACCCCCACCCCCCAGCCACCATGGGCGGCCTCCACCAGGCCCCCACTCATGTCTCCCACCACCCCCACCCCCCCAGCAGTGTGGGGCACCCTCCACCAGGCCCCCACCCATGTCTCCCACCACCCCCACCCCCCAGCCACCATGGGCAGTCTCCACCAGGCCCCCACTCATGTCTCCCACCCACCCCCACCCCCCAGCACTGTGGGGCACCCTCCACCAGGCCCCCACTCATGTCTCCCACCACCCCCACCCCCCAGCCACCATGGGCAGCCTCCACCAGGCCCCCACTCATGTCTCCCGCCGGCCCCACCCACAGCCACCATGGGCAGCCTCCACCAGGCCCCCACTCATGTCTCCCACCACCCCCACCCCCCAGCAGTGTGGGGCACCCTCCACCAGGCCCCCACCCATGTCTCCCACCACCCAGCCACCATGGGCAGCCCCTACCAGGCTCCCACCCATGTCTACCACCACCCCCGCCCCCCAGCAGTGCAGGGGCAGCCTCCACCAGGCCCCCACTCATGTCCCCCTGCCCACAGGCCCTGACAATCCTCAAGCATGGGCCTCATGGCCAGCCACCACAGCCCAAAGACACAACCAAGTATTACATGCACCCATGATACTACTCCAATGGAAACAATGTAAATCAACACATGTGTCTCACACACACACAATGGTTGCAAGTGAACCTGAAAACCCATATCATGACATGCATGAAAACAATGAGATGAAACCACACATTGAAGAATGAAAAAAATCAAAATAATGTATTAAAAACAACAGTAATGGCAATCAAAATTAAACAAAATACACAAGTAAAAAAATAACAAAATTAAGCTGGCTGCCCCTTTTCAAATTAAAATCAATAAATGATAATCCAAAAAAATGTATTCCAAAGTTCAAGTCCATAAAAAGGAAATGAAGGGAAAAAAGAAATAGAAAACCATTGCTCCATGGGAAAAAATATTCATAGTAAAAAAAATATCCAAATCCAAAGTCCAACTATGTACAAAGTATTCAGGGTCCATCATCCCAACAGAAGAAATGAAACCTACCAAAAAACCTATCTAAAATGGAACTATATACAAAAGGTGGAGCAGTGTCCGTCGACTCCAAATAAAAATAAACTCTAAAGGAAACCTATCACTAAATAACTATATACAATGGCCGCGGGCCAGTCCAGCGGCTCACTTAGTGGTGTTCCGGGCCAGGGCATCATCGAACTCCTCGTCTGTGTCCCGGAGGCGGTCCTGTTCCATGGCTCCGAGGGTCCGCAGGGACACCGACATGTTCACCTCCAACTCCCTGCGGATTGCCTCGAGGCACTCGGCCCGCCTCAGGGCCCTCTGCATGGAGTTCTCCGCCCTGACCATCGTGAGCCGCGCCTCTTCCGCCCGCCGTCGCTCCGCATCTATGGCGTGGCCCAACCGCTGCCACACGGAAGACACTTCCCGTCCAGGGTCCTCCTGCCCTCCGGCCGATGCCTGCCCCTCCGATGTTGAAGGCCCCGAGCTATCGTGGCTCCCACCTACAGCCTCCTGCTGCTGCAGCTGCTGCTGTCCATGTGCCCTGTCCGATGGTGCCTGCACATCCTCCTCCAGCTGGGGTGCAGTCGTTGATGTGGCCACCCCTGCTGGACGTCCGACTCCCGTCTGTGGCAGGGATCTGTTGTCCACCAGCCTGGCCGCATGGTCGGAGGCAGCTCCACAGGGCACCCAGGTGACACATGGGTGGGAAGAGGACGACTGGGGCATAGGGGGTTCCGTGGAGGAGGGGGTCGGAACAAGGTCCAGGAAACGGAGGAATCCAGCCCTGGTGAGCTGTCCCAGTGGGTCAACGCGGTCAACGAGCCATGCAAGAAGACGTGCAGACTCATCATGAAAAGACTGCAGGTCAGCTCGCATGGCCCGTTGACGCAACGCCACCCCACCCTGGACAGGCTCAACCTGGTGCAGGATAGCCACATCCGCAGGGAGAGGAAGGCCAGGTGTTGTAAGCCAATCCCCTCCCTGAGAACGGGTCTGGAGGTAGGCATCCCCGCTGGTGCAAGATGATGCAGTGACAGGAGCAGGGACAGGATTGCACACAGGCACCTCCGCGGCGGCCTGTGCTGCCTCCTGTCCCTGATCTTGCACTGCACCACTAGCACCAGTGGAATCCCCACCTCCAGACCCCGCCTCTGTCGCTTGCACGGCCTCCTCCTCCTCCAAACCCCCCACCAACCTGGATGACTCCGTGCCATCTTCCTCCGTTGGGCCCTGTGGGGTCCCAGCTGCCCCTTCTGCTGCCGAGGAGTCCAACTCCAACCTCCGCCTCTTGGACCTCCCCTCGGCAGCTGCGGCCTGGGACACGGCACCGGACTCCTCACTCCCCGACGAGATCAGAACCTGGAGGGGATCCGGGCCTTGCGTCTCCGGCTGGTGGTGCGACCCCTGCCGCTGTGCTCCACAGCACCTCCGCCCTCTTCATCAGTTGACGCTGCAGACAGGGAGAAAGAAAACACAGGCATCAGGGCACTGTACAATGGACTCATACACACATGACAGTCATACATGAGTGGCATTGGTAAACCTCAGACATGGCATCACAATCCCCAACACACATGTCATTTCAACTTGCACACATGAGCCATACCACAGCCATATTGCAACAGCCAGCACCATCCATTCACATACAACAGCATGAGCAGCCAAAGGTCATCCACACATCACATGCAACATAGGGAGTACACTACACATGCACACACACCACCAAACTTGCATGCATGTGTACACCTCCGCCAACTGTCGCAATGTTCCGATCGACATCCATGTCACACCTGACAATCATTCCTCCACATCCTGTGCCATGCAAGCCCACACACACAAGCACCATCCATGTGTCACACATGAGACCCCTCGCATGTGTCACCCTCACGGCCCTGTACACCCCCCCTACTTGCCCACATAAAAATACATGTTCAACCTGCACACTCCTGGCACACCACACGCACAGCTTACAATCAGTATGCATGTACACTTACCGCTCGACTCCAGACGGGTCTGCCTCTCAAGGACCTGGACGTGGAGCGCTGGGGATATGCGTTCCAGGACCCTCATCTGATCTTCCCACAAGTGGCCCCCGGCGCCCTTTAGCATCCGCTGCCTTCAGGAGGCGCCGGGCCTTGTTGAGGCTCCTGGACCTGAAGTCCTCCCAGCGCTTCCTGACACGTTCGTAGTCGCGGACTGCCACCTCCTCCGCGTTGATGGCAGTCACAATGTCCATCCAGATCCGAGTCCGTCCTTCCTTGTCGGCGCGCAACCTTCCTAAGCGGGCATCATACTGCCCCAGGACATGCTCCACCAGGACACCAACTTCAGTGGCAGTGAAGCTGGTGCCCCTCTGCCTCCTTGGCCGGGGGTTGCCACTGGTGCCAGATGTTGCAGTGCCCGACATGGCAACCCCAGAGGCAGGAGTGGGTGGGCAACTGGGTCCTGGGGCTGGGCTGTGGGGAGATGGAAAAGCAGTCGGGAGTCTTCGGTTCCAGCAGGGGCGGTCACAGCAACAGCACCCCTGGCTGATGTGCAGGCAGCAAATGTCAGGGCATGTGGGCAGCAGGCAGTCAGGCAGCAGCAGATGGCAGGTGGGAGCGTGCTCAGGGCTCTGGGAGGCAGTAATTCGGCCTTCTGGGCAGGAGCGTGGTCTTCCGTGTGTGAACGCGTGGCCAGCTTGATACGGAGTGATTTTGCACGTGAAAATCCAGCACGTCTGCGTGTAATTCGAGGAAAGGCCCTTAGCGCGTCAGCACATGTCTGTACATTTATTGGCCCAAAGGCCACCAGCGTATGCGCGTCTATGAAGTCACGTGCACGTTGAATATGGCACACGTTTGAAATGTTGCGTGTTAAAAAAATGAAAGACACGTCCGAGTGTCAAAGCATGTAATTGGTGGAAATGGCCTTAGCGCGTACACGCGGAAGTGACAAAGCGTGTAATTGGTGGAAATGGCCCTAGCGCGTACACGCGGAATTGACAAAGCGTGTAATTGGTGGAAATGGCCTTAGCGCGTACACGCGGAAGTGACAAAGCGTGTAATTGGTGGAAATGGCCCTAGCGCGTACACGTGGAATTGACAAAGCGTGTAATTGGTGGAAATGGCCCTAGCGCGTAGACGCGGAAGTGACGCTGGACGTGTGGGCCTGCATAAAAGGTACGTGTAGAACACCATTTCCTTGTACGTGCTTTTCGTGGAGAACGAGTGGGTGAAATCTGTACTTCTTGTCGTTTCACACGCAATTTACTTCACGGCGTTTCAAGTTTGTACTCCCTGTTACCTCTGACAGCTTTTTCTCTTTTTTCTCTTTTTCTGGTTTTCCTGGGCCTGTTCCCTCAAAAAGCGTTCCCTTCTACTGTTGTCCTGTCTCCTCAGACAGCGTACAATTCTTCTTTTGGCGGGGGTGTTGCCAACGCGCACACGCGCTTCTTTTTCACGCTCTTTTTCCTGGCAGACGGTGAGTCACGCACGTATCTAACATCTGTGCTTGCCCCATGTGTAGCCTACCCCTTCAGAGGTCATTGTAGGCTGCGTGTGACACGCATACGTTCATTCTTGTGTTACTGGGTGCCACAGCGTAGTGCAGGTTTTTTTTTTCCGCACACGTGGTCTAGGAGGGGTTGCGTGCACGTTATCTCCCTTTTTTGGGCTTCCTGTGCGTTGCGTGACCCGTCATCTTTCCCCAGGGGTCACATTCAGCCTTGCTAGAGCACTATGGTACAATTACCATCTGGTACACAACCCCTTTGACCCCCAATTGCCCAGGACAATAGTTTACAGCCACTCCCATACGCACATTAACATCAGTGCCATGGTTGGGAGGCGAGGAATCCGTAAGGGTGGCAAAGGTGGACGAGCCACAAGTGGTGGCCGTGGTGGATCCGGTAGGGGACGTGGTCGTTACTTGCAGGGTGACCCTGTCCCCCCATGTGTGGAGGACCAGTCAAGGGCACCCATAATCCCCCCCCCCGCACCCCCTGTTTGAGGCTGATGTGGCTGACACCATCCATGCTCAGCCCTTGTTGGACCAGCCCATTGTGGCACCAGACCTGGCTGACTCCATGGCTGACTTCCAGGTCAGCAGGCCTATGACACGTGCGCTGGTGCACGTTGATGTCATCAGGCCACGTGGATCAGGGGCAGCAAGGTCATCTGCTGCCCCAAGTAGGCAGGGTGGAGAGGCTGCAGGGGCAGCTGCGGCTCCATCCACCCCAGCTCTCACACACCCAGCCAGGACAGTGTCGGTCCTAGTCCATCCTGCTGACATTCCCCCTGACACCATTACACTTGAGCCAATGCCTGCACCAACTCCCATGCTGAGTGTGCAATCCCACACCCCTGATACAGAGTCCACCAGGGCTCCTGCCCCTAGTGTCCAGAGCGGCGTAGGACACTCAGGATCACCACCACCTTCCAAACGGAAGAGGAAGAGTGCTTGTCCGGCACAGGCTGATGCCCCAGACACGGCTACACAGTCAGGCCCATCGAGGAAGCCCAGCTTCACGGGTGCCGAACTGAATGCACTTGTCGAGTATGTGTCCGCACATAATAACGAAATGGTCATTGTTGCAGGATCCAAGACCACACCTGCACAACGCCAGGCACACTGGCAGACCGTTGCGGACATCGTAAGTGCCCATGGAATCGTGAGGCGCACAGCCAATGATTGCTATAAGCGCTGGAATGACCTAAAGCGCAGGGCAAAGAATAAGCTGGCCTCAAGTCATGCCGCAACTCTAGTGACTGGAGGTGGGTCTCCAGTAGAAGACATGGAACTCACTCCACTTGAGTCAGTCGCTGGGACCTACGTCACGGAGGAACAGATACAAGGGGTGGGAGATCTGCCTGATTATGAGACATTGTCCGGTGAGTGCACATGCATGTGTGTGTCATCCATGTGCATGGTGTGTGTGTGAGGGCTTCTGTTTATGTGCCAGGTGAGGGTGTGTGCGCCTGAGTCGTTTGGGTCACACATGTGCTTCATGCAATACATTCTGCGCAGCAGCATTTGGCCATAGCAGTATCCCTTCTGCCAACAGTAGACATCTAGCCCAACAGCACGCCAGTTGCCCTTGAAGTGTCACCTTGCCACAACATTGTTGCTTATTTTTCTCTGTTCATTCAGGCAGATTGTTTGCATTCCACCACTTTTACTAGGCATTTCTCAGTCCTCTAGTCACATGTCTAACATGGCTATGGTAAAGTGGAGTGACTTTGTTACCTGGATATCATTTGTTTAGACATGTTCCTGTGCAATCGGACCATTTTGGACTGGCAGCTCCAGGTGAAAAATCAGACCTGTTTGAATTAGAAAAGCTATTACATGAGGGAACTGGACTGAATGAATAAGTGCTGCCCTCTTCTCCATCTTCACTCAATAGCAATGGTACATGCCATCTGTGTGATGGCATGTGTATTTCACCTGCCAATCACAGGCCAATGTGTGATGCCACTGCTAGGCAGCATGCAGAAAATGTGTTCATCTTCCATCTTGGTGTCATCAGTGTGTGCCATTTGCCTACCCTTCATACGCAGTGAGGGTGCATGCATGGGAGGGTTTTAGTCATGTGGGACATGTGTCAATCAAGTACTGGTTCTGTTGCTTCTCAGCCCTCATTGTGTGCCATGGTGCTAGTGCCTGTTTCCATTTGTTTGCTTTTATGTCTTTGCAGGGGAAGATGCACCTGATACTGCTGGGGTTGTGGAGATGGTGCAGACCCAGGAGGGGTCTGAGGGCCGACCGACCACCAGTGAGGGACGTGGTGTGGTGGTGGGTGAGAACCCACAACTGCTGCAGGTCGTGCTCTCAAGGGGTGTCTCTGGCTGCACCTCCCCCGAGCTGTACTCAGGTGTTGATTCGGATGATGAGACCTACGTGCCGTCGCAGGTGAGTGTTCCTGGGAGGGATTCTGTTCTGTCCGACCCACTTGCACCAGGGTCAGAACCCTCAATGGGGATGTCAGTGTTGGCAGCTACGCCTTTGGTGGTTACGGATGCAGGGTCACACTCCGCGACATCTGATCCTGTTCCTAGGCCAGCAGATCAGAGGGGAATGCAGTCCTGCAGCCTCAGGCAGTGCCGGCACAGCAAGGCGCAGTTCGCCTTGCCCCAGACAGGTGTGGTGCCCGCCGACGTGGTGGCCGTACGCCACCTGGCAATACCGCATGGGAGCAATCCATTTACGGTATGGCATCCCAACAGGCAGCATCATCAGAGATGATGGCTCAGGCCATGGATAGGGTGGCCACTTCCATTGTCCACCCCGAAAGGCTGATGGAGCGACTACAGCAGGCAACCAACTCCATCTGCCAGTCACACAGGGAGGACATGTTGGCGTCCAACAGTGACAGGCAGGCGGCACTGGCGACTCTGCAGGAAGCCATCTCCATAGAGTCCCAGGGCCACAGGGAAGCCCTGAGGCTGGAACTCCTTCACCTCAGGACGACTCTTGTTGAGCTTGAGGCTTCAACAAACCGAAGGACAGAACAGCAGCTGGAGCGTCTCACCAGTACGCTCTCAGCTGAGATGCAGGCAACTAGGGCGGAGGTCTGGGCATCCCGTGAGTTGTTGCATGGGGACCTCCGCACACTCATCCTCCAGAACGAGACCTACCACACCCGCATGCTTTCAGCTATGGAGGAACAGACTAGGGCCTTGCGTGGGCTGCCTCCCATAGTGCCACCACCTCCGGATGCAGCTGCACAGGGTGAGAATAGCGACAGCAGTGATACTCCCACAATAGGGTAGCCGTGTGGGCCATGAGCCCATGGAGGTGTTTTTTTTTCGCAAGATCCACACAGGTGGGTTTTGGTGTGCACCCTGTCCTCGGACCTCTTGGGTGACCTCCCCAACCCCTCCGGGCCCATTAATGGCCTTTTTTTTTTTTTTTTTTTTTTTTGGGACAGTGTGTTGCCTTGTGTGGCTCCCATGGGCATACACTGCATTGTGGCTGGGCACATGCAGGCTTGTCATGTATTTGGTTCAGATGCTTGGGTTTTTGTCACAGACACCCCTCCTGCTTCCCGTTTCCATGGGCTTGCAAAGGGTGTGCCCAAGTGACATTGACGTACATGGTGACATTGGACTCCCACTACATGTGTGGGTAGTCTAGTCAATACTGTGTATACATTCCTAGTGCATATTGCTGTTGTGTTTTACACTGCATGTTGCATTGATGTGTAACTCATCATCCATGTCTACCTCCTAATTTGCAGATCCTTTCCTCATGTCTACACAAGGCCCTCTACTTTGGAGATGGAGTCCATGTTGGCAGCAGTGCACCTACAACTCTACATGGCGGCAACACTGTACAGTTGGAAGTGGTGGGAGTGCAGGCATTTCCAGGTGGTGAGACTACTAATTCCTTACTTTCGTAATGTCATGTTAATGGTTGTTTTGAGGGTCAGTAGCTGATAAGTGTTATTGCTAAATACCTGCTCAAGTGTGTTGTTGGTCCTGCATTACTGTGAGCATTTCAGGTGTCGCGAGTTTCAATTAGGGACACTGTACTTTGTGACACTTGTGTCATGTTGTGGGGATTACTTTGTTTACCCGCACATAGCATGACATGGCATGGTGTGTCGTGTGGCGGTGCTGGGGATGGGTTGGGTGACATGGCACTGTCCTCATGTTGCATTTTGCAAGTGGGTATTCATTTTAGCTGCATGAATGTGTTTTTTCACGAAACTGCATTGGTGGTGTCTGTGTAGGTAGGGATGCACACATTGTAACACTTCCAGGTGAACAATCTCAGGCTGATATGGTTTTGACGGTTGATTCTCCAGACATTCAGGATCAGTGTCAGGTTGAGTCATCATTGATTGTCAGATGGTATGTGCCAGGGCAATGTGCACTCCACAGGGGTGTGATTTCTATGTGAAGTAATTAGCCACTTGCTGTGTACGGGCTGCCTCCCCCCGTGCCCTTTCCCCTCCCATGCGCAGCGTGCGTGCATGTGGTTGGGGATGTGGGGGCACCACCATGTCCACGGCCAGGCCCCGGCGTGTTGCAACGTTGTGCAGGACACATGCTGCATCATATTGGCAGCATGTGTCCTGCACACTACTGGGGGAGCGTATAACAGCTGCCCGCAAGTACGGTCAAGGGAGCGAAAGCGTGACTTAAGCACTCCTAATGTGCGCTCCACTATGCCCCGGGTTGCAATGTGGGCTTTGTTATATCTTACCTGGGGTGGCGTGGTGGGGTTCCGAATTGGCGTCATCATGTGGGGGCTGAGAGGGTAGGCACTGTCCCCTGTGGAGGTGGTGGGGTTGTGACCTTGCTCAGTATCTGACATGCATGCATGTGCAGTGGCATTCATACTCACCAAGCAGCCATGTATCGCCATGCCGCCCAGCTTCTAGGTCCCGGCTTAGGGTGGACATTCGGTAAATGAAGCTGTCGTGGGTGGACCCGGGATAGTTGGCATATACTGAGGTGATGATTCCCTTGGCATTACATACTACCTGCACGTTGATGGAATGCCAGTGCTTGCGGTTCCTATAGATGTGCTCAGATGCCCTGGGGGGACGTAGAGCCACATGGATGCAGTCGATGGCACCTAGCACTTTGGGGAATCGTGCCACACCGTAAAAATCCAGGGCGGCAGCATGCCTTTCTGCAGGTGTTCTGGGCAGGTATTTGTGCCTGCGGACTGATGGGCGTGCAGTGATGATGTTCAAGACCTGGTGTAGGCAGCGTGACTGCGTGGCCTGTGACACCCACCCACTATGGCACTTGTCCGCTGAAATGATCCAGTGGCTAAGAAGTGCAGTACATTGAGGACCTTCTCCAGGGGGCTGAGTGCTTGGGAGCACAGGGTGGGTGATGTGAGGTCATCTTCCCACTCACTCACCAGGTCCAGTATTATGTGTGGTGGAAACCTGTACCTCCCATACACCTGGTCATCAGGCATCACGAAAAGGCTGGTTCTGGGTGTGAAAATTCTGGCCCTGACTATCCTCCTCCTCCTCCTTTGGTAGCCCACGGCCACTGCTGTTAGGAACGGTATATTCATCCTGGCGTCTGAGCTTGTTAGTTTTTTGCACACAAATGTATGCGTCGCGGGTCGACGTATGCCTGCTTCCTACTGGCGTACGTGTTTCTTTGCGCGTGTTGTAGGCGAGCGTGTGAAACTTCCCGCGCACCCCTGAAATCCAGTACCCAGGCCAATAGCGTGTGGAAATTCCCGCGCACCCCGGAATACACGTGCGCTGATGTACTTGCGTGTGTAAGTGCCCACGCACCCCTGAAATACACGTACATAGGCCAATCGCGTGTACGCGCACTTTTGTCCAATTACACGCGATGACACTCTGACGTGCAGTCTTTCCACGTGTGCTCCGTCATCACGTGCTATGAGGGAACACCCGTGCGGGTCACGTCACAGACGCGCTTACGCGCTGAGGGCCTTTGGTCTAATAGAATCGCGTATGCGTGCTGACGCGCTTACGCGCTAAGGGCCTTTCCTCGAATTTCACGCTGACGTGCAGGATTTTCACGTGCCAAATCACTCCGTATCAAGCTGGTCATGCGAAAACACACGGAAGACCACGCTCCTGCCCAGAAGGCCGAATTACTGCCCCCCAGTGCCCCGAGCAGCCTCCCACGTGCCATCTGCTGCTGCCTGCCTGCCTGCCTGCCTGCTGCCACCGTGCCCTGCCATTTGGTGCCTGCACATCAGCCATCCGCAGGGGTCCACTTGCTGTGTCCACCCCTGCTGGAACAGACGACTCCCGACTGGGATAACATCGCTCCACAGCCCAGCCCCAGGACCCAGTTGCCCACCCACTCCTGCCTCTGGGGTTGCCATGTCGGGCACTTCGACATCTGGCACCAGTGGCAACCCCAGGCCAGAGGGGCAGAGGGCCACCAGCTTCACTGCCACCGAAGTTGGTGTCCTGGTGGAGCATGTCCTGGGGCAGTATGATGCCCTCTTTGGATCGTCCCGCGCCAGCAAGGAAGGACGGGAGAGGATCTGGGCCGACTGTGTGGTTGCCATCAACGCAGAGGGGGTGGCAACCCGCGACGTCCAGAAGATCAAGAAGCGCTGGGAGGACTTGAGGTCCAGGACCCTCGTGAAGGCCCGGCGCCTCGTGGAGGGGGGCCAGGGCCGCATGAGTTCCATCCAGATGAGGATCCTGGAACGCGTACGCCCAGCGCTCCATGCCCAGATCCTTGAGAGGGAGACCCGTCTGGAGTTGAGCGGTAAGTGGCCAAGCATTGCTGTGTGAGACAGGGCATGTTGCGGTGTGCTGGTTGTCTGATACTTGCCTGTATGTGTGACATAGGCCATGTACGCATGTATGTGTGCAGGGACATCATGGTAATGCATGTGCGACCAGTGATGTGTGAACCACATGGTCGTTGCATGTGTTTAAATGCGACATGGGGAGCCCTATGCAGATTTTACACATGAGAGCATGCCAGTCTCTGTTCCTGGACATGGGTGGGAGTGAGGGATGGGTGCTGATGCCAGGTAAATATATGGTAGCCATGTCTGTGTACCTGACCTGCGTGTCTGTGACTTGTGAATGCCATGGATGCATGACACATATGTGTGACAATGCACAGATTCACTGATGCAGCCTAGTTATCCTTGTATCCGCTGTGTTTGGGGTGTATGAGGCCAGATGGATGTGACTGAGGTGAAGTGTGTGCATGTGATAGGCATGACCCATGATGCATGTGAGTTCCATATCATTGTATGTTTCAAGAGTCCATTGGACATGTATGGAAATGTCCATGGCATGCACCATGCCTGTTACTGTGTGTGTTTTGCCTGGACTGACCCTTGTGTTGTGGAGGGACATGATGGAAGTGTACTTTGACAGTGGTACTCATCTGCTATTGCTTCCTGTCTAGGGGACCATTGTACAGTACCCTGATGCTTGTGTTCTATGTCTCCCTCTACGCAGCGGCTAGTGAAGAAGAGGGCGGAGATGGCGCTGTGGAGCAAGGCGGCGGGGATGCCCCCACGGCTGCAGTGGAAGGGGTGGGTGAGCCCCCACAGGGGCCTGCTACGGCAGAAGACGGTGAGGAGCCATCCAGGTTGGTGGTTTCCACAGAGGAGGAGGAGGCCGCCACTGAGGCACACATGGGGCCTGGTGGGGGCATCCCTGCTTGTGCAAGTGGTGCAGTCCAGGGGCAGGGGCAGGAGGCAGCACAGGTCACCGTGGAGGGGCCTGTGCATGTCGCTGTCCCTGACCCTGTGAGTGCACCACCATGCACCAGCAGGGATGCCCCGTCTTAGGCCCGTCCGCAGGTAGAGGGGATGTCCATGTCACCTGACTCCCCTCCACCTGTAGACGAGGGGACCCGTGGCCTTATGGAGAAGGTCCTGATTGGGGTTGTGATGCGCGCGGGTGCAATTCGTGATGACGTGCGTGCTTCCCGGGAGGAGCACGCACGTCATCACGAAGAGCACCGTGCCGAGGTGGCCCAATTGGGATCTTCCATGTTCGGGGGTTTCCTGCATGTGTCGGCCAATCTGGCGGCCCTCTCCTCCTCTGTGGAGGCTATACGCCGGTCGTTCTCCTTGCCGTCTTCCGGCCCAGATGCCACCAGGGCCCCCTGTGGACCTGCCCTGACCAATGCAGCCAGCTCGGTGGGGATCCCATACCTACCACAGTCGGGAGTCGGAGGTCCAGCAGGGGTGGACACCACAGCAACTGTACCCCAGCAGATGGAGGATGTGCCGGCATCATCAGGCAGGGCACGTGCACGACGGCGACGGTGGATTCCATCAGCCTGGATGCCGTCGTGCTGGCAGAGGCAGTTGCGCCGGAGGCAGCAGCAGAGTCAACGTGGGAGGCATCATGGCTCGGGGCCATCAACATCGGAGGGGCAGGCATCGGCCGGAGGGCAGGAGGACCCAGGATGGGAAGTGTCTTCCGTGTGGCTGCGGTTGGGCCAGCAGATAGATGCGGAGCGGCGGCGGACGGAAGAGGCGCGGCTCATGATGGTCAGGGCGGAGAACTCCATGTGGATGGCCCTGAGGTGGGCCGAGTGCCTCGAGGCAATCCGCAGGGGGTTGGAGGGGCAGATGGCGTCGACCCTGCAGACCCTCGGGGCCATGGAACAGGACCGCCTCCGGGACATCGAAGAGGAGTTTGATGATGCCCTGACCCGGAACACCACATAGTGAGCCGCTGGACTTGCCCGCCACCTTTGTATATAGTTCTTTAGTTTTAGGTTTCCTTTGTTTCTTCTTATGATTTGGAGTCGACGGACACTGCTCCACTTTTTGTATATAGTTGCATTTTAGTTAGGGTTTTTTGTAGGTTTCCTTTGTTCAGTTGGGCTCATGGACCCTTGGATGTTTTGTACATAGTTCTTCATTGGATTGTTTTATTTTTTTTGTTTTTATTTATTCACCATGGAGCAATGGTCTTTGCATTTATTTTTCTCTCTCGGATTGATTTTATTTTTAATGTGACTTTGGACAACATTTTTTTGAATTTGGATTTGTAGTTTTAATTTTTATTGACGGACATGCAGCTTATCTTTTTTTCATTGCCATTGTAGTTTGTTTCATTTCATTTGCATTCAATTTTTTTTAATACAATTTTGTTTTCATACTTCACTGTGTGGTATCATCTCATTGGTTTCATGCATGTCATGTTGGGTGTTTTCCCATTCAATTGCAACCATTGTGTGTGACGGACATGGGTTCATTTGCTTTATGAACATTGGGGTGTAACATGTAATTTCCATTTCCATGTGGGTGAATGGGTTACTTGGTAGGGCCTTATGGCTGTGGAGGCTGACCATAACGCACATGATTGGGGATTGTGAGGACCTGGGTGCAGGGGGATATGAGTGGGGGCCTGGTGGAGGGTGCCCCTGGATGCTGGGGGGTGGGGTGCAGGGGGCCATGAGTGGGGGCCTGGTGGAGGGTGCCCCTGGGGGTTGGGGGTGGTGGGAGACATGAGTGGGGGCCTGGTGGAGGGTGCCCCTGCACTGCTGGGGGGTGGGGGTGATGGGAGACATCAGTGGGGGCCTGGTGGTGCTGCCCCTGCACTGCTGGGGGGTGGGGGTGATAGGGGACATGAGTGGGGGCCTGGTGGAGGGTGCCCCTGGATGCTGGGGGGTGGGGGTGCAGGGGGACATGTGTGGGGGCCTGGTGGATGGTGCCCTGCACTACTGGGGGGTGGGGGTGGTGGGAGACATGAGTGGGGGCCTGGTGGAGGGTGCCCCTGGATGCTGGGGGGTGGGGTGCAGGGGGACATGAGTTGGACATGAGTGCGGGCCTGGTGGAGGGTGCCCTGCACTGCTGGGGGGTGGGGGTGATGGGAGACATGAGTGGGGGACTGGTGAAGGGTGCCCCTGGATGCTGGGGGGTGGGGGTGCAGGGGGCCATGAGTGGGGGCCTGGTGGAGGGTGCCCCTGGATGCTGGGGGGTGGGGGTGCAGGGGGGCATGAGTGGGGGCCTGGTGGAGGGTGCCCCTGGATGCTGGGGGGTGGGGGTGATAGGGGACATGAGTGGGGGCCTGGTGGAGGGTGCCCCTGGATGCTGGGGGGTGGGGGTGCAGGGGGACATGTGTGGGGGCCTGGTGGAGGGTGCCCTGCACTGCTGGGGGGTGGGGGTGGTGGGAGACATGAGTGGGGGCCTGGTGGAGGGTGCCCCTGGATGCTGGGGGGTGGGGGTGATGGGAGACATGAGTTGGACATGAGTGGGGGCCTGGTGGAGGGTGCCCTGCACTGCTGGGGGGTGGGGGTGATGGGAGACATGAGTGGGGGCCTGGTGGTGCTGCCCCTGCACTGCTGGGGGGTGGGGGTGATAGGGGACATGAGTGGGGGCCTGGTGGAGGGTGCCCCTGGATGCTGGGGGGTGGGGGTGCAGGGGGACATGTGTGGGGGCCTGGTGGAGGGTGCCCCTGGATGCTGGGGGGTGGGGGTGCAGGGGGACATGTGTGGGGGCCTGGTGGAGGGTGCCCTGCACTGCTGGGGGGTGGGGGTGGTGGGAGACATGAGTGGGGGCCTGGTGGAGGGTGCCCCTGGATGCTGGGGGGTGGGGGTGCAGGGGGACATGAGTTGGACATGAGTGGGGGCCTGGTGGAGGGTGCCCTGCACTGCTGGGGGGTGGGGGTGATGGGAGACATGAGTGGGGGCCTGGTGAAGGGTGCCCCTGGATGCTGGGGGGTGGGGGTGCAGGGGGCCATGAGTGGGGGCCTGGTGGAGGGTGCCCCTGGATGCTGGGGGGTGGGGGTGCAGGGGGGCATGAGTGGGGGCCTGGTGGAGGGTGCCCCTGGATGCTGGGGGGTGGGGGTGCAGGGGGACATGAGTGGGGGCCTGGTGGAGGGTGCCCCTGACTGGTGGGGGGTGGGGGTGCAGGGAGACATGAGTAGGGGCCTGGTGGAGGGTGCCCTGCACTGCTGGGGGGTGGGGGTGGTGGGAGACATGAGTGGGGGCCTGGTGGAGGGTGCCCCTGGATGCTGGGGGGTGGGGGTGATGGGAGACATGAGTTGGACATGAGTGGGGGCCTGGTGGAGGGTGCCCTGCACTGCTGGGGGGTGGGGGTGATGGCAGACATGAGTGGGGGCCTGGTGGAGGGTGCCCCTGGATGCTGGGGGGTGGGGGTGCAGGGGGCCATGAGTGGGGGCCTGGTGGAGGGTGCCCCTGGATGCTGGGGGGTGGGGGTGCAGGGGGACATGAGTGGGGGCCTGGTGGAGGGTGCCCCTGGATGCTCGGGGGTGGGGGTGCAGGGGGACATGAGTGGGGGCCTGGTGGAGGGTGCCCCTGGATGCTGGGGGGTGGGGGTGCAGGGGGACATGTGTGGGGGCCTGGTGGAGGGTGCCCTGCACGGCTGGGGGGTGGGGGTGGTGGGAGACATGAGTGGGGGCCTGGTGGAGGGTGCCCCTGCACTGCTGGGGGGTGGGGCGATGGGAGACATGAGTGGGGGCCTGGTGGTGCTGCCCCTGCACTGCTGGGAGTGGGGGTGATAGGGGACATGAGTGGGGGCCTGGTGGAGGGTGCCCCTGGATGCTGGGGGGTGGGGGTGAAGGGGGACATGTGTGGGGGCCTGGTGGAGGGTGCCCTGCACTGCTGGGGGGTGGGGGTGGTGGGAGACATGAGTGGGGGCCTGGTGGAGGGGGCCCCTGATTGCTGGGGGGTGGGGGTGCAGGGGGACATGAGTGGGGGCCTGGTGGAGGGTGCCCCTGGATGCTGGGGGGTGGGGGTGCAGGGGGACATGAGTGGGGGCCTGGTGGAGGGTGCCCCTGACTGGTGGGGAGTGGGGGTGCAGGGAGACATGAGTAGGGGCCTGGTGGAGGGTGCCCCTGGATGCTGGGGGGTGGGGGTGCAGGGGGACATGAGTGGGGGCCTGGTGGAGGGTGCCCCTGGATGCTGGGGGGTGGGGGTGCAGGGGGACATGAGTGGGGGCCTGTTGGAGGGTGCCCCTGGATGCTGGGGGGTGGGGGTGCAGGGGGACATGAGTGGGGGCCTGGTGGAGGGTGCCCCTGACTGGTGGGGGGTGGGGGTGCAGGGAGACATGAGTAGGGGTCTGGTGGAGGGTGCCCCTAGATGCGGGGGTGTGGGGGTGATGGGAGACATGAGTTGGACATGAGTGGGGGCCTGGTGAAGGGTGCCCTGCACTTCTGGGGGGTGGGGGTGATGGGAGACATGAGTGGGGGCCTGGTGGAGGGTGCCCCTGGATGCTGGGGGGTGGGGGTGCAGGGGGACATGTGTGGGGGCCTGGTGGAGGGTGCCCTGCACTGCTGGGGGTGGGGGTGGTGGGAGACATGAGTGGGGGCCTGGTGGAGGGTGCCCCTGGATGCTGGGGGCTGGGGGCGATGGGAAACATGAGTGGGGGCCTGGTGGTGCTGCCCCTGCACTGCTGGGGGGTGGGGGTGCAGGGGGACATGAGTGGGGGCCTGGTGGAGGGTGCCCCTGGATGCTGGGGGGTGGGGGTACAGGGGGACATGAGTGGGGGCCTGGTGGAGGGTGCCCCTGGATGCTGGGGGGTGGGGGTGCAGGGGGACATGAGTGGGGGCCTGGTGGAGGGTGCCCCTGGATGCTGGGGGGTGGGGGTGCAGGGGGACATGTGTGGGGGCCTGGTGGAGGGTGCCCTGCACTGCTGGGGGGTGGGGGTGGTGGGAGACATGAGTGGGGCCTGGTGGAGGGTGCCCCTGCACTCCTGGGGGGTGGGGGTGATAGGGGACATGAGTGGGGGCCTGGTGGAGGGTGCCCTGCACTGCTGGGGGATGGGGGTGGTGGGAGACATGAGTGGGGGCCTGGTGGAGGGTGCCCCTGGATGCTGGGGGGTGGGGGTGCAGGGGGACATGAGTAGGGGCCTGGTGGAGGGTGCCCTTGTATGCTGGGGGGTGGGAGTGCAGGGGGACATGAGTGGGGGCCTGGTGGAGGGTGCCCCTGGATGCTGGGGGGTGGGGGTGCAGGGGGACATGAGTGGGGGCCTGGTGGAGGGTGCCCCTGGATGCTGGGGGGTGGGGGTGCAGGGGGACATGAGTGGGGGCCTGGTGGAGGGTGCCCCTGGATGCTGGGGGGTGGGGGTGCAGGGGGACATGAGTGGCGGCCTGGTGGAGGGTACCCCTGGATGCTGGGGGGTGGGGGTGCAGGGGGACATGAGTGGGGGCCTGGTGGAGGGTGCCCCTGACTGGTGGGGGGTGGGGGTGCAGGGAGACATGAGTAGGGGCCTGGTGGAGGGTGCCCCTAGATGCTGGGGTGTGGGGGTGATGGGAGACATGAGTTGGACATGAGTGGGGGCCTGGTGAAGGGTGCCCTGCACTTCTGGGGGGTGGGGGTGATGGGAGACATGAGTGGGGGCCTGGTGGAGGGTGCCCCTGGATGCTGGGGGGTGGGGGTGCAGGGGGACATGTGTGGGGCCTGGTGGAGGGTGCCCTGCACTGCTGGGGGTGGGGGTGGTGGGAGACATGAGTGGGGGCCTGGTGGACGGTGCCCCTGGATGCAGGGGGTGGGGGCGATGGGAAACATGAGTGGGGGCCTGGTGGTGCTGCCCCTGCACTGCTGGGGGGTGGGGGTGCAGGGGGACATGAGTGGGGGCCTGGTGGAGGGTGCCCCTGGATGCTGGGGGTTGGGGGTGCAGGAGGACATGAGTGGGGGCCTGGTGGAGGGTGCCCCTGGATGCTGGGGGGTGGGGGTCCAGGGGGACATGAGTGGGGGCCTGGTGGAGGGTGCCCCTGGATGCTGGGGGGTGGGGGTGCAGGGGGACATGTGTGGGGCCTGGTGGAGGGTGCCCTGCACTGCTGGGGGGTGGGGGTGGTGGGAGACATGAGTGGGGCCTGGTGGAGGGTGCCCCTGCACTCCTGGGGGGTGGGGGTGATAGGGGACATGAGTGGGGGCCTGGTGGAGGGTGCCCTGCACTGCTGGGGGATGGGGGTGGTGGGAGACATGAGTGGGGGCCTGGTGGAGGGTGCCCCTGGATGCTGGGGGGTGGGGGTGCAGGGGGACATGAGTGGGGGCCTGGTGGAGGGTGCCCCTGGATGCTGGGGGGTGGGGGTGCAGGGGGACATGAGTGGGGGCCTGGTGGAGGGTGCCCCTGACTGGTGGGGGGTGGGGGTGTAGGGAGACATGAGTAGGGGCCTGGTGGAGGGTGCCCTTGGATGCTGGGGGGTGGGAGTGCAGGGGGACATGAGTGGGGGCCTGGTGGAGGGTGCCCCTGTATGCTGGGGGGTGGGGGTGATGGGAGACATGAGTTGGACATGAGTTGGGGCCTGGTGGAGGGTGCCCCTGCACTGCTGGGGGGTGGGGGTGATAGGGGACATGAGTGGGGGCCTGGTGGAGGGTGCCCTGCACTGCTGGGGGATGGGGGTAGTGGGAGACATGAGTGGGGGCCTGGTGTAGGGTGCCCCTGGATGCTGGGGGGTGGGGGTGCAGGGGGACATGAGTGGGGGCCTGGTGGAGGGTGCCCCTGGATGCTGGGGGGTGGGGGTGCAGGGGGACATGAGTGGGGGCCTGGTGGAGGGTGCCCCTGACTGGTGGGGGGTGGGGGTGCAGGGAGACATGAGTAGGGGCCTGGTGGAGGGTGCCCTTGGATGCTGGGGGGTGGGAGTGCAGGGGGACATGAGTGGGGGCCTGGTGGAGGGTGCCCCTGTATGCTGGGGGGTGGGGGTGATGGGAGACATGAGTTGAACATGAGTTGGGGCCTGGTGGAGGGTGCCCTGCACTGCTGGGGGGTGGGGGTGGTGGGAGACATGAGTGGGGCCTGGTGGAGGGTGCCCCTGCACTCCTGGGGGGTGGGGGTGATAGGGGACATGAGTGGAGGCCTGGTGGAGGGTGCCCTGCACTGCTGGGGGATGGGGGTGGTGGGAGACATGAGTGGGGGCCTGGTGGAGGGTGCCCCTGGATGCTGGGGGGTGGGGGTACAGGGGGACATGAGTGGGGGCCTGGTGGAGGGTTCCCCTGGATGCTGGGGGGTGGGGGTGCAGGGGGACATGAGTGGGGGCCTGGTGGAGGGTGCCCCTGACTGGTGGGGGGTGGGGGTGTAGGGAGACATGAGTTGGACATGAGTTGGGGCCTGGTGGAGGGTGCCCCTGCACTGCTGGGGGGTGGGGGTGATAGGGGACATGAGTGGGGGCCTGGTGGAGGGTGCCCTGCACTGCTGGGGGATGGGGGTAGTGGGAGACATGAGTGGGGGCCTGGTGGAGGGTCCCCCTGGATGCTGGGGGGTGGGGGTGCAGGGGGACATGAGTGGGGGCCTGGTGGAGGGTGCCCCTGGATGCTGGGGGGTGGGGGTGCAGGGGGACATGAGTGGGGGCCTGGTGGAGGGTGCCCCTGACTGGTGGGGGGTGGGGTTGCAGGGAGACATGAGTAGGGGCCTGGTGGAGGGTCCCCTTGGATGCTGGGGGGTCGGGGTGCAGGGGGACATGAGTGGGGGCCTGGTGGAGGGTGCCCCTGGATGCTGGGGGGTGGGGGTGCAGGGGGACATGAGTGGGGGCCTGGTGGAGGGTGCCCCTGGATGCTGGGGGGTGGGGGTGCAGGGGGACATGAGTGGGGGCCTGGTGGAGGGTGCCCCTGACTGGTGGGGGGTGGGGGTGCAGGGAGACATGAGTAGGGGCCTGGTGGAGGGTGCCCCTAGATGCTGGGGTGTGGGGGTGATGGGAGACATGAGTTGGACATGAGTGGGGGCCTGGTGAAGGGTGCCCTGCACTTCTGGGGGGTGGGGGTGATGGGAGACATGAGTGGGGGCCTGGTGGAGGGTGCCCCTGGATGCTGGGGGGTCGGGGTGCAGGGGGATATGTGTGGGGCCTGGTGGAGGGTGCCCTGCACTGCTGGGGGTGGGGGTGGTGGGAGACATGAGTGGGGGCCTGGTGGAGGGTGCCCCTGGATGCTGGGGGGTGGGGGCGATGGGAAACATGAGTGGGGGCCTGGTGGTGCTGCCCCTGCACTGCTGGGGGGTGGGGGTGCAGGGGGACATGAGTGGGGGCCTGGTGGAGGGTGCCCCTGGATGCTGGGGGGTGGGGGTGCAGGGGGACATGAGTGGGGGCCTGGTGGAGGGTGCCCCTGGATGCTGGGGGGTGGGGGTGCAGGGGGACATGAGTGGGGGCCTGGTGGAGGGTGCCCCAGGATGCTGGGGGGTGGGGGTGCAGGGGGACATGTGTGGGGGCCTGGTGGAGGGTGCCCTGCACTGCTGGGGGGAGGGGGTGGTGGGAGACATGAGTGGGGCCTGGTGGAGGGTGCCCCTGCACTCCTGGGGGGTGGGGGTGATAGGGGACATGAGTGGGGGCCTGGTGGAGGGTGCCCTGCACTGCTGGGGGATGGGGGTGGTGGGAGACATGAGTGGGGGCCTGGTGGAGGGTGCCCCTGGATGCTGGGGGGTGGGGGTGCAGGGGGACATGAGTGGGGGCCTGGTGGAAGGTGCCCCTGGATGCTGGGGGGTGGGGGTGCAGGGGGACATGAGTGGGGGCCTGGTGGAGGGTGCCCCTGACTGGTGGGGGGTGGGGGTGTAGGGAGACATGAGTAGGGGCCTGGTGGAGGGTGCCCTTGGATGCTGGGGGGTGGGAGTGCAGGGGGACATGAGTGGGGGCCTGGTGGAGGGTGCCCCTGTATGCTGGGGGGTGGGGGTGATGGGAGACATGAGTTGGACATGAGTTGGGGCCTGGTGGAGGGTGCCCCTGCACTGCTGGGGGGTGGGGGTGATAGGGGACATGAGTGGGGGCCTGGTGGAGGGTGCCCTGCACTGCTGGGGGATGGGGGTAGTGGGAGACATGAGTGGGGGCCTGGTGGAGGGTGCCCCTGGATGCTGGGGGGTGCGGGTGCAGGGGGACATGAGTGGGGGCCTGGTGGAGGGTGCCCCTGGATGCTGGGGGGTGGGGGTGCAGGGGGACATGAGTGGGGGCCTGGTGGAGGGTGCCCCTGACTGGTGGGGGGTGGGGGTGCAGGGAGACATGAGTAGGGGCCTGGTGGAGGGTGCCCTTGGATGCTGGGGGGTGGGAGTGCAGGGGAACATGAGTGGGGGCCTGGTGGAGGGTGCCCCTGTATGCTGGGGGGTGGGGGTGATGGGAGACATGAGTTGGACATGAGTTGGGGCCTGGTGGAGGGTGCCCTGCACTGCTGGGGGGTGGGGGTGATGGGAGACATGAGTGGGGGCCTGGTGGAGGGTGCCCCTGGATGCTAGGGGGTGGGGTTGATGGGAGACATGAGTTGGACATGAGTGGGGGCCTGGTGGAGGGTGCCCTGCACTGCTGGGGGAGAGGGTGACGGGAGACATGAGTGGGGGCCTGGTGGAGGGTGCCCCTGGATGCTGGGGGGTGGGGTGCAGGGGGCCATGAGTGGGGGCCTGGTGGAGGGTGCCCCTGGATGCTGGGGGGTGGGGGTGCAGGGGGACATGAGTGGGGGCCTGGTGGAGGGTGCCCCTGGATGCTGGGGGGTGGGGGTGATGGGAGACATGAGTGGGGGCCTGTGTAACGCTCACCTGATTCCCGTAGAGGTGCCGGTCTTGACTGGGTGTATACCGTATCTGCAAAGGTGATGTGTAACACACGGCTGGCTCTTTGGGCTGGACCTCTGTGCACTGTATGTCTGACTTGAAGGGTAAGATGTCTTAGGTAAGTGAACGCCGTGCTCTCCATCTGCCTCGGGCCAGGGTGCTGTAACCAGTTTCTTCACTGGATAAGGGGAGCAGGCCTCTTGACTTCAGAGGACTGCTGTCCGTCGTTTACTGCACGAACGGTAAGTTTCAAGTAATTCTAATGTCTTTAAAGTCTTTAGTAATGATGTTTCTTGTTTTGCAGGGTTCCGGCGATGGCGGATGCCGGGCTGAAGTGAGTTGAAGATGGAGCCTGTGTGATGAATAGAAGCGCCTGGAAGCACGTAAGTAAGCGCTTGTTGCCTGCTTCACGATGCGCTCTAACTGTCTTTTTATTTTGCAGGTACAAGTTCGGAGCGGCTGCAGGGTGCCGGAATACCCACTGGGTTAGATGTGGAAAGGAGTAATGGCACGTGAGTATTAAAGTTCCCCAATGTCTTTAAACGCACCTTGTTTTGTCTTTCAGATGCGGGATGCAGCGCCGAAGGCCTTCGGAGCGTGCGAAGAGTTGGTAAGCTTTTGTCTTTCAGATGCCGGAATGCAGTGTGAAGATCTCCGGAGCGCACGAAGAGTAGGTAAGCCTTTGTCTTTCAGATGCCGGAATGCAGCGCAAGGCGTTGGTGACAGCCGATGGACCAGGTAAGTGAAGAGCTGTCACTGAAGACCGTAATGCTAACCTGTTCTTTCTTGTCTTAATAGGTGTTGCTGAAGACTGGATTCAGGATGGTAAGCCTTTTTCCTTAGGCCCAGGATCAGATGCAGAAGACACGATGAGCGTTCTGCTGCAGAGGATGCAGAATAACGCAAAGCAAGATTCATCCATCGGGTGTGGTTTAAATAGCCTCCTGTAGTGCTTAGGTGTCTCCTTCCACAGCCACGCCTAGGTAAGAAAAGAGTTCCTGCTTTCCAGAAGAGTTCCAGTGTTCTGAATCTAGGGAGTGGCTCCTGCCCCACCCAACAGAAAAGTAGTTCCAAACAGAAGAGGATCAGAGGCTCAACTGGCAGGCAAGTAAGCAGCATGGTCTGCTGCAGGTAAGTCCACCCAAGCTTTATGAGCCCGGCGCTTCCAGCGCTGTACTGGGCATATTTATGAGCCTGGTGCCACTGGCGCCAGGACTGGGTCCAAAAGGTCCCAATTGGGACTGGTTGGCACTCGGAACCTGGGTTATGGATCTGCTTCCAAGGGAGTTGGGAAAACCCTGACCTTTTGGAAGCAGAGATCATGACAGCCTGGTCGTGCTGCCCCTGAACTGCTGGGGGGTGGGGGTGATAGGGGACATGACTGGGGGCCTGGTGGAGGGTGCCCCTGGATGCTGGGGGGTGGGGGTGCAGGGGGACATGAGTGGGGGCCTGGTGGAGGGTGCCCCTGACTGGTGTGGGGTGGGGGTGCAGGGAGACATGAGTAGGGGCCTGGTGGAGGGTGCCCCTAGATGCTGGGGTGTGTGGGTGATGGGAGACATGAGTTGGACATGAGTGGGGGCCTGGTGGAGGGTGCCCCTGGATGCTGGGGGGTGGGGGTGCAGGGGGACATGAGTGGGGGCCTGGTCGAGGGTGCTCCTGGATGCTGGGGGGGTGGGGGTGCAGGAGGACATGAGTGGGGGCCTGGTGGAGGGTGCCCCTGACTGGTGGGGGGTGGGGGTGCAGGGAGACATGAGTAGGGGCCTGGTGGAGGGTGCCCCTAGATGCTGGGGTGTGTGGGTGATGGGAGACATGAGTTGGACATGAGTGGGGGCCTGGTGGAGGGTGCCCCTGGATGCTGGGGGATGGGGGTGCAGGGGGACATGAGTGGGGGCCTGGTGGAGGGTGCCCCTGACTGGTGGGGGGTGGGGGTGCAGGGAGACATGAGTAGGGGCCTGGTGGAGGGTGCCCCTGGATGCTGGGGGGTGGGGGTGATGGGAGACATGAGTTGGACATGAGTGGGGGCCTGGTGGAGGGTGCCCTGCACTGCTGGGGGGAGGGGGTGATGGGAGACATGAGTGGGGGCCTGGTGGACGGTGCCCCTGGATGCTGGGGGATGGGGGTGCAGGGGGACATGTGTGGGGGCCTGGTGGAGGGTGCCCTGCACTGCTGGGGGGTGAGGGTGGTGGGAGACATGAGTGGGGGCCTGGTGGAGTGTGCCCCTGGATGCTGGGGGGTGGGGTGCCGGGGGACATGAGTGGGGGCCTGGTGGAGGGTGCCCCTGACTGGTGGGGGGTGGGGGTGCAGGGAGACATGAGTAGGGGCCTGGTGGAGGGTGCCCCTAGATGCTGGGGAGTGGGGGTGATGGGAGACATGAGTTGGACATGAGTGGGGGCCTGGTGGAGGGTGCCCTGCACTGCTGGGGGGTGGGGGTGGTGGGAGACATGAGTGGGGGCCTGGTGGAGGGTGCCCCTGGATGCTGGTGGGTGGGGGTGCAGGGGGACATGAGTGGGGGCCTGGTGGAGTGTGCCCTGCACTGCTGGGGGGTGGGGTGATGGGAGACATGAGTGGGGGCCTGCTGGAGGGTGCCCCTGGATGCTGGGGGGTGGGGGTGATGGGAGACATGAGTTGGACATGAGTGGGGGCCTGGTGGAGGCTGCCCCTGCACTGCTGGGGGGTGGGGGTGATAGGGGACATGAGTGGGGGCCTGCTGGAGGCTGCCCCCGGTGGCTGGGGGGTGGGGGTGGTGGGAGACATGAGTGGGGGCTTGGTGGAGGCTGCCCCTGCACTGCTGGGGGGTGGGGGTGATAGGGGACATGAGTGGGGGCCTGGTGGTGCTGCCCCTGCACTGCTAGGGGGTGGGGGTGGTGGTAGACATGAGTGGGGGCCTGGTGGAGGCTGCCCCTGCACTGCTGGGGGGTGGGGGTGATAGGGGACATGAGTGGGGGCCTGGTGGAGGGTGCCCTGCACTGCTGGGGGGTGGGGTGATGGGAGACATGAGTGGGGGCCTGCTGGAGGGTGCCCCTGGATGCTGGGGGGTGGGGGTGATGGGAGACATGAGTTGGACATGAGTGGGGGCCTGGTGGAGGCTGCCCCTGCACTGCTGGGGGGTGGGGGTGATAGGGGACATGAGTGGGGGCCTGCTGGAGGCTGCCCCCGGTGGCTGGGGGGTGGGGGTGGTGGGAGACATGAGTGGGGGCTTGGTGGAGGCTGCCCCTGCACTGCTGGGGGGTGGGGGTGATAGGGGACATGAGTGGGGGCCTGGTGGTGCTGCCCCTGCACTGCTAGGGGGTGGGGGTGGTGGTAGACATGAGTGGGGGCCTGGTGGAGGCTGCCCCTGCACTGCTGGGGGGTGGGGGTGATAGGGGACATGAGTGGGGGCCTGGTGGAGGGTGCCCCACAGTGCTGGGGGGTGGGGGTGCTGGGTGACATGAGCAGGTGTGCAGGGTAGTCCCCTGTGGTGTTGGCTGCCTGCAGGGGCCGTGGAGGGTGTACAGGGAATACCTGGGAGCACACAGCCAAATCGCGTGTAGAATTCCGCGCGTACCCCTGAAATACACGTACCCAGCCAAATCGCTCGTGGAAATTCCTGCACACGTACCCGTCCAAATCGCGTGTGGAACTTCCCGCGCACCCCTGAAATCCACGTACCCGTCCAAATCGCGTGTGGAACTTCCCGCGCACCCCTGAAATCCACGTACCCTGCCAAATCACGTGTGAGACTTCCCGCGCACCCCTGAGATCCACATACCCACCAAATTGCATGTGGAAATTCCCGCGCACGTACCCGGCCAAATCGCGTGCGGAACTTCCCGCGCCCCCCTGAAATCCACGTACCCTGCCAAATCGCGTGTGAAACTTCCCAGGCACCCCTGACATCCACGTACCCAGCCAAGTTGCGTGTGGAAATTCCCGCGCACGTACCCGGCCAAATCGCGTGTGGAACTTCCAGCGCACCCCTGAAATCCACGTACCCTGCCAAATCGCGTGTGAGACTTCCCGCGCACCCCTGAGATCCACGTACCAAGCGTACCAAGCCAAATCGCGTGTGGAAATTCCCGCGCACGTACCCGGCCAAATCGCGTGTGGAACTTCCCGCGCACCCCTGAAATCCACGTACGTAGGACATTCATCATAGCTGTATATAGGTGCTATTTGTTGGCGCACCTTTTGGCGCACATTTATTACAGGCGCAGAGACCCTACCGCCTGCTTTCTTGTGGCGGTCGTGTTTGTGCCTGTGTGCTGGTTTGACCGTGCGCTTTTTTGCCCTATTCGATTCCATGAATACGTGTTGTAGGCGAGCGTGTGGGCGTTCCGCGCACTTGCACCCTGTACTTCCCCCGTGACGCACACATTTTGGCTAGTTGTTCCCCATTCCGAGTGTTACACCCCGTGTTCCGCCTACTTTTGTTGTGTGCGCCGCGCTATGTGCGATTTTTGCTACGGCCTGTGCGATTTTCGCTGTGAGCTGGCGCACGCCGTTAGATGGCCTGTGCGCCAACGTGCGCCGCGCACTTTTTTAGCGCACATCCGATGGTTTTCTCGCGCACGGCCTTCCATGAATGGATGTGCGCTGCTTTTCGTGCGATTTTCACACTTGCACTGCGATTTTCGCTATTCCACTGCGAATCGCACGTTTTTGGCCACTTGCGCCGCGCTAATTATTCCATGAATCGGCCTGTAAGTGTCAGGCGGGGTCAGATCAGAAGCCACAATGAGCACACACAGTATAACACCACAGATGACTCGTAGGCAGATGTATATGAAAACACATTTATTATAGGCCTTTATAACAAAAAAAACAATTAAACCACAGTTAGCAAGAACAAAAATTACCACACATGCTTATTCACTATGTAACATATATACAATAATGTGATTAGCAGAAGGCTGATGATGGGGAGAAAATAACCACAACCCCCAATAGAAAGGGGTTAGTTCGGCACTATGACCTGGGGTAAAGGCACGCCACCAACCAAGAGAATGTGGATGCAAGATGTGACCTATTGTCATGAGAGTGAGACTAACTCTATCAGAATACTCCTCCTGCACACTAGACCACCAGATATCTGGAGCCCTTATGTGAACTGCTTGCTGTCCCACCCGAGTTGAAGGCTGGGCACGATGGTAAAGGTGGGCGGGGGAATAAGGGAGGGGGGGAATTATCATCAAAGCTTTCTTGTTGCTATGTTCTTGTTGTAAAATGCCAAAAATAAAAGTAAAAAAAAAAATATATCAGTTTGGGCAGTCCTTCATCAACAATCCCTAACCTATGTAGTCCATCCCTACGAAGTGAGGAGCCTAGTGCTGAAAGTACAGTTGTGCGTTAACAACACACGGTCATGCGTAAAACGAAAAAGCGGGTTCTCTTTAGGGGCCTTACGGATACAGTGACTTTAAGAGTTCGGGAATAGCTGGCGAGTGCAGGCTATCCCAACCAAGGTGAATATCTTTTAAGGGATTATAATGCGTAAAAAGGGATGGATGTGCCCGGGGGCCACCGGTAAATTATGAAACTACTCACCAACCCTCGACACAGTCTGACTCAAACTTTGGCAGTCTAGCCCACTTCACTTGCAAGTGTTAAGCCTTCAGTTTCAGGATGCTCCGTCTCTCAGAGGCTTCAGGACTGGATGTTTGTGGTGGGACAGTAGCCTTTACTCAGCTCTCGAAGAAAGGAGAAGGATAGTTCTGGTGCAGTACATCTCAGGACATGGTAGGCAAGAACTGCTGGCACTTTCAGTGATGGTCACCATAGCGGGGTGACGCAAGGAACATTGAATGGCTCACTGTCGTAAATCATGACCCAGAGGAGTTAGGACAAAGAGTGTTGGTGGGTGAGGACCTAGGACCACAAGCAAGCGATTCCCAAAGTCTCGAGTTTTAACTAGGTACGGCAGTGTTCCTGTGCGATACCCTGGGTTTGAGCTGGAAATTTCATTGGATGGCCCAGGAAAACCTCTGAAGAGGTTCTTTGCGAGGGTAAGTAGGAGGCCGCCGAGAGTAGTTTTTCCCACTACTCCAAAGGGGCAAAGTGCCCTTGCAGGCTTTCTTGGTTCAATGAAAAATCAGGGATTCAACGGGACATCAGCGCGGTCAGGGTGCCAAACTGTCCTAGCATGTCACTGGTGGTTCCTTGAATCTGCTCTCTCGCTAAGGATACCTTGCTCCTTATGAGGTTCAGTGTTAACCTCAGTAGATAGACCTGGATTGGATGCAGTGCCCCTTCTCTTATCCAAGATACGGTTCATGCTCAAATCTCAGATAGCCAATGGAAGATCTGCTTTCTTGCATGCATGCCAGATGTGGGCCAATCGTGGCCCAAGGTGGTTCCTTTCATTTATGACTACCAGAAATACTGGCACCAGTAGTATGGACTGGGACTAGACAGTCCCAACCCTCTTCCTGGCCACTAGCACACGTGACATGCAGGAGCCCATGAAAGATGCAGTGTTCGCGGGAGGCTGCATGCCCAAATAAGGGATACCCTGGTCTCTCGAACCTAGGGGAAGGCAAAGGGACAAAATGGCCAAAGGATGGAACAAAAGACTTCGTGGCATGGCCATTTTCGGCACTGGCCACAGTCTTGGGCTAAACATTGTAAACATGGCATGGTCCATAAAACAAAGTAAAAATACTTTAAAAGTAAATTACTGCAACCAGTCCATCATAGGCACACTTGTACAATCTGCAAAAAATCCTTAGAGGGTGGCTAGGTCCATAAAACAAAAGGACGCCTATGCGCGGTACGGTAAGATACTTGGCACATAGATAGAAAGTTACCAAGAAATGGAAAAAATGTCAAAGACTAAGGGAACCATAGTTTCCCAGTACTGACAGCCTGAAGAACATGTCAGTTTCCCCATAACAAAATGAGAGAAAGCCCAAAGGAGTGCAGCTGAAGGCTATTTTCCACTGGAAAAGTCAGGTTAGGTAAGCCAAACAAAAGCAAAAGGTTTGGGGAGTTCACAAATGGAGGGAAAATTGCACCTAAGGGAAATCATTTCCTAACCATTGGAATAATCAACAGAAACCCCATCTCTATTCTTTACACATCTATATATAGGGGAATCACACTTCCCATTTCAAACACAGTTTTCTCCTGAATGATTTCTACCTCTCTTTGTATGATCAGAGCCACAATTCTTCGGATGATATCAGATGACACAAAATATAAAGGAATGTGACCCTGTACCCCGTTTTGAACCTCCAGCAGGAACTGTGTCAACAAACTTTTCATGGGATTCACCACATTCAAGATGTCCTCCAATACCCCATCGTGCTTAACCATAATTTGTATTCTGTGCTCTATTAAAGTTGATTGCTCATTAAGGGTCAAAACAGTTTGATTTATATATTGAGCGAACTCCTTCTGCTTTATCCAGCCTCTGCTGTATCATTTTCAAGTCTTGTCCTAGCTCCTGGGCTTTGTCATCCATTGTGCTTATTGACACCCCATTGGCTGTTGACACAGTTGTTCCACCAATGGCCCCTATTATTGTTACTGCAATTGCTGCAATCAGAAAAACAACCATCTGTCAACCCTTTTTTCTTTTAACATTGTACATACCCATGAAAGTCTTTTCTAACTGTAGCAGAATCTCCATTAGCTCTCTCTGAGCCCATTTCCAACGCATTTGCAACCATTGATTCACTTGTGCAGATTTGATCTCTGAGACATTAAAATTATTTTCCAAAATCAAATCCGGATTTACACTGGTGTAAATGTTCTGATATAACAGTCTCCCGTTTTCCAAAATAAAACCTAGGGCCTCCACCTCTACATTTCCTGATGCTGGCCACAGCTCTATCAGAACTTGCCCATTATTCTGTCTGTACACTATAGGCAACAGCTTGTCACAAAATTGAATGGGCCACACCAGGATGTCATAAAAGTGGCTTTCCTACACTTGCCTTTCCTGAAGTTCAATTTATACACATGGTCACCCATTTCATACTCCCTAACAGATCACTTCCTGTTATATTATGATTTAGAACTCTCAGCTGCTCTTTCCAGATTCTGCTGTGCCAATGCAAATGCATGCTGCAAATGCTTTCTTAACTATTCCACATTTTCATGAATTTTAGATGTCTTCATCAAGACTTGCTCATTGGTTATATGTAACAAATGTTGGGGAAGTACCATCTTCCTGCCAGTGATAATCTCATGTAGATGGAGATTTGTAGACTTCAATGTTGTCACCCTAATGGCCATCAATACCAAAGGGTGTGGCAAATTCGAACTAGACCCTGCTTTAGCCTCAAACTTTATACAAATATCAATTTTTGATTGGTTTCAATGTTCTACTCCACTAGAACTGGGCTGGTACAAAATATGCAACTTCCTTTATACTCCCAGAATCTGCTACATCTTGGCCATTACTGCACTCAGGACTTTAAGTGGGGTAAGAAATCGAGGGGGGGCCCTGGTTTGGGGGCGTGGCTTGTGGGAGGGGCGTGGCCTAAAAAGTACGCAAATCGTAGGGTATACACACAAATATATATAAATGTTATATATTTGTGTGCGTACCTTACTATGGTTTGAGTACTTTGCAAGCCATCTTTTATAAACGTAAAGATGGCTTGCATAGTACACAAACCATAGTAAGGTACGCACACAAATATATAACGTTTATATATATTTGTGTGCATACCCTACGGTTTGCCTAGTTTTCAGGCCATCTTTTCTAACATTTCAGGTTTATAAAAGATGGCTTTGAAAGTACACAATTCAAGCCGTCTTTTATAAAGCTTTGACTATGGACAAAATTGTCCGTCGGCAAAGCTTTATAAAAGATGGCTTGAAATGTGTACTTTCAAAGCCATCTTTTATAAACCTCGAAATATGTCGAGGAATCCCCAGGTTCGCCGAGGGTTAAAGACACCTCGGCGACCTGGGGAAACAAAGGGACAGTAACTGCCTCTGGTGACCTCTCGCGCGAGGGGTCACCAGATGCAGTTACTGTGACTGACGGAAGTGGCAGCCAGTCACAGCGTCGCTGTGGCTGGCTGCCACTTCGGTCAGCTTGCCTGACTTCATTGCAGGAGCATCATCCCGTCGTGGCTGCGGCCGCGACGGGATAATGCATCCCACCAATGTTGCGGTAGTACGGGGCCCCGGCAGGGCCCCGGCTCAGTCCAATTTTTAGGAGACTGCCGGGGCCCGGCCCCGGCAGGCCCCGGCCCACTTTAAGCACTGACTGCACTGGTGAAATGGCTTCCATGGTTGGATTCTATTCTTTGTGGTAAACCAAACATAGAAAATACGTGGTTCACTAACAATGTAGCTGCTGCCTGTGCACTACAGTCAGGAGCAGGTAGGCATTCCAACAACTTTGTGTTACACTTCACCGCAATTGCGCTCATTGCTACGCAGACAGCGTGGCCCTCCATGCTGTCTTCTGCATTCCTGGTGGTTACCATGGCAGCTCTGTCGATTCCAGGAGCGTCTAGCCAGACTGCGTCCACACTGCCTATATACCCGTTGTCCAGGAAACAGGAAACACAACGGTACATCATTGCGTATCATTCCACTTCTTAAAAGAGAACAGACGGCAAACGCAGGTGTTTCTAATTGGAGTTAGTACTCCCGCGGTTACTCTGTGAATTCCAGTTTCCTGTTTGACTTCCTCGTTTTTGATCCCAGCCTTCATTCTCGACTTTCTCTTCGGATTCCTACCACACGGTACCATATCTTCCGCCCAGAAATCTCAGACTCCTTTCTGTTTTAACAGACTGCCTTCTGGATTACCCTTTGCCTTGTTTATTATGCTTGCTTGTTGACTGACCTATGCCTTGACCATAGGGATTGACTTTGGAATACCCTTAGGTTGCATTCTTCTTGGAACCTGATCACTTCACGCTATCACAACATGGGATTGATCAGTGTTGGATTGATTTAGTGAGATTAACAGGAGTTTACGCTTTGCACGGGACTTCCACGAACGCTATGCCATATTCACGCAAAGCGTATCTCCATTAGTTGTGAGTGCATCCTCGTCCTGCCCAGGGGCATGTCCATATTAACTCATGCTAACACCCCTTCAGTTCCGCTTCTAGGCCTTCTACCAATTTCCCTCTTCTGGTCTCATCATTGTGTAACTCAGGGTAGGTGCATTTCCAATACACCTAATAGTGTTCCTGGTCTTCCATTCAGTCCTTCACATCTACCTTCATTCTCCAGATATAGACTCCGGGTGATCCCACCAGACGTCCTTCCACTCCCTTTCCTAAACAACAACCATGTGTATTTCAGGTTAGTGTAGTATCACATACAGTATACCCTCATTTAGGACATACGCTAATACCATCTGTTCTTTCTTTCCACAGCCTGGCGTATACCTGGTGGTATCTGTTCTTTCGTGTGAACCTCAGTTTTGTCTGACCAATTGTAACAGGCAGAAGAGCATTTCAGAAGAGAGGTCACCCTCCCTAGAGGAGCCCCTCAAATTGAGGGTTTGCAGAGTAGTTAGGCTAGAACACCAGACGAGCCATACCAGACCTACCTGTAGCCTCGTGAGTATCTTCTCACCTTCTGTTTATTAAGTACATAACATTTTGACATCAAACAGGTAACTGTTAGCATATATTTGTTTCCCTGTGATGATCTTTGGACTGGCAAACGTAATCTATGTGCAAAGCTGACCAGGGAAATGTCAGACCTCTTTTCATTAATGGTGTTCTATGTTATGTTGTTATGTAATGTTAGCTGTATTTGTAAAGCGCACATTCGCCGAGGCATCTTGGCACTAGAAGGAAGTAGTCCAGGATTAGGAGAGTGAGTGACATAGCAGTTAGAACAAGTACGATTTGAGTGTGCGCCGGAAGGCAAGGAGCTTGTTTGTGGCACAGAGAGTCACAGGCATAGAATTCCAAAGTTTGCTGGCCGCTACTGAGAAGAAATTGCCCCCTACCCGCTGAAAGTGGTAGCGAGGAATCGGGAGAAGACAGGAATCCTTAGAGCGAAGCACACAGGATGGTAAGTAAGGCCAGAGTTTTTCCTGCAGGTACTCCTCTCCTATGTCATAGAAGGCATGATGAACTATGACAAGTGATTTGAACTGCACATGTTGAAGAACAGGGAGTTAATGAGTGAGCGAAGAATCAGTGATATATGAGAGCCATAGGGAGTGCCTGTGCAGACCTGGGTCGCATAGTTCTGAAGGAGCTGTAAACAATGTACGTAGTAGATACAGGGGCTGTGCAAGGAAGAGAGAGTTGCAGTAGTCTAAATGACTAAGAACCAAAGAGGCCCAGGTTCTTTAGCTCAGGTACAGGCTGGGGCAGGAACCCAGCTCTGCATGCCAGAAAGCAAAGGACCAGGCTAAAGAGGAAGAGACTGAGGTGGGACCATGAGGAGTGTAGACTATCAGAACCTCTGTCTTGTCCCGATTAAGTTTCTGCCAGTTGTCGCCCATCCACCTACCCACCGCTAACATGCAACCCCTAAGATGATACGCTGTGCTTGGCTGAGTAGAGTCAAGCCGGACTATGATTTGAGTATCATCAGCAAAGGAGTAACACCTAAAGCCGTTAGAGTGAATGATCAAAACAAGAGGCTGGATATAGATGTTGAAAAGTAATGGGGACAAGGCGGAGCCCTGACCAACCCCACAGAGTAATGAAGAGGCTGCAGAGAGAAATAAGGAGAGTGCAAGAGTCTGGCTGCTGTCTGTCAAAAAAGAGGCAAATTAAGTCAGAACCTGACCTAAGAGGCCGGCAAGTGCAAGGCTATTGAGCCGCACCTGATGGTCAACTTTATCAAACGCTGCTGATAGATCCAACAAAGATTATAGTCAACTCAGAGAGGTTTAGTAGAAATGCAGTGTGCCCGATTGCTACAGGCAAGAGCCTCATTAGAGATTTTATGCCAGCTTCAACGCAGCTGGTGTTTTCATTCAGGGTTAGCGTGAGGAGTGTCGGCCTGTATAAGAAAAGGAACAACCATGTGATCAGACCATATGATGGAAAAAGGTGGAAAGGTGGAAACCAGGGGGACGCTTGCGAAAACTAAATCAAGTGTATTGCCGGCTGAGTGAGTGGGGCAGTGACCAGTTGACCCGGGCTCAAATGTTTTTTTAGAGACCATGGGAGGGGCATTAATATGAGGATTAATGTCACCAGTGATTCTCAAGTGCGGAAATGTCAGTTTAAGATCTGTGATAATTCCAAGAATTGGTCACAGAAAAGATGATCTGTTACAGGGCAGAAATATACAACCAAAATATGGAGGCTGGAAGAGACAGAGATAGGAATCTTTATTAAAACACTTCCATTTTAATGGAATGGGTTCATGGCACAATAGTAGCACCCAACATAGTTTTAAAAACAATACCAATACCTTCGCCTGGGTGAGTTCATGCCTGGACCAATCAGAGAATATTATATGAATCAGCGAACAGCTGAACCACTGCAGGGCCAGAAGCATCACTCAGCTAGGTTTCGGTGATGCATAATACATCTGGGGTTAGATCAGTCAGAAGGTCATAACAATAAGCTACGTGTTTTACCAGGTAACGGGCATTAAGAAGGAGCCCCGTCAACGTATTAGGAAGGACTCTCTGAGATGGTGTCATTGAGCAATTAAGGGTTGGTAGAAACGTGTTAGGAGGGGCCATCGCTAACAGCTTTTTGCTTTGCCCATGTGTTGCGAGCAGTGGCAGCATGGCCATCAGTCCACGGCATGGAGTGTGCATGGACAATCACATGTGTTGGGGTTCTATGTGTTGGGGAGGCAGCCTGGAACTGTGCACACACCAACCCCCCCCCCCCCCCCCAGGTATATAACTCCACATCCTAGGACATATGCAGAATATAAGCATTTTCTTTCAAGATTTCCAACGTTTACTGGGAACCTCCAAGCCCTGCTGTACCGCATCATGGGCATAATATAGCATTAACCCCCCGAAATGACACCCCCCATTGGATCTGACCTGAAATGGATTTTCAGACCAACAATCCGTCTTGCAATTGAAACTGTTTTTTATTCTTCAACACCACCCTCAATTCCTCTCTTCCTTTGCAGTCCTCCTCTGTTAAAAGATTCTGCTCTGCATCTGACACATGATTGTATAACATACCTATGATTGGGTCTTCTTTTTGTGCTCTGATCAAGTCGTGATTGGGCGTATCAACGCGCCACTGGGGCTGAAATGTTGTAATGCTCAAACAATCTTCAAAAGGGATTTTTCACATTCATTAAACATTGTTTCAACCTGCGACAATGCTTTGCTGGCATATGAAATTGTTTTGTGATTTGAATCATGATTTTGATACAAGACCACTGACATGCATTGGTCTGTGAACCCTATCCCCAGAAAGAAATCATGATTGTTCTTTGGATAAGCCAAACATGGGGTTTTTATTAGACAATCTTTCAATTTGGCTACCGACTTATGTTGTTTGTGTCCCCATTTCCAGGGCACTCCCTGTTTCAGTAATTTAGACAATGGTTGTGTGATTTCTGCATATTCTACAATTATTTTCCTATTGTAACTTGTCATCCCTAACAAGCTCTTTAAGCCGTTCAGATTTGTGGGATCTTTTCACTTTTGGATGGCTTCTACCTTTTTCTTTTGTCGGTTTAACTTCTGTTCTGCAACTTCATGTCCCAAGAAATGTACCCATTTTCCACACCACTGAGCCTTCTGCAATGATACTTTTGCCCCAGCCTTTTGCAACTTCCTGAGTACATACCTAATTTCACTGAAGTGTTTTTTTATATCCTCATTTTTAATCAGGACATCATCTAAATAAACCACAGTTTCCCTTTGGCTGCACCTGAGAGTGCTTTGTTCAGAAATATCCCAAACTCACTTCCACTATTGATAAAGCCAAATGGAGTACATTTCCATGCATACTGGCACCGTTGGAATGTAAAGGCACATAGGTTTTGGTACATCCTTTGTTAAATGCACACACCAATACCCTGCTGTTAGATCTGAGTTAGTAAATAACTTTGAACCATTTATTTGTGCAAGGCCTTGGTCAATGAATGGGAGAGGCCATCTAGACACAGGTACCCTCTTATAAAGTTCTCTTAAGTCTGCACACAGCCGCCATTGGCCACAGTATAGGCGTGCTGAAGGTACTGTAAATGGGTTTAATGATTCCTCTGGACTCCAAGTTCTTAACTATTTGTGCCAAAGACTCTAAACAGGCCATGGGTAGCCTATATTGTGGAACGAATACAGGTTCCCTACCATAGCCTTCTGGCAGTGTAGCAACATGAAGATCAGTACGATACCCAATCACAGGTGTCCTTAGCGAATACCTCCTTGAATTCTATGAATATTTTTCTTAATAGGCCTTTCTCCTCTTCATTTGTGCATGCACATGAAGCCTGGATTTGTTCAACTACCCTTTTAGAAATGTCTGGAAAATCCTACAATGGCGGAATCTCTGTGCATCTTCAAACTGTGGGGCAGTATTTCTTTGGAGAGACGTCACTCTCAAGTACCTCGGCAGATCTGCCTCCACCTCAATTTGCTGTTATCCTCTGTCTCATTTTCACCCAACTGAAATAGGATGCAATCATCCTGATGATGACAAATCACATCTTTTGGTTCATAAGTGTACACCAACAGAATTCTGAAAAAAGCCTTTGGTTTACAGTCTAAAGACACAGGCAATTCAATCAGTGAAGTAGCTTAGCCTTCCGGAATATTCTCAATAACTGGGTTGTTTAAATCTGCAGTGTAATATTATTCTTGCATTACCATGTTTCAAGTAAATATCCTGACACACTTTGTTATCCACAAGTTTTCGGATGGGACCATCCTAAACTTCTACTTATGGTGTGTATACACATTCTAGCCCCTGCTGTCTCATGGATTCATTGAGACACACAAACGCCTTTATTTTCTGCCCCTTCCTGCCTGAACTTCAATGCTATTGTAAACTGCCCTGTGAATGCAGGAATGGTAATATCCTTCTTTACCCGAAGCTCAACTGAATATGGCACATATTGCGCACAATGCCTTTGATCTTCAAATTCAGGTGCTGCCCCACCCAGTCTGGACCAAACATTTTGATTCAAGATATCTAATAGCATACTCATTCTGTGCATGATGTCATTTCCCAGAATTTGTGTTTGGTTCCACTTAGAATCCATATGTTGTGTGAGGCAGTTCCCTTTTTTGCCAATAAAAGTAATCCAAAAAATCAAAAATGCATGAGCTATGAGACATAGGGCAGGGAAATATAATAAATAATAATAATTTGGCATTTATATAGTGCTACGAACCCTCAGGTATCTGAGCGCTGCTTATTATTACCCACGGTGTGTTGTGCTCATTTATCGACCTCGGAAGGATGGAAGGCTGAGTTTGGCCCTGCCGGGATTCAAACCTGCGTTAGCAAGCTCTGGATGTCAAAGCGAGCGGTCTACTCACTGTGCCACTTGACCGGCAATATCTAAAAGACATTCAAACTATTCAGTCAAAATGTCTGTTTTTTATTAGCAATTACAGAAACATTTGTTGCAAACTTCATCACTGCTTATTGGCTGGTGTGATCAACAATATAGGTGCTTCTATACATTTTGTACATCGATTGGCCTATTCTAACCAATGATGTAAAGCGACGTGTTTGCTAGTTAGCTCATCTAACGTGAGATCATCTTGCTTCTCACGCGCTTGGTTGTTCCAGGAGGTGTAGAAGTGGAGTGAATGATTGCAGAAATTTGAACCAATCATCTTCGTGAGATGTTACAGTGTGACACATAATAAAGAACTCTTTAAGCAACTTCCTATTTTGAAACAGGCATGGTATCAAGAGATGACACAGACAACAGATTGGAAATTCAACAACAGAATATTTATTATGTATCAGGATGGGTGCAATGCCTAACTTGGCCTATAGCTATGGTGGTGATTTCCCTACCGAAAGAAAGAAAGGAAAGTCTATGTCCATAAGTCCAAATTAAACATCTGTCTGTGTTAAAACCTATGCTTGGCCTCATGTATAACACAAAAATGTAGTGTAGGGTTCTTCTAACTCAATAGTGTTCAACATAAAGTCTGGAGAAGAATCTAGCTCCCTTCCCCAAGTTCAGGATATAGTTCCAACAATTATAGGTGTGAGAAACCTGAGGGTATTCTCCCAAACAGACCTCGGGTATTACTTATTGAGGTGGCTTGGGAAGGGCCAACATTCTCAGACCCCAACCCTAGGAGCGGATGAACAAGAGAGGATCACCTGGATAGGGGCGCCTGGGGTTGTGCTTAGGGAAATACCCCACGTGAGACGCAGTATGGCACAAGCCAGGGAGAAGGAGAGGAGGGCGAATTCCCTAAGACCTTTATAGGTATAATACCTCTGCCTAACTTCCTCCCATCAAAACTCTCCTGCCCAGATCCAACAAACCCTCTGTACATAACCAATCCTCTAAGGTCCCAAACCCGGTTGCACCCAAAAAGTATATATCCCAGAATTCCTATTTCCCTGGTCTCCACTCGAATAATCCCCATCCTTTGGCTCCAAGTCCATCTGATAATTCATTCCATGACAAAACACTAACATTCTCATAATCCCCTCTGTTCATTTCATGATCCTGGTTATTCCCCCTTTCTTCACATGCCCTACCAATCCCGTCCCTCTGATTATCACTTTTCAAACTCCCAGTCAAATGTCACCAACATCTACAGTTCCTGCAAACTCTCTTACTCATTTCACAAACCCTAAAAAACCTACCCTTCTGAGATCACCACAAGCCCTAATACAAGGGTTATCATTCCATGCAACACCTCTTTCCCTTCCAACCCTGTAGGATATCTTGAAACTCTACCACCCTCTTTTTCCAACCCGAACAACTATTTACATTAAGACAAGCAACGGAAAAATATGAACACAAGGGTCAGTTAGAGTCAGGCATTTGACCTAAATTACCCACACCTGACGGCCCTTTCCTTTTACCACAGGGATAAAATGTGGAGTTAGAGCGCGCAGTACGAGCAAGGCAGACCGCACAACGAGACAGCTATCCAGAACCGGCAGTTCAGGAGGGAGAGAAAGGTGGCAAATATTGAGAGGCCGACAAGGAGAGACACAACCTTGCCCTTCTCAACAAAACCCTGTGAACCCTCCACTGAAGGAGTCGTAAGACGAGGACAATAGCCCAGGTGTGCTGCAACAGATGTCAATGGTACACAGAGCGTATGAAAGCTGATAAGCCGGAGCGAGTAAGACTCATGTTTCCACGGTACCAGCCTTGACTCCAGTTAAGAGGAAAGCCAAGCAGTTCATCAGAGCCAGTGAGTCGAGGGGAGAGACGATAAGAACCAGGCTGTGGTGAATGAAAGTCGCAAAGTGGCAAAGTAGGAGAAGTTCAAAGAACTAGAAAATTGTAAAGGGGAGACCAGATGCAGTAGGGGGCCGCCTCCACATGGGTATTGCTCTGAGAAACTCTGGTCGATCCCCATCTGAGAGAAACTACAGATACCAGAAGGCCATAGGAGAGCTGCCATGATAGGTCAAAGTGGTCATACAGGAGGTCAAGCAAAATCCCTGTACAATTGAACGCCTTTGACCTAAGAACTGATAAGAAAGCCAGGGAAGTGAATCCCGCAAATATTGAAAATAAGTGTGAATGCGAAGTTGGCAAGAGTGAACCCGGAAGAGGGATTCTGATGAGGAGGGGCAAAGTCTAAAGTCCCAAGAAACAGTGTATTGACAAAGGTGAACCCAGCCGAGGGATTCCACTGGAACTGTTAAAAAAGACATTAAGATTTGTAAGTGAAGGAAAAACCATAGTGAACCCAGTGGAGGGAGGCTGAGATTTGAGAAGGGTCCACGCCCAGAAGAGGGGGACCCAAGGGTGAAAGATGATCACCCTAAAAAGCCACACAGATGAAGATTGTGTTGAAAACCATAGTGAACCTGGTGGAGGGAGGATACCAGTCGAGAGGTGTCTGAGCCCAAACAAGGTTAATACAGGGGCAAAGCTATCTCCCAAGGTTGATTGAGAAAAAGAGCTATTATTTAAATTGTGGAATACAATACTTAAGGGATCAGCGCCCAGAGGAGGGGGAGCCAGAGGAGAAGAATACTCACCCTAAGTAAAACAAGGAAACAAACTTTCATTTTGTTGAAGGAACTTTGTTTTGTTACTTGAATACGTCAGGCCTTCGAAGGCAAGAGAATTTTTTAAGAAAAAAGAGACTTGTCCATCGAGGCTCCTGATGAATTGGAACAGAACACAACTCGTGCTAGGAAAGCTTGAGTGTATGATGTGCTCCATGATCCTACCTCACCCCGTGCTCCAAATGTGGGGAAGAGATACCCAAGCTACCACATCCTGACATATTATTTGGGAATACTTCTTTCTTTTCTTGTATTATATCCCACACCCCTTTTTGTATTAGTTGTAAGGTTTGACAATAGGTTTCTTAGTATAGGCCCTTTTGTGGCACAATGCCACTAGGACTGCCTTATTTTTATTTGATGGTCGACGCTTGCTCCCATCTTAGATTTAGGTTTACAATAGGCATTTTTCCAACCTGCATACAGTTTAATAAACACCCTTGAACTGTGATCCCTTGTGTCTGTCTTTACTGTTGCCACTATGAGTTCCTTTATACAGGCTTCAAATGTTCCTTCAGGCCTTGGGTTTATCTTCCCCAAGTTTCAAGCACACTTGGTTTCAATATACACAGTTCAGAATGAGTTTAGGCTTCCCTTCCCCAAGCTTAAAGTACTGGTTCACAAAACAATGTCCCTCCCCAAGTTTAAAGTACTGGTTCACAAAACAATGTTCCAAAGGAGCTCAGGGGTCCCTTCCCCAAGCTACAAGCATTAGTTCACAAAACAAACCCACAGTGTTCAGCTTTATCTTGTTTCAGAGTTTCTTTCACAATTATTCTAGATTTGTTCGTCCAGGTGAAGTTGGCAGGCCACACCGCCCACCCATTACAGGTCATGCAACCAGTTGCCCTTACCCCAGCTACCTGCCACCTTGACATAAATTGATTGGGTGGTTCATGACCCACTCAGAAGACTCACAAATTCATATATTAATGATTTATCTCTCTTGGCACTTCTTTGGATCTTTTTTCCACATTCCACTTTGTTGGCTTTTATTTACAGTCTTCTGCACTACTTGTTCAGCTTAGTTTTGTTGGAACTGCATTCACAGCTCATTCTCTTTTCCCTAACGTTACCAGTTCATATTAATTTCTCAGTATCCTTGATTGATCAGAGACTTTTGAACATGTATAATTTTCATGGACGTGACCACTCTGATATATTGCTTCTACAAAATCCAATTCTTACATTGCATTAATTTCAGTTTGTTCTTCCATTTTAATCAGAGGCTTTCGGGAATGTGCTGATCGAACGCAGCCACTCTTATATAATGTAACTCAGTAACTTTCATACGTGTCCCGGTTTTCTCGCATTCATTGAAACTCACTGGTAGCAGCGCCCTTTTCTTTAGCTTGTTCATTGAGATGATATCTTGTATTTGAGGTCGGGGGGTCACTGCCTGCCCCTCAGTCAGTGCTGGATTGGTACTTCTATTCAGGGGAGCGATCATTGCTTGGCCACAGCGAAGGGGCCAACACTGTCCATGGTTCCCTTCTCTTGCCTTCACCGGCTCCCTGAAGACACGGCTCCCTCGCCATGCATTTCCACTCTGCTTCACCGTGCAATCCTTCAGTGTCTTGGCGTCTCATTCTCTTTTGGCTTCTCACAGGTTGTGCTTGCCTTCCTGCTGCTCTCTCCTCAAGGTCACTCCTGCTCCACCTTTGATACACCTAAGCCACATCGAGGGGTTTCAGGTGTGATTCACTTGCCTGATTTGCCTGATTCCAATCAGACCAAATACTGGGACATGCCTGACCTTCAACCCTGTAGTCTTCAGGATTCCTCTTCTTCGTCCCAGTACTATAGTGGTGTTTCCTTTAGGTAGTCTGTATTAATCTTTGAGGCATCTTCCTCTTTTCAGTACTTTGTGGGTATGGAGGGAGAACATCTTTATTAGAGGAACTCCATCTTGACCCTGGTTGCTTTTTCTTTGCTCTCCTGTTGTAATGGGATTTGTAATGGGAAGTAGGTAGTATTTGGGTTTCTTTGGTTCTTGGCCCACTATCAAAACAGGGATTTATTATAGGAACTAGATAAAATTCCCAGTTTCCTCCTTCTAACTTTAGTATTTCGTAGGGTTGAAGAAGGGGATATCGGATAGGGTTAGCAATAGCTCATGAAGCCTGAGGGAGGAGAGAGAAGATCAGAATTAGGAAGGGGTAGATACCATGTCTCCCCTTTGGGTGTCCCCTCCCCAATCCCCAAGGACCCTCCACCCTGGAGATCCTCCCTCACTTGTCCACCCCCAGGGTTGGGATCCAAAAGCAATGGCCCTTCCCTGGCCACCTGAGCAGGAGATCCCCAGGGAGTAGATGTGAGGACACCCTCTGGTTTCTCACACTATTTATCTCAGCGATTGGCACCACTAAACTGCTCCCACCATTGTGAACTGCTTAATATCACTTGATTTGAAACTCCATCGTTGGAAGAATTACTTGCATGTCCTTCCTATTCTCATGACACATCTGATCTGTGTTTGACATTACACATTGGGGCATAGCTGCTTGCAGGCTTTGTTCTTTCACAATGGCACAAATGTGTATTATATGCATGTAGAAATGTTTGTGCATTATAAATTACTGAGAGTGTCTGCATTTGATATTTCCTTCATGTGATGAGAATTAGGTATATTCCATTATACTGATTTCTGGATCTCAGGTTGTTCTAATGCGGGGCAGAGGGGCTTGTGTGAATTATGGCTTCATAAAGGGTTCCCATATCTTCCACATCAACACGATGTAAGTTAGATGTGAGCTTCTGTATTGGTTGCTAATCGTTATTAGGGCTACTTTGTGGATTATGATGCTTGTATAACTGATTCTTGGACATGGAGAACTCTGCAAGTTCAATTTTATCCTACAGGGTGTAGTGCTGCACTATGTTTGTCCTAACTCTGTGATCACGCTTCTTCATATTGTGCTGCTCAAATTCTGCTGGCTTATGACCTCCATTATATTGCATTTTGACTGTTCTGCCTAGGGTTATGAATTGTTATAACTCTCCAGATCATGGCTGTGGGAACTTGATAAACCTGAGGCGTCCTGGTCAATCACTGTACAGTGTTTTGTCCATAAACTCCCGGGCTTAGTATCTTTTCATGTTGCTCTTGTGTGACTTCACTGCCTTGAACTAAACCCTGGGAAAGCTTTTACCCCTCTTTGCATTTACCAATCATTGTCCGGCATTCAATCTTTGACTGTGTGAATTGTTGCAACTTGGAATGCGTGTGTGCCTTTCTCTGAGGGACTGTCTAATGCTCTGTGCTGAGCGTTAATGGGGACGTTTTCGTTCTTTGGGAAAAGCTAACTAAATCATGTGCTGTATTGAGCTAATGCAGTAAAATGGCGATCATTTATTCATCAATATAAACACCTACTATATTTCTCTACTGATGTTAGATGCTGCTGGGTCAGGTTAAGGGTTCAGGGTTATGTCCATCTGCAAGGTGTGTGTTACAGTCTAACTAAAGTATGGTTGCTGGGGTCTTGTTGGGCCTACACTGGAAACCCTTCATTACATAGGGGCTGATCATTACTTTGCTACATGCATTTCAATAGGGACTTCTGTAGCATGTATTTATGTGCACATTAAGAAAGCTGAATGTATTCACCCATATTTTTGTATTCCCCTTCAATTGTGATAAATGCTTTTGGACCCTATTGTTACGTTCAACATGCATCTCCCCATATTTCTTTGTCCATAATCAGGACCATCTAATCTGTATATTTGTAGATTTTTTTATTTTCAAACTTGTTCCAGAGCCAACACTGCCTCAATCAATTCCAGGTGCCCATTCATGTGCATAGGTATCCAGGCCTGACCGTCCTTCATGGGTATTTCTGCAAGGGTTGAAATATACTTTTCCTGCTCTGACACTGAAACATCACACTGTTCACAGTCTTCATCACTTAGATAGAACTGCAATGTGTTTTCATCTTTCTGTGTTTTCCAGTGGATCCCCAATGACTGCTTGCCTTCTTCTCCTTGCATTTCACCCTGGCATATAAGAATAACAAGGACCCTAGCTGCACAGCCATTTTGAAGATACACGTTCACTGTTCTCTCTGACCTAGCGATGGCGTGACATTCTTTAGCATTGCTGACCTGGATCACCACTTTTTGAGGCTTCAGGAGCTTTTTGGATAAAGACCACAGGAACTCATTTACCCCATCAATCAGAGGTGACAGTCTCTCTTCAGACAATTTGTTCCTAATAAGAATGGGGTCACCTCAATGGGCATGACCACCACTTCTTGCCTCAGTCTATGTTTCCCTATCTTGATGTCAACTTCAGTGGCACCTTCCACAGGTATTCCTTCCCCATTGAAATTATGCATAGGACCTCCTCTCTCAATTTCAACATGTCTTGTGATGGTCTCCCTTTATGTATACTATCCAGCATTTTCCCTGGCATTGCAGTCGCCTGTACCACCATTGGATATTTATTGCATTGCTCTTCTATTGTAATATGGGCATAATATCTGTCTTCACATTCTTCAAGTATACATAGGAAATGTGAATTGTTACTCATCTCAGGACTGATTTTCTTTTGGCTTGCCTGGCTTTTTGTTAAACAAAGGGGCATGTGAAATTACATTTTACCCTCCTTTTTGCCCATCCCTTTTTCACTCTCCGTGTTTATTTTTCTGTCCTGAGAATCCATTTGAAGCTTTACTATTATTTTTCTGTCCTGAGAATCCATTTGAAGCTTTGCTATTGATTGCCCTCCTTTGCCTAGCAGGCATCCTTCTCACCACATTCTTTTCTGTTTTCTCCACATCATTTTGATTTCGTTTACTTACCTCCTTTCTGGTGCATGACTGCTTTGTGTTTACATTGGCATCATGTGGCGGTATGCCAACATTTTATGTTTGGAACTCACTTAGCTCGTGTACCCTACCTGTCAATTTCGCCTCTTGGAACATCTGTGGCTAGAAATATTCCTGCAAGTGTCCTTTGGGAAGTTTTCATCTCTGTGGAGATATGAGCATGATTAGGATTATCATGTCATGAAAGCCTATCACTTGTCTTTGTACTGTTTTCATCTATAATTTAATTCAGTTTTGTTTAATTTATTTCTGATGCATTTAGTGCTCCATTAACCATGCAATGGTCCACTTGGGCACTGGCTATCTATTGTTCAAATGGATGTTCCTCATCCTTTTTTTCATTGCCATATTCTTTTTGGAAAGCCTTTTAACACATTGCCATGTGGGTTCCTACGCTTTCTCCTTTTTATTCCATTATCTTCACACACCTGGATGGAGCCAATAGTCTGGTTATTAAACCACACTCCTTTATTGTATGCGTGTTTTTATTTCCTATGGTATAATTTTATTTTCTTAATTTTAAATCATTATGCAGCTCAGTTTGTGTGGACAGTGGAGGACCATTTGTGCCTTCAGTGTGGGAAGTCTGCTAGATTAGGCTTTTGTTAAAGACTTAATGTCACTCTTATGTTCTGTATTCTCACTCAGCTGTTGCTTTTGCCACATGCACTGCCTTCCTATCTGATCAGCTAACATCTCACTTGTGCCTCTAAGCACTGAAATCTCTCTTGATCCCTCAAATCATCTCTCTGTTCTCTAAGCCAGTACTGGTTGGATTCATAATGGTCTGTCCTATTTTGGTTTGTTTCAGGAGTCTCCCTCCTGTTAGTGAACTCCCAGGACAGATGAGGTGAGGAGCGGGGGCTGCTGTTCCCTGTCCATAATCCCCTTGGGATGAGGCCTGAACATAGGAACATAGGAGCGAGGACTGTAGGTCACATAATGTCTCTCGTTTGATTGATATGGCTCCTTTTGTTGATTTACATTTTCAATGAATCCATCAACATATCTCGGCCCTATTTGATTGCCATCATCGGCACACCTACTCCCTCCTTTCCTGTCACTCTCTGGCCGGCGTCTCTTGGTTCTCTTCCTGTTCCCACCTGTGAGGCTAAAAACCTCTGGGTCATCTTCGACTCCAAACTCTCCTTCTCTCCTCACATCTCTGACGTCTCTAAGAAGTCACACTACCAGCAGCACCTTCTCAGAGGTATTCTTCCATTCCTCTCCTTCCCCCAGAAGCTCACTGTCTCCAGAGCTCTGGTTCTATCTAGGCTGGACTTCTGCAACAGCCTCTTTCTAAATCTGCCTGCTTCTACTCTCCATCCTCTGCAACTCATCCAGAACAGGACTGCGAGACTTGTCCTTGGCCTCAAGCCTAGGTATCGTATCTCTCCAGGACTGAAATCTCTGCACTGGCTCCCAGTGGTAGCGAGGATTAAGTTCAAAACCCTTTGCTTTGTCCACAAGGTCTATCATATCATATCATATCATATCATATCATATCATATCATATCTACTCTCAACACCTTGTATGGCACGTTATGTATTTGACCTTGTGTGTTTTTGGATCCTACCATATCATACCGAAACCCACTCATGGCAAGTTTCCAAAGTATTGTGGACTAATTTAAGTGTCCCTCTGACCCGGATCTGTCGATTGGAATACTGTTGTCTGGAGTGCTGTCTTTCCCCCCATGACCACAGCATTCTGATTCTGCATTGTGCCATTCCTTGCCTTGGCTGTTTCTAATGCCATGTGTTTTCCTGATCTGATTTCTTTAATTGCAGGCACTGTCACTTTTGCCTTCTGCTTTGATTCCTTGCTTTTATTCTGATTCTGTGATATTACCTCCCATATCTTTGTTGATTGATCTAAGATTCACTACAAACTCTTGCCAAAGTAAATGCATGGGCCAACTGAGCCTCAATTTCATTTTATAAATCATGGAAGAACGTGCTGTTGAATTCTACTGAGTGGACATCTCAATTCACATTGAATCAGAAAAATGCTTGTTTCAAAGTTTGTAAGAACTGCCTTGGGGAATCACCTGGACCTGCCATTAAGTATATAGAGACAACTGCTGGCAGAAAAAGTCTAAAATCCACAGTGCTTGTACTGAACAAGGATAAGGTACCACGGGGCTGTGGGTGTCTGAGGGGCGTGGGTATACTGCCAGTATACTACCACTGGAGAGGTACAGTTAAAGCGAGAGGGGGTCCCAGTCACACCGTGCCAAGAAGATTTGCAGAGTAGGAATTCAAGTCTGGAGTTTTATTTTGAAAAGGAACAGCCTGACACGTGTTTCGAGCTTTAGCTAGCTCTTCATCTGATGCTTGACTAGAGAATTCAAAAAGTTGTTAATTTGTCCTTGCCGAGATATGACCGTACTTGCGAAGCTCCAGAGCTGAACGGCCATTTGGCAATTTCTTTCCATTTCCTAATTGGATCCTTTTTTCAGGGTGTGAGAGTCAAGAAGCGCGCTGGGTGCTGAAGTCATGGAACCATGCCCTACATTTGGCAAGTTGTTCTTGGACATTGGGTCCTTCTTGATAGTAGACCCTTACATCTAGTTAATTCTCCTTCCTTGCACCTTCCCTTTATATAACCTTTAATTTAGTGGGCGAGCATTCCCTCTGGGAACTTAGGTGTCACTCCCGTCATGTATCTTAGAGAACCTAGGGCAGCCTGGGGTGGAGGAGAGTTATGTATATGTCTGCACACTTTCCTAGACTTCCTAGATTCGAAACAATGATATTGGTATTGATTGGTGGTTTGAAATTTGGGGACTATGGTTATTTTTTAACAGGTTGTACACTGACACAAAACCCTCTGGTGACAATGTGGCTCTCTGCAAGCAATGCAATACATCACTTGATTGGCAGTTTTATTTCATCATCGCCTCCCGTGATTTGCTGCCTTGCCACCTGCCAGCATCAAGCTCTGACAGTACTACATCCATTTTCCTAAGAGAACCCAGAGAAACTGTGAGCGCCAATCTCCCTGCACGTTTTCTTTCAACCCAGTCCCTTGCTATCAAAGCTTACCGGCTATACCGCCCAGGTCCGCCCTAATGTGCTTACAGAGACGCAAATCAAATGTTGGAGTCTTCTATTGATCTCACAACACCGCATATCCTGTTCACAATCACATTTGTGTAAGTCACAAAATAGTTCTGAAGGACACATAACATTATCAATCTTGTGAAGACTTCCACCACTGTCTTCTATATATGTCTACTCTCTCCGCATTCTTGTAGTGGTTGAACCGCTCGGGTGAAGGAAAGCTCTTAGGCCAGAGCTTTTTCAGAAGACTCCTTAGGTGAGATTTATCCTCAACCATAGAACTCTGCGCTATGTGGCAGCACAAGACCAGCTGAGATGGATTACAAAAGTAATCTGGCTCTGCCAGGCCTAACAGGAGCACGTGACGGTTCGATTACTGCCCAATGATCCAGTGGAAAGCTGAAGGCACATAAAGGAAGTCAAGGGGGGGGGGGCCCACAAGCCTTGGTACCACGCATAAATGAGGCATGATGGTGACTGTCCCTACCATGAACCCCTGCATATCGGCGAATAACATGGTATCCAGGGGTGGACTGGGAACCAAAAGGGTGCCTGGAAATAGTTTTCATAGTGGCCCCATATCACACACTTTCAGCAAGCCCAACCCTTTTCCTATGGGAAACTTGGAAATACCACAGACAAGAGGCCCAGGGTGCAGAGGCCTACTGGGAAATCTCCAGAGTTCCTCATAGGCCAGTCCACCCCTGATGGTGTCTCATGCACAGCCCTGAAAGTGCAGTCCACATTAAGACATGATGGCGGTCCAATTCCACCACTGACATCCCAAGAAATCGATTTCAGTTGTCACAGAAGAAGCCGTAAAAGTGAAGGTTTTTCGGTTGTAACCATGGTTACATACTGTTGTCAACTGCTTTGAATCACGTTAAATATGTAGTCGTAGAACAAAAATGGCGAAGAGGTGTTCAGTTTCTCAAAACCTGCAACTTTGGGAAATTATGTTCCTTTCTTTTATTTTTAAATTCATTCAGGTGTTTCTAAATTGCCTCATCTAGTTTTGCATTTTTATCATGTTTCTGAAGACCGTAATTATGATAACTGAGCATTCGGCTGAAGCCTCTGCCCATTCAATGAAACGGTACATTTCTGTCACATAATTCTTCCATGCAACATAGGTATGCAGAATGCCTGCTTTAAATAAGTTCAAAATCTTCAACTGAGTAAAATAATTATATCATGGCGATCTGTTCCCGGAAATGTTTTAGCTTAATAGAGCTCAAAAAATTGTGTGATCCTCTTTGGAATGACTAATAGGAAAACGAAATCACATTTTTACCTGTATTTTTTTAAAGTGCTCAGCAAAGCATTTATGTAACATATTTTATATTTCGGTTTGGGGGGTGTGTGATGTACATGTCCCAATAGTTGGGTACATTTCATTCTAATTGTTTTTTTATTGTACATTAGGGCCTGAAAACTGCAGCTCCCATCAGCCTTACCCATCATTGTCAATGGCAGGGGATCTTGGACATCTTGGTCGGGAGCATCCTAAGAGGTGCAGGTTTCAGACCACACTGTACGAATTCTGCTTTGGGGACGTTGGATTGAAGAAACTGACCGTCAAGCAAAAGAGAAGCATCCAATCCAAGAATAAATAAATACATACAAACAAAAAGTAAGAACAAAAAAAAATGAATACATGAAAAACAATCAAACAAGTGGATAAATTAGCTTCATCCGCCCCTGTATTCCAGACTCTCTCAAGCAAGGCTGCACTGACCTACAGAGCAACCAAGCGTCTCCCTGGTAGACCTCTGGGAGTGGGTTCTGCTTTTGTTGTTATCATGGTATTGTGCTTTCACCGGCTGGTGACTATCTAAATTCACAAAGGCATTCGCAGGTGAATATATAACTGCTGCTTTTGGACTTAGTTGCATGCCCTAGGCCCTGCACGTTGTACATACGAAATGTGATAGGCTTGTAAAAGGTTTCTCTAGTCTCATTGCTACTCTCTCTGAGGGTATAGCCTGCCATTGTGAAAGGAGCTGGCTGTAGACATGTCTCCTATGGTAAAGGCTGCTTCTGATAAGATGCTGCCGGGAGATCTGATTTTCCCTTGCTCCTTCAGGCCAGTGACCCTATAGATTCCAGAAAGGACTGATACATATTCACAACCTATGAAACTGAGATCAGTAGCTATTCCTTGAACGAAAGATGAATAACGTTGTCGGGACAGCAGCTTCGACCTTTGCAGTGCTCGCCGACGATCGGTCGTGGACCTCCTGCGAAGACGAGGCATGCGGTGCACCTCGATGATGAGAGTTTGTTGCCTCAAAGCAGATTCAATGAAGAACGTAGGCCCAGCAAGGGGCGTTGGGTCGTCAGCATTGGTGTCGACAATCGGGACTCAACCACAGCGTCTTTGTGGACTTTGGGTGGCGGGAAACCCACCAGCGGATTCTCCTCAGTTTGACGGCAACCTCGATGGCAAGGAAGTCCTTGATTTCAAAGTGTCTTAGGCAATGGAGCTTTGCAGCACCGGTCGATGAGGTTACATCGGTCTTCCAAATGTTGGTCGACAGTGATGGTCCTTGACGGCCTCGACGTCCTGGTGCTTACTTCAATTTTTATCGGCAGACCCAGTTTCTGGTCGGCAGATGTTAGGGACTGACTATCAGGGTGCTTTGATGAAAATGAGCTGGTGCACAATGTTCCCTCGTAGCTCGGGAAAAGGTCTCCTAGCCATGTCCTCTCTTGGATTAGTTCTTGGAGACAGGACAGCTTTCGGATTGCATCAAAGGAAAGCAGCTAGAAAGCCTTCTTCGTCCAGCTGGGCTTCAAGGTTAAGCATCAAGTTTCGACTTCAGCTTCTGAACAATTTCAGTAAGTGAGAGGTCCCCAGATAGACTGTTCTGTCTCTCATTCATACTGCTGAGCCAGGCCCAGGAAGCCAAGCATTCAGAAGGGCATTCAGCAGGCAAGCAGCCAATAAGGCTCACAGTGCATTTAGGCCATTCTTCTCCATCGAGACACTCGCAATAAGGAATGTGGATTGGAACAAGTATCCAGCCATTCAGCATTCCACACTGCATTCATACCAGTCTTGGGCAGGGCTGTCTCACAGCCAGTCAGGGTAAGGGACAAAGTCAGGGCTTCCCAGGACTTTGGGAAAACAAAGTAACATGCAATAGAAAGCAAGAGGCCCCAGGGACCATCTTTTCTCCTATCAGGAAGCAACTGATGTCAGTGGCAGGGCCTGGGTATCCCAAAATGGAGGATACTCAGAGCACCTGTCAAATTCAACATGGAGCTGCCACAAACCCATACCCTGCTCTGTGGGCCACACACACAGGCGCCCAAAAAACATATACTTGGGGTAAAGGGTTGTACCCCACCCATGGGTGCCATAAGGGTATCCTAAGGGTCTATTCACCATAACCAAAAAGAGAAAGAGCTGCACTGCCAGGAGTCCCACATGGACTCGTGTGCAGAAAACGACACAGACTACACATGAAAAAGGAATACAGGACAAGGACATGGAGTCCCTGTCTCTACAAGGCATTTCCATCATCACAATGAACAACCAAATGATTTACCATATTAGCATGCTCATAGGATATCATTAATAGCGCACAGTGGAACCGACATATCTGTCTGTGACATATGCGATATAAGCTACAACTGGGATTAGATGGCCAGAGTTGATTCTGGAACCTGGAAGAGTTGTGATGAACTTGCCAGTGGGCTATAAGATTCTATGGTACCTTATCAAGGTACTTTAAATGCATGAGGCCAGTGGTATTCAAAAATGTTTTTGCCTTGGCCCCCAATGAGCAAAATGTGGGCAGGCTGGGCCCCCCAAAAATGCTAAATAGACAGTATGTCCAAATGGATAGGAATTATTGCGCACCATCAATTCACCCTACTCCCAGTATAGTGCCTGGGCTACCTCACCTGCTCCCATCACAGTCTCTGGGCTCCCTCATCCCACTCCTAACCCAGTCCTTGGGCTCTCCCCATCCCACCACAGATCCTGGGCTCTCCCCATGTAACGCTCACCTGATTCTCGCAGAGGCGCCGGTCTTGACTGGGCGACTACCGTATCTTCAAAAGTGATGTGTAGCACCCGGTTGGCTCTTTGGGCTGGACCTCTGTGCACTGTATGCCTGACTCGAAGAGTAAGATGTCTGCAGATAGAAAATATGGGATTAATGAACTGGGGTTATTGGGGTGTCCCTATCTCTTTCCCTTTTCTCCTCTCCTGTAGAACCCCAAAGGTTAACACTCTCACCTTAGGTAAGTGAACGCCGAGCTCTCCATCTGCCTCGGGGCAGGGTGCTGTAACCAGTTTCTTCACTGGATAGGTAGCGCAGGCCTCTTGACTTCAGAGGACTGCTGTCCGTCGTTTACTTCACGAACGGTGAGTTCCGAATATTTCAAATGTCTTTAAAAGTCTTTTGTAATGCTGTCTCTTATTTTGCAGGGTTCCGGCGATGGCGGTTGACTGGCTGAAGTGAGTTGAGGATGGACCCGTATGCGGAATAGAAGCGCCTGGAAGCGCGTAAGTAAGCGCTTGTTGCTTGCTTCACGATGCGCACTAACTGTCCTTTTATTTTGCAGGTACCAGTTCGGAGCTGCTGAAGGATGCCGGAATGCCCACTGAGTTCGGCGTGGATGGAGTAATGGCACGTGAGTATTTAACGTTACCCAATGTCTTTAAACGCACCTTCTTTTGTCTTACAGATGCAGCGCCGAAGGCCTCCGGAGCGTGCGAAGAGTTGGTAAGCTTTTGTCTTTCAGATGCCGGAATGCAGTGCGATGACCTCCGGAGCGCGTGAAGAGTAGGTAAGCCTTTGTCTTTCAGATGCAGGAATGCTGCGCGAGGCGTTGATGACAGCCGATGGACCAGGTAAGAGATGAGCTGTCACTGAAGACCGTAGTGCTAACCTGTTCTTTCTTGTCTTTATAGATGTTGCTGAAGACTGGATTCAGGATGGTAAGCCTCTTTCCTTTAGGCCCAGGATCAGATGCAGAAGACACGATGAGCGTTCTGCTGCAGAGGATGCAGAATAACGCAAAGCAAGATTCATCCATCGGGTGTGGTTTAAATAGCCTCCTGTAGTGCTTAGGTGTCTCCTTCCACAGCCACGCCTAAGAAAAGAGTTCCTGCTTTCCAGAAGAGTTCCGGTGTTCTGAACCTAGGGAGTGGCTCCTGCCTCACCCAACAGGAAAAGTAGTCCCAAACAGAAGAGGATCAGGGGTTCAACTGGCAGGTAAGTAAGCAGCATGGTCTGCTGCAGGTAAGTCCCCCCAAGCATTATGAGCCCGGCGCTTGCAGCGCTGGGACTGGGCATATTTATGAGCCTGGCGCCACTGGCGCCATGACAGGGTCCAAAAGGTCCCAATTGGGACTGGCTGGCACTCGGAACCTGGGTTATGGGTCTGCTTCCAAGGGAGTTGGGTAAGTCCTGGCCTTTTGGAAGCAGAGATCATGACAGTACCCCCCCTCAAGGCCCCTCCCAAACCGGGCTTCCCCGGGGGTTTTGGCTTGTCAGGAAATGTTTGATGAAATCTTTTGATTAGACGAGGAGCGTGGACATATTCTGCAGGTTCCCAGGATCTTTCTTGAGGGCCGTAGCCTTTCCAGTCAATTAGATAAAATAGCTTAGATTTGGAGATCTTGGAGTCCAGGATGCTTTTGACTTCAAACTCGAGTTCTCCATCAACTAGGATAGGTTTTGGGGATTTAGTTAGTCGGGTTTGAGGTTGCACGGGTTTTAAAAGAGAGACGTGGAAGACCGGACGTATCTTCATGTGAGGGGGCAAGTCCAACTTGACCGCTACTGGGTTTACTATGGTAGTGATGGAATAGGGACCAAGGTATCTTGGGTTGAATGTGCGTGGTCCTTTTAGAGGTAGATATTTGGTGGATAACCAGACTTGATCTCCTACTTGATATTGGGGGGCTTCCTTCCGATGTTGATCTGCTCCTTTCTTGTATTGTTCATTAGCCCTTTGAAGATGAGAAACGGCTTCCTTAAAAGCTTGGGTGATAGTAGAGTGCAGGTAGTCTACTGGTGGTGTTCCAAGATCTTGGGGTGGATCCAACTCTGAGGTTTGAGGGTGACAGCCGTATAAAAGAAAAAACGGGGTTTTCCCAGTTCCTGAGTGGACAGAGGTGTTGTAGGCATGTTCGGCTATCCAAAGGATATCTTTCCAAGTTTTTTCAGTTTGTTGCAGCATGCAGCGTAAATACTGTTCCAGAGTTTGATTGGTCCTCTCGGTTTGTCCGTCGGTTTGAGGGTGGTGACTGGTCGATAATCTCACATCAATTTGAGCCGACCGACAACAACTTCGCCAAAAATGAGAAATAAATTGACTACCTCGATCCGAAATTAGCACTGAAGGAAAACCGTGCAGTCGGACGATGTTTTCGAGAAATTCTCGGGCCAGAGTTGTTGCTGTTGGCAAGCCTTTGAGTGGAATGAAATGCGCCATCTTGGAGAATAAGTCCACGATTACCAGGATCGTATTGTATCCGGAGCATGGAGGTAGGTCGGTGATGAAGTCCATAGAATGCGTATGCCAAGGGCGAGGTGGGATGTCAATAGGGCGTAAGAGGCCGGCTGGTCTTTCCTTTTGACTCTTGTTTTGGGCGCATACTCCACAGGACATTATAAAGTCTCTGATATCTTTTTTCCAAGACGGCCACCAGAAGTAGCGCTTGATCTTTTCTGAGGTTTTGGCCATACCGGGATGTCCTTCCATTAGAGACTCGTGATAACAAGAGATCACTTTTTTCTGTAAATCTGTGCTGGGCAGGTATAATCGTTCTTGGAAATACAATAAGTTGTCCTTTACTGCAAAGTCCTTTCCCTGCAGATGCCAATTCTGTATTTCTGCTGGAGTTATAAGTTGCCTGGTTTTATCCTTAATTTCCTCTATGGATTGTGTGGTTATTACACCCAGAATTCTTTGTTCGGGAATGATAGGTACAGGTTTAGGGTTGGTCAAGTGTTCCTCCACTCCCATCCGAGAAAGGACATCAGCTTTACCGTTTTTTGTACCAGGTCGATAGGTAATTATGAAGTCAAACTCGGCAAAGAATAGTGCCCAACGGAGTTGTCTAGAGGATTGGGCTTTTGCGGTTTTCAAATATTGCAGGTTTCGGTGATCCGTAATCACAGTAACGGTGTGTCGGGCCCCCAGAAGATAATGCCGCCAAGCCTTAAAGGCAGACTTGATAGCCAGAAGTTCCTTATCAGTAATAGTGTAATTGATCTCAGGAGGCGAGAATTTGCGAGACCAGAATGCCACGGGATGTAACTGATTGGTTACTGGGTCCTTCTGTGATAGAACTGCCCCCATGGCAAGGCTCGAAGCATCAGTTTCAACGATGTAGGGGAGTTCGGGGCGAGGATGTTTTAGAATTGGTGCAGAGATAAATTTTGTCTTCAAATTCTGGAAAGCTTGTTCCGCCTCGGTAGACCATTCAAAACGTTTGTTTTTCTTTAACAAGGCGGTGATGGGCTGGACTATTCGAGAGAATTCGGGGATAAACCTGCGGTAAAAGTTAGCGAAGCCTAACATGCTTTGAACCCCTTTTACGGAGGATGGTGATGGCCATTTGAGAATTGCATCGACCTTCCTTGAATCCATACGCACTCCGCTAGGTGATAATATGAATCCCAAGAATTCAACTTCAGTCACGTTGAAAACACATTTTTCCAACTTAGCGAAAAGTCTGTGTCTACGCAACCTCTCGAGGACCATTTTCACGTGTTTCCGATGTTCAGATTCCGATGAAGAATAAACGAGGATGTCGTCAATGTAAACGACAACACAAACATCTATGAGTTCTCTGAGGACATCGTTCATAAAATATTGAAAGGCGGCCGGGGCATTGCAAAGTCCGAAGGGCATGACCTGATATTCAAATAGCCCATACTTGGTGCGGAAGGCCGTCTTCCATTCATCGCCCTCTTTTACTCGTACCAAGTGGTAGGCTCCTCTAAGATCCAGCTTTGTATATATGCATGCTCTTCTGACTTGGTCCAGGAGTTCAGGGATTAAAGGTAACGGATATCTATTCTTAACGGTGATCTGGTTCAGGGCGCGGTAATCTATACAAGTTCTAAGGTCCCCTTCTTTTTTTGGAACGAAGAACAAAGCTGAAGAAGCAGGGGACTTAGAAGGACGAATAAACCCATTCGCTAGGTATTGATCCAGGTATTGTCGGAGGTGAAGGTTCTCAGGCTCGGTGAGGGCATAAATTCTGCTACACGGAGGAGTAGATCCAGGTATCAGGTCTATCTGGCAGTCATAGGACCTATGAGGAGGTAGAGAGTTAGCCTGATCCTTCCGGAAAACATCTTGGAATTCTAGGTATTCGGGAGGTAACTGGGGAGTCTCCGAAGAAATTGCTGCTAGAGCAACACCAGGTGGAGGGTGACAAGTAGAGACACATTCTGGGAACTGAACCGTTCTTGCTCGCCAATCGATCCGAGGATTGTGTTTCTCTAACCAAGGTATCCCTAGAATAATCTGGAACTGAGGGGCCTTGATCACATCGAACACGATCTTCTCATGGTGTCCATCTTGACTTACTAGCGTCACTTCTTGAGTGGTATGCGTTACTGGTCCGGAGGCTATCTCCGTACCATCCACCGTAGTAATGACGTCCTTTACAGCCTTGGGACAAAGAGTTAGATTCATCCTCAAAACCATTTCCTGATCCACATAATTGCCGATGGCACCGCTGTCGACGTAAGCTTCAATCGCATGTAATCGATCCGGATGATCAGGGCTAATGAGGACCATAGGTATCACGAAATGCGAGGTCACGGAACTGGTTTTAACGCTCGGCAAGAGGACCTCTATTCTTGTCGGGCGAGGTCGTTTTCCTGCTCAGAGTTTGTGACCTTGGTAACTGCAGCTCCTACCGCCTTCTTGGCTGGTTTCACCGGACAGTCTCGAAGAAAGTGCCCTGAGTTTCCGCAATAGAGGCATAATTGCAACTGTTTTCTCCTTTCCCGCTCCTTTTGTGTTAGTGGTCCTTTCAGGCCCCCTATTTGCATGGGTTCCCCGGAGTCTACTCCTTTGGAAGGAGTTGGTGGTTTGGAAAATACTCGAGCATCAAACTGGGAACGATCGGCCTTCCTGTTCTGCAGTCTGTGATCTATTTGAACGACTAAGTCTATATAATCCGAACAGTCTTGTGGGGGATTCACTACTTGGGCTAAAACGTCTTTGAGCTCTCCACGTAGACCTCTATAAAACAGCGTAATCCTTTTGTCCTCAGGCCATTGAGTTTCCACTATTAGTCTGTTGAAAGATGCAATATAAGCCAAAAGGTCTTGATTACCCTGTCGCAACGAAAGAAGCTCATTGTCCAAGGCCTGCCCCTGTGAATGTCTTGCGAACAGTTTTTCCATACTAAACTGAAAGGCTTGAAAATCATGGAGAACCGGATCATCTTGATTAACTAGAGGGATCGACCAGTCTGCCGCATTGCCACTAAGGTACGAAAGCACAAAAGCTACTTTAGCTTGATCAGTTGGAAAGGCTGCTGGCCGGCATAAAAAATGCAACCGGCACTGATTGATAAATACTGCAAACCTCTTTGGGTCTCCAGAAAATCGTTCGGGCGGAGCCAGAGGTACATTCCCAGGTAGGTTGATCTGCACTGGATTCATAGGGGATGTTGAAGGAAGATTTGCCCCTGATGCGGGTAACGGGGTCTGTCCGGCTTGTGACTGTAGCAATTGTCTAGCAAGATCGTCGGTTCGCTCCTTGGAAATAATTAGTTCCCTTCTTAGAGCATTTGTTTCCTGACGAGCTGCATGCACTTCTGCCCTTAGTTCCCCAAGTAACCGGGCTAGGTGGTCGGTATCCGAGGTTTCCATAGCGCCTGGGCGAGAGTTTTGCGGTAGGCTTTGCGTTCTGTAACGCTCACCTGATTCTCGCAGAGGCGCCGGTCTTGACTGGGCGACTACCGTATCTTCAAAAGTGATGTGTAGCACCCGGTTGGCTCTTTGGGCTGGACCTCTGTGCACTGTATGCCTGACTCGAAGAGTAAGATGTCTGCAGATAGAAAATATGGGATTAATGAACTGGGGTTATTGGGGTGTCCCTATCCCTTTCCCTTTTCTCCTCTCCTGTAGAACCCCAAAGGTTAACGCTCTCACCTTAGGTAAGTGAACGCCGAGCTCTCCATCTGCCTCGGGGCAGGGTGCTGTAACCAGTTTCTTCACTGGATAGGTAGCGCAGGCCTCTTGACTTCAGAGGACTGCTGTCCGTCGTTTACTTCACGAACGGTGAGTTCCGAATATTTCAAATGTCTTTAAAAGTCTTTTGTAATGCTGTCTCTTATTTTGCAGGGTTCCGGCGATGGCGGTTGACTGGCTGAAGTGAGTTGAGGATGGACCCGTATGCGGAATAGAAGCGCCTGGAAGCGCGTAAGTAAGCGCTTGTTGCTTGCTTCACGATGCGCACTAACTGTCCTTTTATTTTGCAGGTACCAGATCGGAGCTGCTGAAGGATGCCGGAATGCCCACTGAGTTCGGCGTGGATGGAGTAATGGCACGTGAGTATTTAACGTTACCCAATGTCTTTAAACGCACCTTCTTTTGTCTTACAGATGCAGCGCCGAAGGCCTCCGGAGCGTGCGAAGAGTTGGTAAGCTTTTGTCTTTCAGATGCCGGAATGCAGTGCGATGACCTCCGGAGCGCGTGAAGAGTAGGTAAGCCTTTGTCTTTCAGATGCAGGAATGCTGCGCGAGGCGTTGATGACAGCCGATGGACCAGGTAAGAGATGAGCTGTCACTGAAGACCGTAGTGCTAACCTGTTCTTTCTTGTCTTTATAGATGTTGCTGAAGACTGGATTCAGGATGGTAAGCCTCTTTCCTTTAGGCCCAGGATCAGATGCAGAAGACACGATGAGCGTTCTGCTGCAGAGGATGCAGAATAACGCAAAGCAAGATTCATCCATCGGGTGTGGTTTAAATAGCCTCCTGTAGTGCTTAGGTGTCTCCTTCCACAGCCACGCCTAAGAAAAGAGTTCCTGCTTTCCAGAAGAGTTCCAGTGTTCTGAACCTAGGGAGTGGCTCCTGACTCACCCAACAGGAAAAGTAGTCCCAAACAGAAGAGGATCAGGGGTTCAACTGGCAGGTAAGTAAGCAGCATGGTCTGCTGCAGGTAAGTCCCCCCAAGCATTATGAGCCCAGCGCTTGCAGCGCTGGGACTGGGCATATTTATGAGCCTGGCGCCACTGGCGCCAGGACAGGGTCCAAAAGGTCCCAATTGGGACTGGCTGGCACTCGGAACCTGGGTTATGGGTCTGCTTCCAAGGGAGTTGGGTAAGTCCTGGCCTTTTGGAAGCAGAGATCATGACACCCCACCCTGCTCCCACCAATGCCCCTGGTGCCTCATCACCCTGCTCCTACCACTATGCCATGGCTCCACACATCCTGCGCCCACCACAGTCCCTGGGCTCGGCCCAACACCGCTCCCTGCAGTCCCAGGGCCAGTGGCGGCTGGTGAATTTTTGAAGTGGAGGGGCATAATTACTTCTCTCCAATATGCCACAGCAACTGAGCAACGCGAGGGAACCTGAGGCAATCAAGGGGAATTGGGGGTCGGGGGGGGTTCTCTCCATGGAATCTTTTTAGAAGAATCGGTTAGAATGTTGCATTTTAGAACAAACTTTTCAAAAACATTGAATAAAAAACCAAACAGTTTGAAATTGGCACTGGGGGGCATAAGGGGCAGGCATGGTATTTTTTACTGGACTTTTATGATAGATGTCCAGTAAATAAATATCATCCGTGTCCCCTGGGCCTCACAGCACCTAACATATGCACACAATAAAAATGATTATGAGTGTATGCAAGGTGCTGGGTGGCCCAGGGGGAAAGCATGGTATTTCTTAATGGACATCTATGATAGATTTCCAGTAAGAAAATACAATCCCTGTCCCCTAGGCTCCACAGCGCCTCAGAAGGAGAGCTGATTTTGGCAGGTGGGTAGGGGGATTGTGCAACAAAGGCATTTTTAAAATGCCTTTGTTGTACACCCCCCCACTCACCAAAATCAGCTCTGCGGACCAACACAAACACACACACACACAGCATTCACACAGCAAGCACTCTACCATTCACATGCACACCCTTCATCATACACTCACTCATAACACAAGCACACACACATTCATACACATAAATAAATAAAAAAATGAATGAACATAAACATACCTTCTGCCCTTATCCTGAGGTTTCCTCCCCAGTGCTCCAGCTCCAGGAATCGGGAAGCAAACATTTCCTGGGTCCTGCCCATGCATACAGGGGTCTGGGTGTGGGTGCTTAAACGCCCTGCTTCAGCCTGCCCTGTCTGTATGTGCGAGGAGGCGCAGGAGCTCCCCCTTGCACGTACAGACATGCGCAGTTCCCCAGCCAGCATTTCCAATAAGCTATGCAAGGCTTGTGAAGCACAGCACCTTGAGCCTTGCATGGCTCATTGAGCATGTGCGGCTGGGGAATTGAACTAGAAAAGGGAAAAACTGTTTCCCTTTGACAGGTCATCCAGCCCAGGAGCACTCCATCAGCTGGAAAAAGCAGCTGAGGGAGTGCTCAGTGTTTCACTGAGCTGGCTCCTCGGCACCTCCATAATGGGTGAGGGGGCCACTGGGTTGAGGCCCTCTCCCCCATTCTGGATGAGCCACACTTGCCCAGTGCTGCCCCAAACCCTGCTTTTAGTTTCCTCCCTAAAAAAAGATGTGTGTTTTCAGGCTGTGTTACAGTGTGGGAAGATAGGAACACACAATACCCAAGAACGTAAGCAGTTCATAGTGATACCTTTTGTCATAGTGACACATGCCTCCCAGGGGTTGACCCAACGTCATGAGGCCCTTCCCATTTTTTAGTTTCTTGATACGTTTATTTTTTCTAAATAATGTTTTCAAATGTGTTATTGATTTTTTATTATATACTGTTTGATTTGTTATTTTTTTATTGGATTTTTATTTCTTTTTATCAGGATCATTTTATCACCTTAAGAAATAGGATATTGTGGCCTCACCATTCCTTACCCCTCCCGCAGGATGCAGTATGTGTGCCAAAGGTGAACTTGCAGTCCCTGATGTTCTAAACAGTTGCTGCGCTGACAGGAATGTCCAGAGAGACCAATCAGTGTCCTTTGCTGGGGAGACGTGTGCGGTATGTTGTGCATGGATGTCATTTAGAGGTTGCCAGGGGTACCAGCTGTGACCCCTGGGCATGGATTTGGTGCCACTGGCCAATCCCTTGCAAGCCTTGGCCATCAGCCAATAACATTAAAGAAGGGATTGGCTATGAGCAGCCAGAGAAGTTTAACTCCCTTCATGATGCATGTGCGAACCACACGGAGCGAGAAACCAACCTATCATCCAACTGATATAATCACTGCCTTCAGCGTTCACAGCAGAGTTTTCATAATTGCTGTGACATTCCTTTCTAGTTTCCCCACACGGGAAACTAGAAAAGAAAGTGGCAGCAATTATGAAAACTCCACCGGTAGCAGGTTAGACAGTAAATTATTTCTAATTGCTCTGCATTTGATTTTATGTTGTCTGTGCTTCCCCAGACTTGGGGAGCACCGAAAACGTAAAATGAAAGTGAAGGCAGCCTCCTCCATGTTCAGCTCTGCTCTGGCTGCAGCAAGCAAAAGCTCCAAGTAGGGGACTTTTGCTGCTTGATTAGTGCCGCTGGGGCAGAGCTTAACATGAACAGAGGAGGCTTCTTGAAGTGACAAAATGGATGCTCCCTTGTAAACACGTTGAGCCTTGTTTGCTCAAAAGTTTACATTGGAACTTTCTTTAAAAAGATGTTTGATATATGTTTTCAATTATTAGCCATCTTTTGGGACAATACCATTTTAGATTGTACTATTCCTTTAATGTTTGTAAATGTGTATGTCTCCATAAGGATATTGGTTACATTTACAAGCACATTGAACCCTGTCTCTCACCTGCATACTAGCACTACCTCATATACTGCATTTTAAAGAAATGTGTTCACGAGGAGAGGAAATTACTGACGGGCCCATTGGTCAGTACTCAATCCTCGAGAACTTGTAATGCTGGATAGCTGCACCATGTGAGGACAGGGTGCAGGATTCACATAGTCCAGCACATCTAAAAAATCAGGACTCACTAAATTGGCAAAGGGAAGACCATTTAATGATAAATACATCAGCATATGGAAATAAGCAGCATTGCAAACACCTGTCTCGCTCCGACTTCCCCGAACTTTAGTCCAACAGCCGTTTTTATAGGCTAAACTCGTCATCATTGACGTCTAATTCTACAAAAAATCATCACGCAATATAATTAGTTGGGAAAGGTAACTTAAGTATAGGTGTTATTTCTGTATATGACAATAGAGCATGCAGATTGGTTAACTCTTATCTGGTGGGCGTCTACGCCCATCCCTCTACATCACACGCGATGAATGTCACTATAAGTACGACGTCCTATTGGTTACAGTGTCTATAGGACCCTAGATTACATGGTCCATTACACCCCTAACCATAAATCTCCACTTTAATTAGCAGCATGCAGGAAGGACACCCAGGTGCCTACGGTCCTAAGATTCACCATGCCTCCCTTCCATCAATCAGTGGTTTTAGGGCGATGTGTCAATTAGTTGGCTAAGGAAGGCCTCAAAACTGTAGTCTCTTATCAGGAAAAGTTATGGCACCCCTTGGATCTGGGTGACATCAGACGGTGGTACATCTTCGCGCCTGGCTGGTCATGTGTTGGTTCACCGTGAATCAGTTTCCAGCTTTTTGTGTATTTAATTCTCCATGTAGCTCCACCATCTGCCCGGGCCTCCTTATCTTGACCTTCACAGGGCAGGCTGGTATGCTCTGAAGTTTCGATTCTCCTTAGCTGAAGCTCGCCTCCCTCTTTTGGGTTGACCTCGATTTCCCAGGCCTGAGCCGTCATTTGTTGAGTTTCGATTTCACTCTTTCCCCTGGCTTGGGCTTGATATGAAATCCGACCAGTTAGGCCTTGGCCGCCTGGGCATACTTCTGCTTTTACAAAATGGAGTCGCACGTGTATTTTGTGCCTTATTGAGCTAGATATATGGTTGGCGCTTGCCGCTCTATCTTCTACTAAGCATTGTAAGCAGTATCGATTTCTTAGCATCTTGCGTTTCAAGCTTATTTACACACGTTCAACAGGTTCGATTCTTTCATCTTGGTTCTTTCGCTATGACATTTCTTACATTTGAACATTGTGTTGTCCTTCGTGTCTCTTGCACCTGTTTTCGTGGATACACGCGTTCGCGTGTTGCCTTTTCTCATGCGTTAGTCTGTCCAGGCCCTCTTCTCATCATCGTTTGCCTTCCATTAGGGCTCTTTGTGTCTCCTCATGGACAGTCTGTAAATACTCATCGTTTCGTATTAGCGGCTGGTATGGTTGTCTGATTGGGTACCGTGCTGCCCAGGGCAGTCTGCTTATTGGCATTTCAACAGGTACTGATCTTCTAATGTACACAGGGCAGAGGCCCAATGCGGCTCTCTGTTGGTTCAGTTGCTCCTCATACGTCACATACCTTGGCAAGTATTTTTCTGGCAATTCGCAATAGGGGGCAGGGGTGCAGGCCATATCTGGGACCTCCTCTACACTCCCCCCTCTGGTCGGTTCATCGACCACTTCTGCTTCCTCCTTTATATTTAATTTCTTTGTTTCTTCAATGTCTTGTTCATCGTCTTCCGGGTTTACACAAGATGGCGTGAATACATACAATTTTGGTGTCCATATCTTTATACCCCTTTCAAGCTTCCTGCTGTTTTCACATGCTCATCTTTGCTCCAGGTCATCAGCTGGCATTGTCCATTTGGACTGCAATAAATCCATTTTCCTTCATACCTTCTTCGTTTCTTGGGATAAGTTAATTTTGTTCCCTCTGGTGAAAATTCACTGGCCTTCACGAAGTCCTTTATATTTTCGTCTGTCAGGTCTCTGGGCTTCCAACCTGGCTCGATATTGACCATCATTTTCATCTCAATGGCCTTCTTTGCAGTTTTCTGGCACTGTGTGATGATTATCTTGATAACACAGAATCCTAGCAGCACCATAGCTAGTAACGCTCCCAAAACTTGAATATGTCAGCCATCCATTGCGGGACACAGGAGAATAAGTTCCCAAACCATCTGTCATCGTCCACTTCATCTGTTTCCTCTGTCATCTGGTTCTTTAGGCTTGCCAACATGCCTATGACCTCGGTGAGGGTTCCATTTTCCTCATCGTGCGATGGTATAAATATGCAACACGATTCTCCGATTTTTACACAAACACCTACATCCATCGCTGTAATCATGTGAAGCACATATCTGTTCTGGAGAGTCATCAGGCGGACTGCTCTTAGTTCTTCTTTAATCGCGTTGAATCCTTTTATGGTGGTATTGATGGTCTGCAGTAATTCCCATCTGGTTACCTGCAACCATTTGATATTTGCACTGACTTGGATATGCGGCAAGAGTATTGTTGTGAATATGGATGAGGTTAGGCTAAACAGCCTGCGTTCATAGGGAATGGCATGAAATGCGTCCTCTGATTTGGTGGAGAAGTAATTTTCTCTCTTCATCCTGGACATTAACTTCACAGACCTCCTTTTACTCAGGTGAGCATCTGCTTTTGGGAAGCTGTCCAAATTCAGTTCATTTTTTGAAATCACCAGTGCCGGAACATGGACGTTCACCAGTGTGCATATTCCTCCCCAGTTCCTTGGTAGCCTTATGTATGCCTTGGATCCACATGGCCAGTAATGGTCCATCAGGACTGGGGTTCCTTGCAACATGCCTGGGGCTTCATATATTCGTCTGCAGTTTTGATTCTCCCCCATTTTCCTTGTGCCATTACTTCTGAAGCACAGTTTCGGGTTTTCCAGTGGTACTATTTGCAGAGGTCCTCCTCTGTCTTCGACCCATGTTAGCAGCTTTACCACTCTTGGCCACAATGGTTTGCATAGTCTTTGTGAATTTTCTATTGCTTCTTGGCAGGCTCCAAGGACCATCCAGGCTCGGCAGATCCCGACACCTTCTTCCCATCCGTTTGGGACACTACTGACCCCCAGATCTGCATTTGGCCTCGGTTCTTCCAGATTTGAGCTTCTTCAGCTGTTTTCCTTTGGACATTCAGTCTCGGGTTTATTTCCCATCTTATTCCTGATCCTTTGACGTCAGGGTTCTCATATCTAATCACATAATTCTTGGTGTGCGCCCTGTTTCTTATTTTGATGTCCTGAACAAAACCGTCTTCATCAGGGAAATCCTTTTCGTTGGCCCATATCAGGGAGGCGTCTCTCCCCATGAACTGTCCTCTGGTGTTGCACATTGCTACGTGTGACATGCAGTGTGCAGTGGGGACATCAACTTCTATCACAAAGATTTTGGACTTGCCCATGCTGTATGGCAGGAGTGCACAGACGAAACATTCCCCTTCTGATTGCCTCCTTCCAACTTCCTTCATGTGTTGGTACCAAATGTTGTTTCCTAGATGGGCTGTGTTGTCCAAGTAATCGTTTAGTTCGTTGTCGGTTTCATATGGGCTTCTCTTGTTTCTTAACATTTTTCTTTAATTGGCTATCACTATGTCTCTGAATACATCCGTACTGCTCTTCCGTTCGGGTAGGCTCTCAGGTACTATCCTTGGTGGGGCAGGTTTCATTTCTTTTGTAGACCTCCTCCCACCACCATTGGCTCGTCATCTTCCCAACGCGTGGCGGCATTGTAGGCCTGATGCTTATTTCTGGCGTTGGAGCAGGCGTGCTCGTTATTACAGTTTCTGTGGTTTTCTTGCTCAGCTCCTCATGTAGCTTCTTTGCTCTAAGTATGAGCGAGAACACATATTCAACCAATGCATGTGTTTTCTCAGTAGGTTATGATATGATATGATATGATATGGCATTTGTAACGCGCCTATACACAAGTGTTTCAAGGCGCGACGAGGCAGGGAGGGAGGAACAGGGGGAGGACAGACAACGATCCTACTAGGCCAGGTGTCATTCAGACCGCGCAAGTGCAGGGGTAGGGGGAAGGGAAAAGTGCAGTACAAGGTGGGTAGAATAGAAATAAATAAATAAATAAATAGGGCCAGCTGGTGGCAAGTGCAAGGTAAGTGCAGACAAGTGCTGGGAAGGGGGGGCTGTAGGGATACAGAGACAGTCCCGCAGTGCAGGGGTTGCCAGGGAGGCAGTGCAAGTGGAGAGTGGCTGGGCCCAGGACCGAGGTCAGTGAGAGTGGCCAAGTTTCAGATTCAGTGCAGAATTTAGTGAAGAATTTAGCAGGGGAGAGGGAGAGAGAAAGCAGAAGCAAAGAGGAAGGTTTTGAGGTGCTTCCGGAACCGGAGGTGGTTCTCCTCAAGTTTCAGGGAGGCAGGAAGGCTGTTCCAGACGGAGGCTCCTGCCGCGGAGAGAGATCTACCCCCAGCTCGTTGCTTCGAGAAGCGGCTGACCCTGAGGGAGTTGGAGACGGATGAGCGAAGGGCTCGGGAAGGAAGATATTTAGGAAGAGAGAGTTGCAGGTATTTAGGCCCCAGGCCCCAGAAGGCCTTGTGGACAATGCAGAGGGTTTTGAACTTAATCCTCGCAGCCACTGGGAGCCAGTGTAGAGATTTCAGTCCTGGAGAGATACGGTCCCTGGGCTTGAGGCCAAGGACAAGTCTCGCAGTTCTGTTCTGGATGAGTTGCAGAGGGCGGAGAGTGGAGGCAGGCAGATTAAGATAGAGACTGTTACAGTAGTCCAGCTTCGAGAGAACCAGGGCTCGGGAGACAGTGAGCTTCTGGGGGAAGGAGAGGAAGGGAAGAATACCTCTAAGGAGGTGCAGCTGGTAGTGTGACTTCTTAGAGACGTCAGATATATGAGGAGAGAAGGAGAGTGTGGAGTCAAAGATGACCCCGAGGTTTTTTGCCTTGCAGGTAGGAGCAGGAAGAGGCCCAAGAGAGGCTGGCCAGAGAGCTGCAGGGAAGGAGGAGGTGGGTGTGCCGATGAGTATAATCTCAGTCTTACTAGCATTAAGGCGGAGGTCGTTGGCAGCACACCATTCCTGGATAGCAGACAGACAGTCAGAGATGAGGGCAGGAGAAGAGGAGGCCAATGGTAGCCTGAAAATGAGCTGGGTATCGTCCGCATAGCACTGAAAGTTGGGGCAGAGGGCGGCGATCCGGTGGGCAAGAAGTGCCAGATACTGGTTGAAAAGCCAGGGAGAGAGATTAGATCCCTGGGGAACACCACAGGTGGAGAAAAAGATGTCAGAGAGGAAGGACCCAAGTTGGACCTGGGAGGGTCGATTGGAAAGGAAATAGGTCAGCCACGCCAGAGCCTGACCAGTGATACCCAGGTTATCGCGGAGACGGTTGAGCAGGATGGCATGGTTGACAGTGTCAAAGGCAGAAGAGAGATCGAGCAGAATGACAACACACGGAGTGTTGGAGTCGAGGTTCAAGAGCAGGTCATCACGGATGTTCAGGAGAGCAGTTTCCGTGCTTCTGGCCGCTCTGAAGCCGGATTGGTGGTCATGAAGACTACCAACAGCTTCAGCATGGAGGTTAAGCTGGGAGATGACCAGTTTCTCCAGGAGCTTGCCCAGGAAGGGAGTGATGGAGATTGGGCGATAGTTAGCCGGGCAGCAGGGGTCGGCAGAGGGTTTCTTAAGAAGAGGGTGCACAAGGGAGTGCTTGAGGGGGGATGGGAAGACTCCAGAGGCGAAGGAGAGGTTGCAAAAGTCAGCCAGGGCAGGAGCCAGGGAGTCGATGTGGTCCTTGATAGTTTTGGAGGAACAGGGGTGAACCTGTTTAGTCAAGACTTTCATAGATCGGACTTGTCTGGAAACTTCGTCGGCAGAGAAAAGGGGAAAGGCAGAGAAGGAGGGAGGAGGGGTGGCTGCAGAAGGGCCGGAGGAAGAGCAGGGAAGCGAGGGAGGGAGGTGATAGGAGGAGAGTAAGGACAGGATGTCCTGAGTTTTAGAGATGAAATGAGAGGCCAGTGCAGTACAGAGGGCCTGGGAGGGGACAGGAGAGGTAGAGACTGCAGCAGGGGTGGCAAGCTCCTTGCAGATTTTAAAGAGTTTGGCCGAATTGTTAGATGCCGCAGAGATGCAGGCTTGGATGAGGGCTTTCTTCTTGGTGAGAGCGGAGAGACGGTATTGCCTTTGGAGCAGGCGGCAGGCCAGTTTGTCAGAGGATGAACAAGAAGCACGCCATTTCCTCTCTGCCACCCTGCACTTGCGTTTTAGGGTGACGAGATCCGAATCATACCAGGAGTTACATTTGGCTTTGGGCTTCAGGCAGATTCTCATGTCAGGGGCAAGGATATCAAGAGTATCAGAAATAGCAGAGTGGAGCAAGGAGAGGGCTGTGTCAGGGTGGGAGTCAGCCGAAGGGGGAGGGGGGGAGAAGGTGTCAGCGAAAGCCTCAACTGACACGCGCTTCATGGGTCGGATGACCGAGAAGGTGGGTGGCAATGATGAGGGTGGTTTGGCCTGTGGGGTAGGGAGGGTGAGGTGGGAGGATAGGAGAAAGTGATCACTCCAGGAGAAAGGAGTGGAGAGAGGGACTGAGAGGGGAAGGTCAGAAGAGATCAGAGCATCAAGAGTGTGCCCTGCAGAATGAGTAGGCCCAGATGGGAGAATAGAGAGTGAGAGAGAGTCGCAGAGGTCACAAAAGAGTCCAGTGGGGGGACAGGAGGCATCTAGGTGGATGTTGAAGTCACCAAGAAGGAGGAGTTGAGTGGTAGTGGACAGGAGTGAGGAGGAGAGGTCAGCCCACTCGGAGAGGAAGGAGTAAATTTGACCAGGTTCTTTCGTGGCTTCTTCTGGTTCTATGAGGGATTCTGTCATGCCCCCTCTGCTTGGGTTCTCACCTGGCTCCTCTTGTTTACTTCCACTATTTTCTGGAGCCGGTCGTTCCTTAGGCAGTTTTTCTTTTACTGTTGATTTGGTGTGAGGTCCCGTAGCCATTGACACTTGCCCTTGTTCATGTGCATTCAGTGTGTGGGTGCGTGCCGTGGACAGTGCTATGATATCATTCATTCTGAGCTGACCCTGTCTCCAGCTTTTCTCATCATTCATAACCTCAACCGTGTAGCTGTCACTATTTATTACATTCAGTTTCAGTTCGTTTGCTTTACCACCAGCTTTTCTAGGAACAAGGATGACGTTATATGGTCTGGGTGCTTTTGTGGACCCAGATATTCGTTATCTGGTGGATGCACAGACAATGGGACACTCCGTGCAGCGGTAAAAAATGCATTTCTGATAGTTAGAGACAAAAACACAATAATAATCACTATGCATATACATATAATGGCTTTAAACGATAGCTTGCAGCATCTCCTTCCAGGGAAGCAGGGGCGCCCCTCCGCAGGTGGCAAGACTAGGTTACTGTTCTGGGCCCCCATGCCGATGAAGTCCATAGTCAATAGTTCATTTCCTTCCTTACTTTGATCTTGTTGCTCAAAAGGTTCAGCAAATACTAAAGTGACGAGTATTATTCAAATGTCCCCTTTATGGGTGTAACCAGTATTCTCGAGATATGTGTGTACAATACCGTTTAGCTAGACTATGGAGAAAGGTTAGACTACCGTCTTTATCATATAATTTTCATTTTGCATTTCTATAATAAACACAGTCCCAGGGCACCCCTCCAATTCAACATGGCCCTGAGGACATGCAGGAATCTGTTCACAATGACACCATGAAGAGATGGATTCGCTACAAATCACGCAAAAATAAAATGTCGAAAAAATAAAAATAAAAATAAAAGAACATATGAGAAGGTGGGAAGAAATAAGAAAGATGTTGAAAATGGAAAACACGATGGTGAAATTCTTGTGTCCGTTCCTTCCAATTGGTCGTTCGTTGACACGTTGAAGAGTAGTGTCTCTCTCCTCCATCTGCGCCACGGCAGAAAGATGATAAAAATAGAAGAAAAATACAGAAATAATAATAAAATTAAAAATAAAATACAAACATGATGTGGTTATCCTTGTTTCCGCTCTTCTCAATCTGTCCTATGTCAGCAGAATGGAGAACTTTGTCCTTGTTTTCTTACTCTGTCCTTGGCAGAAGGAAGATGAAGAGTTTTATGGTGGATCTCCCCCCCTAAAGCTCTCCTCAGCAATTGATGTCCGTAATTGCTTCTCAGCTGCAAGATGATAGCTCTCAGGAGCCTGTTGGGTTGCACGTTCTTTGCTGGGTCACTGAGGAAGGTGTGCACGTCGACAGTGATGGGTCTACCCACTAGTTCTGGAAAGTTCTCAATGAGGTGGAAGAAGACTCGGAATGCGTATCTGCTGTCTTCTGGTGTCAACGACATTCGCTCTTACTTTCTGGCCTGTAGATCACAGGCCATTTTTGTGCCATGAACAGTCTTTGTACTTCCCTCGATCTGTCCCTCGGCGAACAGTCTCACAGGAATCTCCTTAGGAACTCTCGCTGGAAGTTGGACAGTTCCACTTGGAGCATGATCCCGTGGAGAAGAGTCTTCATGTGTAGGAAATTGACTGGATCTCTGAGGAAAGTGACAACATCAACATCAGCAGGCCTTCCCACCATTTCTGGATAGTCTGTGACTAGTCTAATCAGGACATTGTGGGCTAGCTGCGTGTCTGCAGGGGACAGGGACATTTGCTTTGTTTTGCTGGGTTCCGATCACAAGTCTTTCTTTTGACGTGAGCAGGTTTTGCACTTTCCTGCTGTGTGGATTGCTACCACATGGTTCAGTTTATACCACACTTGGTTCAGAAAGTCATTGTTTCGGGGATCTCTGATGAAAGTCAGTGCATCTGTGGTTCTCCCGACAAGTCCTGGGCACTCCTCTATGATTCGGAAGAATAATGTATACGTTATTTCATCAATGATCACTTGGGGTGGAAGCATTAGTCTCTTGTTCACTTTGCTCGGGCAACTCGGCGAAGACCTCTGTGATGACAGTCAGTAGTTGCCTGATTACCTTCTTATTTTCTGGATCTTGAATGTATTTTGTGACACTTGTTCCTCTCCCTACGAGTAACGGATATGTTAGGAACACGAGCTGAAAATAGGAGAGTACATCCCACTTGAGACTTCTGCCTGGATGTACCATAAGTTCTGTGCACAAAGTCTTGGTACTGGATGCTTTAGAATAATGTTTTTTGGTTCTCAGAAATGTCTTATTTTACTACTTATTAGAGTCTTAGTGTTCATGTTCAATGCTTCGTGTGGTAACAAACTCCAAACACTCCAAAACAATGCTCTTAGAGTAGCCTTAAACATTCCTAACAGAGCCCATGTCTCTACCTCCAGAAGGAATATCCACTGGCTAAAAATTAAAGACAGAATCACCCTCAAAACTCTCTCGCTCACGTCGAAAGGGCTTAACAATATAGCTCCCCCCACCTAGCAAACAGACTTAACAAGAGAATTTCAAACCGCCCCACAAGAATGACCAACGCATATACCCTGATGGTGCCTAGATACAAAAAGAGTACAGCTGGCGGCGCCAGCTTCCCAGTCATAGCTGCCCAAACCTGGAACAAACTTCCCTTAGAACTTAGAAAGGACCAACCTTATCCAAGTTTCAGGCGTAAGGTTCTTTCATGGATACGATCAAATGACATCTAACGGGATCACCCTCTTCTACTAGAACCACTCGTCCTGAGTGTCACCCCCCGACCATGCCCTTTGTTAACTTGACCTCCTTTAGGGACCCGTCCACCACTGCCAGCATCTAGGAATTTCATTGGATCCGTCCGAGACTACAAAACTGTGGCTGATTGTTACCTAGCACTGTCTGCCTCCAACACATGGCATCATCTGTATAAGTAAATTCAGACTGTAACACTGCTGAACTGCCTCACTGCCTATTTTTGTGTGTCATTGCATATTTTTGATTGTCATTGCAACTAAGTTCTCAAGTCTCCTTGTAAATGTTTGCGCCCGGCTACCTACGGGTTTGGATTTGCGCTATATCAAATAAACAAACAAACAAACAAACAAAGTGTTCGAGTTACCAGTGTCACTGCGGTTTCGGAATATATGATTCTCCTTTTTACCCTGCACTTTTGGCTGCACAGAGTGTTCGTTTGCTTGGTTTTGTCTCTTTCTGTGCATAAAGGAAAAGTTCAGTGTGGACCCGATTTTCACAAACGGGCTCTTTTCCTTTCTTCTCTGCTCATGCGTCCTTCTTCCTCGCCATAGATCTTGTCTGCACGTGCTGAGGTCCTTTCCTGTTGTCTGTAGATTCCTCGGAGGTGGATGCAGTAGGAGTGCTCTCTCCTATTAACGGTTTGATGTCGTTTAGGAAGATCCAGGCTCTTTTGCCCTCGAGTTTGACAGCGGATGGGATGCAGTCCTCTACGATGAAAGGGCCATTAAACCTTGGCTCGGTCCATTTTTTCCTTGTAAAATTCCGTACAAGGACGCTGTCACCCGGAAAGACAAGGGGCGCACGAAGGCTGTGAGCTGCGCCTGTATCAGCACTGTCTGTTGTGATTTGTGCTGTGCTGTTCCCTTTAGGCCGTCGCTGCAGCTGGTCTGAAATGACAGTGGCGCTGGATGTGAGACAGTCAAGGTAATCCTTCATCTCTGCTCCCAGAACCTCCCTAGCAGGCTGGGCATCACATCTAGCCCTGTCTCGGGGGTTAAGAGGGGTCCTCATCCTTCTACCAGTAACAATTTCGTGCGGCGTAAGATCATGGTCGGAGCCTAGTTGGTTCCGAAGAGCATACACTGCCAGTGATAGACAATGCAACCATTCCTTCTTTAACGTGAGCTTCAACTTGGCTATTCTCTCTTTTAACAGGCCGTTGAGCCGCTCATACATCCCATTTCCCTCTGGGTGATACGCCGACAAGAACTTGTGCTTTATACCAAGCAACAAGCTAATCTGCTCAAACACTGTGTTTACAAAATGGGGCCCATTATCTGATCTCATTACCTCACAAACCCTCCACCTAGGGAACACTTCCCTCACCAGAAATGTTGTGGCACAGGCTGCATCGGGGTGTGTACAGGGACCTGCTTCTATCCATCTTGATAAAGGACACACCACCACAATTAAATATCTGTACCCATTACACACCAGAATCATATCGACATAATCGATATGTAGGTGCTGGAACGGTCCATTAGGTCTGGGAATCATTCCTCTCACTACTTTTAATGTGTGCCCAGAGGTGAATTGCTGCCAAATTATGCAGTTGACCATAAAAAATGCAACATGCTCCGCTAAATTCGGCGTGAACCAGTCTTCTGTGAGCGTTGCAGCAAGATTTTCTTTTGACATGTGTAAGGGGTAGTGGAGCTCTTCTAACGCTACCTTTAGAAGGGTGACAGGCATTACTGGTTTACCAGTGCTGTCTTGCCTCCACAATCTGTCAGAGGGGTTTAAGGAACACCCTCAACGCTTCCATACATTTTTCTCCTCCTGCGGTGCCTCCCCTTGGAGCTCCATTAACTGAGTCTGCCCCATATTGCTATAGGCTTCTGGTGTGGATCGCGCTTCCATCATTCGTTCATGGGTACGTGCCACCTCCACGTCCATGATTGTTTCATTCTTGGATAATAATAATAATAATAATAATAATAATAATTAGGCTTTTATATAGCGCTACAAACCCTCAGGTATCTGAGCGCTGCTTATTATTACCCACGGTGTGTGGTGCTCATTTATCGACCTCGGAAGGATGAAAGGCTGAGTTTGGCCCCGCCGGGATTCGAACCTGCGTTAACAGGCTCTGCACGGGTGTCAAAGCGGGCGCTCTACTCGCTGTGCCACTTGACCGGCTAATGCCATGCGCTTGGCATGCGCTTGGCATCCGTGTCTGCTTCATGGTTTCCACGTGACACAATATCTGTCCCCTTGTGTGAGCGGCGCATTTCACGACTGCTATGCACACTGGGAGCTGTAGTGCTTTTATCAGCCTATCCAGTAAGGCTGCATGTTGCACTGGTGTGCCGTCTGCTCGGAAGTAACCCCTCCTTTTCCATCATGCTAAGCCTGCGTGCATGGTGAAAGTCACATAGGCGGAATCACTGTGCACTGTCACTTCCTGATCTGCATGATTTTCGATGGCAAGTATCAGTGCCACCAGTTCTGCAGCTTGTGCTGAATAGTGAGAGGGTATTCGCGCACTGACGAGTACCTGAAACCCTCCATTCGCCTGGTGTTTCACCACGGCTACGCCTGTATACCTTTGTCCATCTTCTTGGTCAATTCTAGAAGACCCGTCAATGAAGACGGCCTCCCCACTTGCCAGGGCATTTTCCTTTACTCTTGGGATTTCATCGTAGAATTCTTCATAGTTTGCACAGTCATGGACTGGTTCACCCTCGGTTAACAGTTCTATTATGAACGTTGCAGAGTTCACCGTTTTACATCGAACTATTTTGATCAATGGATTAGAGATGATCACCTCATAGGAGATGCTCTCTGTGATGTCAGTGTGCCTTTTGGCTTCTCCAATGTGGCGAACAGTGAGTGCTCGACATACAATGTCATGGAGCACCCCATCACAATGGAAGACGCCTTCTCGATGGCAAACGCGGCGGTGGCCAGATTTTGTTCGCATGGGAAGTGGCCCCTCATAACCGGGCCCAGACTCCCGCTGTAATATGCTAGAGGTTTGCACCCCAGCGATGTTCGTTAAGCAAGTACTGCCGTCATAAAATTGCCATCGGTATGTGAGAACAGATAGAATTCTTCTGCATAATTAGGGATCCCGTGAACTGGGGCCTTACAAATTGCCCCCTTGAGTTCTGAAAAACCCTTTTCCATTGCCTCAGTCCACTCAATTTCTTCCTTTGTCGCTTGGGCCTTCTTCAGGGCCTGAAGCAAGGGCTTGGTGTACGAGCTGTAGTCAAAGACCCAAGCTCGGACATAATTGCACAGGCCTAAAAAGCTTTGCATTTGCTTGATCGTGCGTGGCTTGGCCGTGTTAATGATGGCTTCAGCCCTTTCTGTGGTTATCTTTTTCCCTTCATGAGAGATTAGTTGCCCTATGTACAGCACTTCCCGCTGACAGTATTGCAACTTTTCTTTATCAACTTTGTACCCCTTCTCAGCTAGTATTGTTAGTAGCTGGACAGAGTCACTCCTGCATTGCTTCTCAGTGGTGCTGCAGATCAGAATGTCATCTACATAATGCAAAACAACACTGTCTACTGCAATATTGCTTAGGTCCATTTGCAGGACTCTGTTAAAAATGGATGGGGACTCCATTTTTCCTCAGTGGGTATGTTACACAAAATTGTAGACGGGTTAGGGACTAGAGGGAACTCAGCTTCGACAATGTCGTTTAATGACCTTAAATCCTGGATTAAATGCCAAGACCCGCCCTTCGATTTCTTGACGGGATAGATCACTGTGTTACAGGGTGATTCTGACGTCACTAGGATGCCCTGTTCCATCATGGCGGAAATTGTCTTCGCGATCCCCTCATCCGCTTCTCTGGACATGGGATATTGTCGCGCTCTTGGTAGGATCGCTCCTGGCTTTAGTTTGATTTTCACTTCTCCCGCCCCCTTCAGGAGTATTCTGGACATACCATCGCCAGCATCATTCTCTGTGGCACTTCTCGTTTGATCATTTTGACCCAGAATATGAGACTTACTTCCACTCTTGTCTCTTCTAAGTCAGGGTGTTCTTCGAACAGATCGTCATCCATGACGTCAGTCACTCGATACCCTTCTTCAATGGCGATAATAGTGCACCATTGCCTTCCTTCGTCATCATATCCTTCTACCAGGACCACCTTCCCCTTTACTGCGGCAGATCGTGTTTCCAACGGAAATATTTGTCCCTCTTCCTCATGCATGGGTATTCTTGGTCTAAATAGAAATTCGTCAGGGGTTCTCATAGGTTTGTCTGCGAGGCCTGGCAATCCCACCATAAGCACTCGTACGCCATATGCGAAAACTTCTGGCTCCAGCGGTATAGCTCTCATGGCTGCACGTCCAGAGTATGCTCTGATCATTTCACAAACATTAGAATAGTGCATTCCTGGCATGGAGCACACTATACCATCCTCAGTAAACGAGATTGTCATATTCAACTTTGTCATCAAATCTTAACCCATGATTTTTACTGGAGACTGATGTGAGTACAATAAGAGCACATTCATTTCACGCTCTCCCACTGAGACTGGGAGTGTGTCTGTAAAGGGAAATCTGCTATGAGCTCCAGTGAAACTCTGAGTACCTATGGCCTCGCCAGACAAGGAAAACTTGCCTTCTCGTATGCACGAAAGCGTCACACCCGTGTCAACTAAGAAGGAATATTCTTTACCCCCTATGGTGACATTTACCCTGGGTTCCCTATTGGGGTTTGGTGTCACCGATAGGATAGAGCACATCAGAGTTTCCCGTGAGCTGTCCTATTTTATGTATAGGTTCGGCCCACTGTAAGTTTGTGGAATACCCCCATTCCTGGGGTTGGTTCCTCCTCCATTATTCATTCCTTGTGGCACCGGCGGCGGTGCCCGTTGGGGCTGCCGCTGTTGCAAGTTTCCCATATTTGAGGGTTGAAACTCTTGTTGTGCATCTTGCTGCAAGCTTCCTGCCTGCTGCTGCACTATGTGGCCCTGCGCACTGCCTTGTTGCGGGGTGGCAGGCTGATTCACCATACCTGCTCCCATTCCTTGGCCATTTTGCCACATGCCTTGGTTGCTGCACATGCGCGCAACATGTCCTGTCATTCTGCACAGCCAGCATACTGGCAGTGGTCAGACCATCTGCCCATCCGGCATGGCTTGACCACTCATATGTTCATTCTGAAATCCGCCTTGGTTATTTTGAAAACTTCCCTGATTACCATGGAAACCTCCCTGGCCACCTTGCCATCCTCTTCCTCTAAATCCTCTACCCCTCGGGTAATATCCCGTATTCGCTTGGTTATTTACTTGCTGCGTGCTGGGCTCGGCTGGGCTGGTCAACATGGCTCCCTCGAGAGTATGCTTCGAGAGCTTCTTTTGTACCAGCTTCGCTTCTTTCCCCTTACGGGCTGCTTCCTTTTTTCGGTTCTTTTCTTGTAACATCTGCAGTAGTGTGCAACTGTCAATTGAATTTCGGCCCACGGCTTGGCTTCGATCCCTACCAATTTCTTGAGCTGTTTTTGCTCCGGTTCAGGCAACCCTTGACACAGTATGTGGTAGAAGACAGGGATAGACTTAAACCAAGATTCATGCGTCTCGAGCACCCACACGTCTTGAAAATTTTGGATATAAATCAACGGATCCTCTGACTTTTTCATTTTCTGAGTCATTATAGCTCCCATGTCCGATGTGTCTGGGTACAGCGTTCGCAGCGCTTTCCACACTGCTGCTCTACAATTATTAAATGGTGCTCCGTCATGGGTAGTGTTAGTTATCGTTACCCTTGGATACCCAGCCCATTTCCACACATCGTCAGCCCTTTCACCAAGTATGGCGATCAGGAAGCCCTTAATGTCCCCTATAGCTAAGGTGACTCCCCCGGTCATCTTTTCTAACTCGTGTATCCATTTCCCAGCCCCCAATGTCAGCATTGGAAGCTTATTTTTTAAGGTTTCTCGGTCCATGTGTGGCCATGGAATGTATTGTGGCCTCACTCGCCCTTTTTCTAGCAGCGGGAATTTGAAGGCACAATCTTCCTTTTCTTTTCCCCCACTCCTCCCGTCTACTGGCGGGGCAGTATTACCACCTTGCCATCTACCCGGCAATACCCTTAATCTGCCTGTATAGATGGATGCTGGCTCCACCCTCTGATCGCGGGGTGTTCCCTCACGTTTGCCATGTGCCTTGGTAGGCTTCGATGTCCTAGGTTCAGATTCACTGGCGTCGGACCATCTTACCCCTTGGCCTCGAGGGAGCGGCTTTTCACATTGCCACCCTTCCTCCTGTGCCTCGTCCTCCATATCCCCACCGGAGTCGGACTCTGAATATTCCCAGTTTACACAACTTCTTGCATCATCTTCATTCTCTCCAATTTCTAATTTATCTAGGGACAGTCCCCTCTTCCCACTACTTCGAGTAACATCCTCAGTGTCATATAGCTGAGTGCTCTCTAAGCACTAATCTTCCCTTCCCCCTTGGTAGGCTACTTTTAGTCCCATCTCATCATATATTTCGTCAATCGTTTCCCCGATGCTTCTGGTATCGAAGTCATTGTCAATATTTATCCTGCTTGTACCTGGTATCGCATCGCTTGCAGGAAAGAATTCTTCTATGTCTTCCCATTCTACTGTAGGATTGGGTTTAATGACTACCCGCTCCAAATACTCAATATCTCGTGCCCTTTGTCTGAGTTTTCATTCCAATTCCTCATCTATCTCCTTTCGCTTTTTCGCTTCTCTCTAGCCTTATCTACTTCTATCATTTGTTCATTTCTATGTTCCTTTGCCCTTCTACTCTCCTCGTCTTCCTGCTTTTTCACTTTCCTTTCGTGCACTCTCCTTTCTTCCTACAACTTTAACATGTTCAGCCTGTATTTTTCCTAGGCTGCATACTGTGTGCGACTGAGCGGAATTCCTTGCTCTGCACGACATAGTTGCCTTAACCTATCCATTTTTCTCGTCCTTTCGTCCCTTGCTTCTTTCTCCTTTCTTTTCTCTTCATCGTGCCTTCCTCTCGTCCACACATCATCACTTCCCTTTCCATCTAGCTTTAATAGTATCTGTCCTCCCATCTATTCGTCTTTCACGAATGCTGTCTCATCACTTCCTTTCCGCTTCTTTCCCTCTCTCTCTTTATCGAGAGGTGCACTTGCCTGTGCCTGATTCTTACTACTATCGACGCGCCTCTCCTTGTCCCTCGGGACTGTGGAGGCCAAATCAATTTCCTGCTCCTGTTCTTTAGTTTCGTCACTACCACATGTAGGTGACTCATATGCGGGGTTACTGTACCCTGTGGCCGCTTTGAGTTCTCGTAACAGGTATAGACCCTCTGATATGCTTCCCTCAATGACTGGTTCTGGTGGGGCTGGTGGTGCGGTAGGCGTCTCACCCCCCTCCGTGCATACATTTAATATTCAGTCTGCAGGTGGTTCTTCTTCCTTCGTTTGCTCAAACATCTTCCAAAGTTTGAGAACACCAAGGCGTTTCTCAAGCTTCTTGCCAGTATAAGTGGCATGTAGGAAGGTTGTCATGTGCTGTAAAACAGCCTTAGACAAGGACCCATTCTGGGGCCAAGGCATAAACATCTTATTGGCAGTACCCTTAACCCACTCCTGGCTATATTTGTTCAATTGTATTGCATGCTTGGGCAGTTGCTTGCACAAGTGCGCAAGTGGGGTAACCACTTCCATTTTTTCACCAACAATATTTACACAATCTTTTAATCTTCCCACTAGTGTGGGTGAGCACCACAACCGCACCACAACCGCACACTCCAATCCACTTCTTCCCGCCAAAATTTATACCATCAATGAACTCAAAAGAAACCATCAATTCACTGGCGATTCCCTCTTCGTTACAGAATCGCGTAAGGCCAAAATGCATTTCACTCAATCATCAATACAATTGTTGTACTTTTAACATGCAGTAAGACACATATGATGGACACTTGATAGACTAGATAGACACCAGCTGGTCATACATGTACCTGCCTTCTAATGAATGCCCCACCATGGGATTTGAACGAACCCCGTTAATTCCATCTTTAAACGTAATCGTAGCCTAAATTGTCCCCCCTCTGTGGGCTCTGGGTTCACGTTCCTTCTGACCACTCTTTAAAGCGCAGGAACAAGGCGAAATCTCATTTTTCTCTCGGGTGTCCCCCCCGGTATTCTTTTATGTTTTAGCTCAGGTGCCCCCCTGGTATTCTCTTACGTTTTAGCTCAGGTGCCCCCCTGGTATTCTCTTTCGTTTTAGCTCAGGTGCCCCCCTGGTATTCCTCTTTTTTTCTTTTTATACTCGAGTCATTAACCCTTTAAATATATACAGTCTACTCTACCTCTAGCTACTTTATTTTTTCTCCGCCACCCTCCATTACCTTTCCCCTACTTACTCTAATGCCTGTGAGACATTTGCCAAGGTAACGAGTTTCGTTGTTTCACTCACTGATCGCCTCTTTTCCTCTCTGGAACTTCAGGATCACCACCCTTTCCGCTTCCCGCTTTTAACGTTTTTATCCGATCCGCTGCCGGTGGGAATGAGAAGGGTTATGCTTGGAAAGGCGGGTTCCTTCAGACCCACTGCAGATTTTTTTGAAATTCTTTACTCTATCATTGTCCACAGGGAGCTTCTCGGCCTACTCAGCCGGAATGGCGAAAGGACTTGTGATGTAACCGAAGGCCCAGAGATACTTTGTGCCATCGGTCGAAGGGTGTCTTATAGCTATATTAATCGATAATCAATAATCAATGGCCGAAACCATCCTCACGCTACCAAGTGTTCACGAGGAGAGGAAATTACTGACGGGCCCATTGGTCAGTACTCAACCCCCGAGAACTTGTAATACTGGATAGCTGCACCATGTGAGGACAGGGTGCAGGATTCACATACCCCAGCACATCTCAAAAATCAGGACTCAGTAAATTGGCAAAGGGAAGTCTGTTTAATGATACATACATCAGCATATGGAAATCAGAAGCATTGCAAACAACTGTCTCGCTCTGACTTCCCCGAACTTTAGTCCAACAGCCATTTTTAAAGGCTAAACTCTTCATCATTGATGTCTAATTCTACAAAAAATCATCACGCAATATAATTGGTTGGGAAAGGTAACTTAAGTATAGGTGTTATATCTGTATATGACAATAGAGCATGCTGATTGGTTAACTCTTATCTGGTGGGCATTTACGCCCATCCCTCTACATCACACGCGATGGACGTCACTATAAGTACGATGTCCTATTGGTTACAGTTTCTATAGGACCCTAGATTACATGGTCCATTGTGATTGGGCAAGTTACACCCCTAACCATAAATCTCCACTTTAATTAACAGCATGCAGGATGGACACCCAGGTGCCTAGTGTCCCAAGAATCACCCTGCCTCCCTTCCATCAATCAGTGGTTTTAGGGCGATGTGTTAATTAGTTGTTTAAGGAAGGCCTCGAAACCGTAGTCTCTTATCAGGAAAAGTTATGGCACCCCTTGGATCTGGGTGACATCAGACGGTGGTACATCTTCGCGCCTGGCTGGTCACGTGTTGGTTCACCGTGAATCTGCTTCAGTTTTCAGCTTTTTGTGTATTTAATTCTCCATGTAGCTCCACCACCTGCCCGGGCCTCCTTATCTTGACCTTCACAGGGCAGGCTGGTATGCTCTGAAATTTCGATTCTCCTTAGCTGAAGCTCGCCTCCCTCTCTTGGGTTGACCTCAATTTCCCAGGCCTGAGCCGTCATTTGTTGAGTTTCGATTCCGCTCTTTCCCCTGGCTTGGGCTTGGATATGAAATCCGACAAGTTAGGCCTTGGCCGCCTGGGCATACTTCTGCTTTTACAAAATGGAGTCGCACGTGTACATTGTGCCTTATTGAGCTAGATATATGGTTGGCGCTTGCCGCTCTATCTTCTACTAAGCATTGTAAGCAGTATTGATTTCTTAGCATCTTGCGTTTCAAGCCTGTTTACACACGTTTAACAGGTTCGATTCTTTCATCTTGGTTCTTTCGCTATGACGTTTCTTACGTTTTAACATTGTGTTGTCCTTCGTGTCTCTTGCACCTATTATCATGGATATACGCGTTCGCGTGTTGCCTTTTCCCATGCGTTAGTCTGTCCAGGCCCTCTTCTCATCATCGTTTGCCTTTCATTAGGGCTCTTTGTGTCTCCTCATTGACAGTCTGTAAATACTCATCGTTTCGCTGGTATGGTTGTCTGATTGGGTACCGTGCTGCCCAGGGCAGTCTGCTTATTTTCATTTCAACAGGTACTGATCCCCTAATGTACACAGGGCAGAGGCCCAATGCGGCTCTCTGTTGGTTCAGTTGCTCCTCATACGTCACATACCTTGGCCAGTATTTTACTGGCAATTCGCAACGGGGGGCAGGGTGCAGGCCATATCTTGGACCTCCTCTACAAATGTCATGCTAAAATACAGCACAAATGTAGTGCTAGTATGCAGATGAGAGACAGGGTTCAATGCAACGAGTGTCCCACCCATCCCACCCCCTCCAAAAACACCAATTCTTGGCCACTCACCAGCACTGCGACTGGCTTCCTGTGGCACTCCTCCACAATACTGGCACCAAAATGGTACAGTATATATGCGGCACTTTAACACACATTTAAAAGTGGAGGAGTGCCACAAGAATAACCGTCTTAAATGGCAGTAAACGAAGGAGGCGGTTGCTAGGTTAGTTTCCCTCCCATCCTAGCAACCACCACATATATTCCGTAAGTGGCGCACTCAAACCGACTTCAGAAGAATGCACCACCTTCAGAATGGTTCTTAAGTCCAGAAAAGGTTGTTAACGCTTTTTACAATCTTTTCGGTACGTAACACCCACATGAGAATTAGACCCTAACGTGCTTCAATGTGCAGGCGAGAAGAGGAGGACACTGTTCAGTGCTGCCAGCTGTGCATGTTTGTTCCCTTGGTTGTTTGCATCCCAGGCAGGCCCACTAACAGGATGGGTAAATGTGAGCGCACTTTAAAGACAGACAAATGCTGGGGACCTGACGGATTGTCTATTTGAACTCTCTGTAAGAAGGCAGGCTGCCTGCTGTTGGAATCGTGGAAACAATAAAATAAATCGTTTGTTCAGGAGCTCTCCTTGGAGTAAACCATCTCATACATGCTGGCACACAATTTGCAAAGATGTCAGAAGCTAGTGAAAAACATTCTGAACAATCTGACACACAAGCAACCACACAGAGGTATATATTAGTAAATGTATCTCTTTCTTGTTTGAGAGTGCTTTAATTTTGGCTATCGCTATTTTACATAATTGTCAACCCATCTAACTTTATTAAGGGTCCTCAGACACAGAAATGCTGGCTTAAGCTTAACTTGCCATTACACTGACTGACTGACTGCTGTCAAGGTGAAAGTATTTGCGACGATCTGCGTACAACAGTTTTTTTAAAATAAAATGAGTACAGGGACGTCATTTCGCCAAAATGCCTGGGGCAGCGGAAGTGACATCACACACACGATGACATCACCAAAATGCCTTTGACCTTGATGCCATCACATGCCAGTTAACCCCGTTGTTAGCACCTAGAGTAACGGACAGGTATACAAACACAAACACGCTCACATTTTAGGAAATGCCCATCTGCGTACCAATGACATTTTTAGATACCAACCACATTTTAAGAATGGAGCTGACTTAATATGCGCTGGAGGGAGTCATGTTATGACAGGGGTAGACACGGTAGAACCAACATAAGCCTGGGACACTGCAATGCATATGCTACATTAGCCTCATATGGCAATTTATTGTCAACTTATACCAATTATTGCTGCTCATGTCAGGTCTGGTAATCATATGCCAGATTGCGTTCCACATTCCCCGGTGGTGCCATAATAAAGGGTGGCTACTGTAGCCTTTGAAGATACTGCCATCCCATGTCTGTTATAGCCTTATAGCCTATGTATGCTCCAAATATGTAAATTACAGCTTTATGTATCCAGTTGCTTCTTTCATATACAAAGAGCATCCTTAAAGGGCCAGTAATGCCACTCAGCATCGGTTAATGACTCATACACCTGGTATGGGATAAAGTCAGAGGACTGCCAACTGACACAAAACCCTGCACACTGTATTTAGTAACAAAGAACCCTTTATTTATTCTTTTATCACAGAAACCTTTCATCATAATATCAAGGTCATGTTTGAGGCAGTATAATCAATCAAATATTAAATCAAAGGTTCACACACAAGCTGAAATCATCAATTTTAATCATCACCACAGCAGTGTACTCCTTCATGCTTCTGACCTTATATTTTATTAACCATACATGTCTGAGCTATATGATCCGTGGCATATATGGTTGAGTAGACCGTGCTAGGATTCAAACCTATGACAGGCAGAACTCACATAGACCCCAACAGTGAGCACATAACCCACTGAGCTATCTTACCAGCTTTTAATTCTTAAATGTGCATACCACAGCATTTGGAAATGTGTTGGCTATGTGGGTTAAATTTCCTATTAACATAACACTTATTACAGTGCTTAGAACCAGCAGGTATATTTCATGGCACACTAGTAAACCTGATAATAGTAGAGCTATATTTTTTTAAAGGACTTGCGAAGTTGGCCAGTAGATATCCTAATAAATGTTTCTTTTTAGCTGCACAAATTGATTCCACAACATATTGTGTCGCAATTGGATAACTCAGAGAGTTTAAATCATCTGACTTTTTTCTATTCCTGCTGCAAAATGTGCTGTAAAATGTGTTGTTCCGTTCTAATGGAATCTTCCACAATCTTTTTAACATTGTATGCATAAATGGAGACCCCAAATACCTAAAATTATTCACAACCCCCAATGCATTGCCATTGATATGCCATTTGAAGCTGTTTGTACCTACAGTCATTTTTTGGCAGTTGCCCATTAATGTTTTTGATTTAGAAACATTCCATTTTAAATCTAAATAAATTAAATAAGCATTCAGAGCAGTCAATGAACTTTGCAGTCCAATTGGGCTCAAGTCAAATAATACAATGTCATCTGTATACCCCAGATACTGTAAACCTACATGACCCACCTTGGGCGTAAATGCCTTTACTTCCTACATGGCCTTTCCAATATCACAAATGTACATATTAAATAGAAAAGGGGCCAACACACAGCCTTGTCGAACCCCACACTTTGTACTAACCCAGTTTGTGAAAGTGCCCTTCTGATTCAATCTAACCCTTTTTTTTAGTATTGGTATTTAATGCATCCAAAATGCTAACCATGTTAGGAGGACATCCAAACGTCAGTTATTTTTATGAGAGTCTGGGTCTGAAGACGCAATTAAAGGCCTGAAAGATATCAAGGAAGACCAGGTATAATGGTCTGTGTTTCAGCCTGGCTTGCTTCATTAAAAGTTGAAGAACCAGGCAGTTTAAAGAGGTACCCACCCCCTTTTTTAAAACCAGATTGCAATTTATCAACACACTCCATACTCCCAGCCCAAGACTGCAACTTTCTCAATAATAAGCTAGCAAATATTTTATTAGGGGAATCTAGCAACGAGATTGTTCTGTAATTAGTTGGCTGCAGTCTATCACCTCGTTTGTACATTAAAACTACAATTAAATACTTCCAAGGCTCTGGATCCACCTGTGTTATCAAGATGTTTTTCAAAAGACCAAATAGGACCTGTTACCATAATAATGGGTTCGATGTTAGTCTAGCATTGGAACAGTCATCAGACGAGGAGCATTCGAAGATTTACTTTTCGAAATAGCATCATAAATTGCATTTTCTGATAATGAGACACAATTACACCAAGACATATTAGAATCAACAACTTTCAAATTCCCCTTTAATTGGGAATACGTGGCAAAGAAATCATTTCCCCACTGAACAGCAGATATCAGTGTGTCTGCAAAGAAACTTGACTTGCTTGTGACTTGACCAAGGACCACAACGAGCTGTCATCTCTTGTTACTAGGCATTGGATCATAGACTCTGCATTCCTAATAGTCAGCATACAGCCTGTTTCAGTTTGGTAATCATTACAAGCAAGGCTAAATCACTGTTCCTAAAACTTCGAATATTTCTACATAGCTTTTTCTTTTTAGTCTGCACCAACTCATCAAATCTGTTCACATGAGTATCCCTCTTAATATTCTGGGTCAGATTCTTATTAATGAATAGACCTTTAAGAAGAGAATGTCTCATGTCAAGATATCTGAGAGGGTTATTTAAGTTGGAGTTGTCTGTTGAACCAGAGCATTGAACTTGCTGGCCAACAAAGGCCACCATTTCACAGAAGAATCTCTGTACCTAACCTCTACCATCAAAGGAGTTCTATCCTTGGTCTCAATGAAACTCAGGATGTTTGACCTCAAAAAAAGAGACAATGGTCAACAGAACAGTAATTATTTAAATCTCTGGAAGCAAAAATATAATCCAATGTCGAATCAGAAGCAGCTCCATGCCGTGTAACCCAAGGGAAAGGGGTCAAATCCCCCCTAGTGTTGTCATTCAACATCAAGAGTTCCCATGAGCTCATTTTACCACACATTCTAACACCACATACTCTAGAGGCAGTATGCCCCTATTGACCATCTCTTAAACAGTACTGTTTTGCGTCCAAGCATTCACTATCAAAATCACCCGCAATCAATATCCAGGCACCTTCATCAAGAATGTCGCCATCAATAATTCTGTGATAGTTTGTCAGAAAAGGACCAGGTCAGCTGTTATTGGATTAAAATAAACATTAAAAAGGAGACAGGATTGGAGATGGTGGCTAGATGCATCCCGCCATTGTACGTTAACCAACAATATTTTGTTTTTATTGGAATTCACTTTCTGTATTGAAATAGCTAGGTCCATTCTAATGGCGCACATAAGCCCACTGAAAGGTCTACCCCTTACCCTTTGGGATGCTGGTACACAACAAACATTAAAACCATCAATCATTTGCACATTTACAATCCATGTCTCCTGTAAGGGCAAATGGCAAACTTTTCAAACAATTCCTGTCGATGGCATAGGTGCGAGAAACCCTCATGTATTCCACAAGGCCAGTGTCAAGGAAAATGCTCAACTAGGTGAATTCCTTCACTCCATGCAGAGTATTTACTACCGAGGACTAAACCTCTGTAACTCTTCTATTAACATCATTATCCATGGTGTTTATCACAGTCCGGCCATTCTCTTCTCCCATTTCTACATATACAATAAATGATTTTGACTCCCATAGATTGATCCGTCCAGAGCCTGATTCAGAGTATTGGCCAAAAGGCGGCCTACTTTTCCTCTCTGGGCTTATTGATTGCGTGACTGCAAGTCCTAAGGATAATAAAGCCATAGTTTCCGATAAAATCTAATTCCTTACCATTTTGGAATGAAAGCTTAGTTTTACCAAATACACATGTTTATTTCTGACAAAATTAAGTTGAGCTATATCTTCTGAAATTATTAATCTAAGACTTGGAATGTTAGAAAAAAGAGCTAACATGTACTGCCTATTCAGTAGATGCCCTGTCAATTCCTTCCAGATTTTAAAGAGTGTGGTTGAGATATCATGTTGGTATATTTTGGCCTCTCCAACCACACTACACCAGTTGTGCACCTTTGACCATCACTCCCTAACCTCGGTTTCTGCCCTCGAACAGCCAATTCCAGATTTCAACTTTCTTAACTGAGCCCATATTTGGCTGTTTGGGAGGATTCTTTACATTTTTTGAGTTTTTAGAAGCCTTCTTACACACCCTTACTTGTTGGCCGTCTCTTTTAACTGAATTCAAACTGTCCACCCCTGCAACAATATTAGTTTGAAGGCTAGGTACCAGGTCTCCAAGCAAGGCTTCTGGTTTAGACAAGGAGTCAGACATTAGAGAGACCACCCTCGCCTCTGTTTTGGGTGGCATAATTGATAGAATCATTGGTGCTGACTCTTCCCGCAAACCTCTGCAACCTGTACAGTATTAACCAGATTAATCATGCATTGTATATAGATTCAACTTTGATAAATCCCTCCAACTAACAGAGCTAAGCACACATTTCCTTCAAATGACTCTCATTTCACGAAATTCCAAATTCAAAGTAGCATATCTATTGTCCATAGTATATAGGATGCTAGATAATACTGGAAACGAGGAGGCTTCCACCACTTGGTCCACAGCCATATTAATAGTTATACTTTGAGGTTGAACAAAACCTGCATCTGGTCCAAAAGGTTGGTAACAAGAAGGAACAAAAGCAGGGGGAACATCAGGTGAGCATGCTGACAAAACCCTTGGATGATTCAGATCATGTCCTCCCTCAGATTGTTCACTGTCACCTCTACCAAAGAAAACTTGGGAGGATTCCATTGAATGAAAAATTGTTGTTCTCTGCAAGATCACTTCTTCCCTTATGCTCATAATAGGCGGTGTACTGGGTCTTATATCCAACGAGAGATGCACCCTCTTAGCCAATTCATGAGATGTTATTTGGGCCAAAATGGACACGTCCAAATGGGGACAGCTAGCAAGGTCAGATATGTCAATGTGCTCCAGGGAGCATGAATCATGCAGTGGTGAGCCTATAGCCATTCTGTTCACTGCCTCACCGGTGCAATAGATTGCAGTTTCAAAGTCAGCTGTAATTCCGGCAGAAACAGCCACCCATACAACCGGCTCAGCCATTACACTATTGGCAGAACACATTATTAAAGGAGTAACCCGACCCCTTGATTCACCATCCTGATTAGCCGTTGTCAAAATGGGACCATTGCCATTTCCCGACGTACTTCTCAAGCCATAAACCATAATGCAAGAAAAGGCAGCAAGCTAAAAAAAATGGACCACAGCGTTTCGCTATGAGCTCTACAGGTACCAAATTATTAGACAGCAGACAGTGCACCTAGGCTGCACTCCAAATGTGCGCAGACAGCATAGATGGTAACTTTAAACCTCCAGGGAGGAAATTCAAACACTGATCGCTAGACCACCAGGTGAGTCAATCGGGAAAGTTCTGCTCCAACAGTGTTGTCTCCAGACAGCAGACAGTGCACTTAAGCGGCACTTGACGCATGTGCTGATGCGCTAGATGGTATCTTTAAACCTCCAGAGTAGTGCAGAGGCAGACCCCTAATTACCTCAGCCCAAAGTGGGATCCACCACCTGAGGAACAAGTGCACATTTTGTAGGCAAATCAAAGTTTATTGTACAAAAATCCAGGGAGCCATTGGATAGTCCTGTGGAGCCAACCCAATTTAAGTTTCAACGAACTACATCAATTGATAAATTTTTATGCATTTTAGCAACAGTTAAAACACTGCCAAATATTTCATTACCAACCACTCCTCAATCATGATTGGACAACACATTTGCAAGGAATGTCATAGACAATCTTTACAACCATATTCAGATCATATTCATTGTCCGCCTTAGCTGGGGATTAGTCTGTGGTAGGTCGTGACAAATCGGTACAATGAAACAATTGTAAAGCCCTACCTCTTCATCTTGGGCCTAAGCAAAGTTATTCTACTCCCGTTCCAACTAACTCCACGAAACCTGTCTTCACTTTCAATGACATCACTGAATTAGACGTAATGAACCTCCTCAAAAACCTCAAACCCTCTATGTGTAAAGGGAACATATGTCCTCCTAATCTCATCAATGACTGCACAGACAGTCTCGCACCACTCCTGACAGCCTTCATTAATGCTTCCTTCAGAACAGGCATTAGCCCTGACAGCCTCAAGGAGGCCTGGGTCCGACCCCTTCTAAAAAAGCCTACTCTCGACCCTCTACAACCAACCCATAACCACTGTGCCCTTCCTCCTTAAGATATTGGACAAAGCCGCCCATAGCCTGATCCAACACTTCCTTGAAACCCACTCTATCCTTGGGACCAGGCAATCTGGCTTCCGAAAAGGACACTGCACGGAAATAGCTCTGGTGGACTTAAAGAATCAGATCAACCAAATCATGGACAAAGGCAAGCCAGCCCTAATGTTACTCTTAGACCTCTCAGCCGCTTTCGATCTTGTGAACCACAAGACCCTTACTTCACACCTTACACGCTCAGCTAACTTCTCTAAAGAAGCAGTTCTTTGGGTCACCTCCTTCCTTGAAGGCAGAGCAATGAAGGTATCCTCTGACATAGCTAAATATACCCCCACCACCATCCACTGCAGAGTCCCACAGGGCTCTTGCACAGCACCCACACTATACAACTTGTTCACAAAGCCTCTCTTCGACAAACTCGACGCACTTGGTATCGCGTACACGAACTACGCTGATGATACTTAGGTACTCTTACCTCTCTCTGGCTCATACCATAAAGACGCCGAGGAACTTCACACAATATACACCACCATCCAGGCCTGGATGGCGGTCAATGGTCTCTGCCTCAATGGGGATAAGACTGAAATAATTATACTAGGTCAAAAAAATACTCTAGCCAAACATGATAAATTGTACTCCAACTTCACCATTAATAATACTATCATCCCGGTGTCTACATCCGTCAAGACCCTAGGGCTCTATATAGACTCCACACGTTCCATGACTAGGCAGGTCAGCGCTATCACATCCTCATCCGCACACACCACCAAGCACATAAACGCCATGAAACCTTACCTATCCAAATCTAATTGTCTATCAATAGCCAGAACAACTATTGGTGCTAAACAAAACTATTGCAATGTCCTACTAGCAGGTACAGCAGAAAAAAATCTAAACAGATTACAAGTCACGCAACAATGCTCTTCTTGCAGCTTTAAGCATCCCGAAAAGGGAGCATATTTCCAGGCCAGACAATCAGCTCAATGGCTCCTGGTCCAAGAGCGCATCACTTTCAAAATCCTCACCCTCACGCATAAATGCCTCTCCCTCTCTGCACCATCATATCTATCAGAGACACTTACCAAATCCTCCCCTACACGACCCACCAGGATACAATACACCAACCTACTCTACATCCCACAAATCAATAGGGCCAAAGCTGGCGGGCTAGGCTTCCCCTACATTGCCGCCAAACCCTGGAACGCAGTACCCACAGATATTAGAGCAGAAAACTCGCTCCTTGCCTTCTGAAGAAAACTCAAAATCTCACTATCTGTATTTTAAATTGCAACTGTTCATTTTTAACTGTAACTATAAATGGTATGTAATAATTGCCACCATACTGTGAATTGCAAATGCTCATTTATCTGTAACTAAGAATTGTCTGTAACAAGCGCCACAATGCCCCCGGGCTATTGCGCGCTCTACAAATCCAAATAAAATAAATAAAGAAATACATAAATTTGCATATAACATAATGAATTACTCAGTAAATACTTGCCTAGAGCCTTTAACTGTAAGTGTGATTTGTATATGGTCCGTTAGAATATTGTAGCAATACGAGAAAGGGCTGAACACATAGGTTTTCTTTGAACTACAAATTGCAGTCTACTCCGCCCCAGATTCCTGGCTCCTCTTACGATATTCTAATTCATGCAACCACTGCTCCAACACATACAGCCTTTAGTTTCACGCTGTGAAAGAAATTCAATTTACCCTGGCCTCAGGCCCCATATCTATTGCCAGCCCAAGCAAACCCTCTATACCACATCAATGCACCAAGCACAATTACATCTGTTACTTGCAGAACTGTTAAAACATAAACCTTTGTCCTGCTCATAAGCTGACCTTATACTGGATGACTCATTCTTCCCCCTTCAACCCTCCCAAACTCGAAAACCACAATATCCAAGATGCCTAAAAAATGCACAGTGTAACTGCTAACTGCAAGGTCTGAATAAACTCACAAACCCCACTACATGTAGATTTATATAAACTTGTTATTTAAGCTTCTTTGATATGTTTTTCTTTATGATCAAAAACCTCATTTTGTACATATCACTGATAAAAACCATTGTTAAAGGGATGTTATGATTAAGTTGCACTAGTAAAAACCTATGCACTTCAATGGACAAACATTCTTACAGGGACGTTATAGTTACAGGTAAAACCGAAAAACTCCCAGCTATTCGCCGGTTGTGGTAAGCTAAGCAACCATAACTCGCACCACCACTGTGAACTGCTAACACTAACACCTATGACATGAAAGATGACATCACAAATGTAATTGATGACATCACATGTCTGGCTCCCTCTTTTTTGTTCACTGACATATCTCGGCCAGGTGGTTTTCTTCACTGACAGTCAGCAAGTAAACAGTCAAAAGGTACTATATTTTGTAAAGCTTACCCTTCTCATATGCCCTTTCACAAGTTTCTTTACGGTATAGTTACATCATTTGATACATAAACATAGGGGAAGAAGCAAGCCTGAAACACAGTAATTATTTCTGTGCATGAAGATAATCAGTTAGGTTAGGACCACATTGTGGTAATGGTGCTGCTTTTTTGCTTACTTTACTTTCCCTGTGTATGCTCATATTTGTATGTGGCGTGGTCTCTTTTTGTTTTGTGTGAAGTAGTACAATTATGTAGTAAGTGAGGCATTGCTAGCTACTTATGACATGTTTACAGTATTCAAAAATCTGAAACAAAAGTATTCATCATTTTACTATCCAAAATTGCGGGATGTTGTATATTGCACCTCTATGGTGCATGCGGCAGACAATGCTTACGTTTCTGCATGATTAGGTTCATTTAGTAGAAAGAACTCTGTAATGCAATGGTCTTTATAGCAACGCATTGCTTAATGAACTATGTATGTCATGATAGCTCTCCCAATGAACACTGATAGTGTTATGCCAACATTACAATAACAATCCCTTGTGGAGGCTTTTCATGACAACTAACTGCACATGTGATGTCATCAGTGACATTTGTGATGTCATCTTTCATGTCATGGGTGTTAGTGTTAGATGTGCACAGTGGTAGCATGAGTCATGGCTGCTTAGCTTACCATAACTGGTGAATTTCAGTTTATTTTAGTTTTACCTGTAACATAACGTCCCTGTAAGAACGTTTGTCTATTGAAGTGCATAGATTTTTACTAGTGAAACTTAACCATAACGTCCCTTTAACAACGTTTTTTGTCAGTGAATTGCATAGGTTTTTATTAGTGCATTGTAACCAGAATGTTCCTTTAGCATAGTTTTTTCAGTAAAAGTGATAGTTTTTTAATAGCGCAACGTAACCATAACATCCCTTGAATAATGTTTTTGTCACTGAATTGCATAGGTTTTTAGTAGGGCACTCTAATCATAAAGTTATTTTATCATAGTTTTTTCAGTGAAGGTGATAGGGTTGTAGTAGCGCAGGTTAACCATAACATCCCCCTAAGAACGTTGTTTTTACTGAATTTCATAGGTTTGTAAGGGGATAGTCTTATTTTGTATAGATGTACTGTACAGCATACTAAAACCGGTTCCTCCATACTTATAGCCACAGAGGGTGCTAACAGTGTGTCTGTTCGCGGACTTCGAGTGGTGTCCAACCTGCCGATAAAGGGAGGGGTGGTCGTACAAAGTGGTACCCTGCAGCAAAGAAAAGAAACATATACAAACAGCAGCAAGTATGGGAATGGTAAGGGAAAATGCAGTAGGTGCACAAAGTCGGTACTTTCGAAACAAACAGCGCAAAGGCATAGGGTATGCAGCATAATGGAATGCACCAACAAGAGAACTAACGTCTTCCTTCAACAATCTTACCACACACGATCTTCACATTCCAACAAAGCATGAAGAGGCAGAGTTAGGGACGCCAGCTATGAAGAGCAGAACCTAAGTGCAACGTGCTAAGTACACTAAAGTTTGTGGTGTAAGTGCACAGGTCCTCTAGTGTACAATAGTAGGAACGCATAATGTTTTCATTTTTGTGTGCAGCAATAGCAACCACCCTAGAATGTGTGGAAGACAATTTTCCGCATGAAAACATGAATGAGGATGATAACCCCAATGGTAGGCACTGTAGTGTCAAAAGTGAAAGAATTACTGCACGTGGAAGCACCCTAGAATGGCTGGAGTAGATTTTGCTGCAGGACGAAATGAGTGACCATAGTAACCCCATAGGTAGTGAACGGAATGTGAGATTTAACACAATTACAATATATTGTTTCATGTATACTAAAAACATTCGTTTTTCTTTAAAAGAACATAGGGGAATACAAAGGAGTAGATCGAAAGCGGCACCTCTTCCACAGCACCATACGGCAACCGAACCCAAAGGCAATGCTGTAAATATGAAAGTAGACCGCCTGGACGCTAAGACAGATGAATTGCTGAACAAATTTGCTGCATAATTTTGCACAAGAACATATTATTGAGAAAATCAAATACCACTGTCCAATCTGCACATGTCCCCCTTCCCCATTTCCCAACCCCCATCTCTGCAAATTGCGTATCCTGAGAGACGCTTTGATGAGACCTCAATCCCTTCCTCCCCTCACCATCAACTTGTAGAAATGCCGAAATCTCCAGTATATGTATCCGTTTGTGGTCCCCCTTCCATTTCCGAATAGTGGCTATGAATGTGTGCAAATAAAGGGTAATATGTAAAGTGTTACTGAATTTATATGTCGCTTTTCCTTTGTTGTAAGAAGCCCATTAAAACTCTGAAAGGCACAGCAGTAAACGATTTGCCAACAGTACCAACAAATAAATTCAAATGAGCGCATACTACAGCAACTACCAAAAATACAGACAAAAGGAGTAAAGAAGACAAGACATACACAACTGCACACGCACACAAAAAGGGCCTCTTCAAACAGACCACGTACCCTTCCATTAAACTACTCAGACACAGAAGGAACTGGTCCAATCAAATTGTCTAATACAGCAGGTGGTAATTGCTATGCAAATGTCAAAATAAATGTTGTAGTCCAAATGCCAGCAATTGCGCAAAACATTTATTTAAATGGTGCAGACCAGTTGTGTTTACAAATGCTCGTCCTGCGGAGAAATGCAGTAAGGAATGCTGACAACATTTACAGTGTCTCAGGTGTAAGGCAAGAATTGGACTACTGTGCTGGAAATTGAAATGCACATTAAACCGACAAGAAGATCCACAGGAATTTGTAATGTACTCACTACAAATACTGGCAAGCAAAAACATACTCATAGATTAAATCTTTCACACATGTGGAAACATACATGCAGTCTCTGCAACCATCTCATTCAGAAGCAAGTCCCCAAGAAATGCTTTATCTATGTACCAATACCTAACTGTGACTCCATTCCATTTCAGCAACTAGGGCACAATGCAAACTATAGCATATTGTGTACATCATGCAATTCTGATAATCGGTCGATGCTACATATACTCTCACATAGTCAATATGTAATTGTAATTCTCTTATGATACAATGGTGATGGAACCAAAACCAACAGCAAACATACAGCCGTCAAACATGTCCAGGTATCACTTGGTAAGAAAACCTTCACAACAGTAGCCATTATGTACCACACAGGCGCCACAACCAGTGGAGGGCACTGTCCCGCATCCATTACAAAGTAATGGTCATGGTGGCAATGCAATGATACTTCCATCATTCCAAAGCAGAGAGTACCTGGAAATCTTGCAAATGCCTACTTTATAGTCTTCAAGGCAAAATGTAGTCATTGATGTACAAATCTTCTATACCTTACTCCCCAAAAGGAGCCAATACCCTTGTAAAGGCACAAATAAAGAATTACCTTCCACACTTTCGCCCTAAAGGAAGTTACCATACAGCACACATTCAAGAAATGCATTAAACTGTGTGTTGGATAATTTTATCCCCAGTGAACCCAATGAGTACACTCAGACGAACAATATGTATACACAAATGACAGTGGCCCTCATTACGACCCTGGCGGAAAGTGACTGACCTGACCGCCATAGCGTAAATAGCGTTTCCGCCATCGCACGACGGAGCAAAGTGCGGCCAATTCCGACCCATCGGGCACGAGCACTACGCCATGGCGGAAGTGCAAAGTCCGCGATTGCGGAAATGTCCCCAAAACGCCCCTCACCGCTGTCGTACGGCGCCCTAGGTGCAATTCCGCCACCCATCTTAGCGGTCACCGTAATGAGCGGCAACCGGAAAGTACGGTGACCGTAAACATACGGAAACGGAAGTAAAAACATGGGCCCGGAACGGGAAACAGCACGCCGTACACCTATAAAATCAGAATTCCCACACAACCATTAAAAATACTACCCTGAGACACATCCCAACCCGTCATCCACCCCAGTGAAAGCAATAGAAATGGGAAAAGTAGCGAAAAAAGCGTGCGACCGCAAGCGGCAGGTCCACTTCTCCCGTGAGGAACTCACCGTGCTTACAGAGACCCTCCAGGAGAATGCTGCCGTCGTCTTCTCCACGCAAATGACCAGGACGGCACTTGCGAACAAGAAGGCCATATGGGCCCTGGTGGCACAGCGGGTAAGTGCGGTGGGGACCGCACCCCGCAACCCACAGCAATGCAGAAAGCGATGGGACGACCTGCGGATACGCGTACGGAGCATACTATCCGCCAATCGCAACATTGCCACAGCTACCGGGGGAGGATCGGAATCACCCATCAAGTTGACCCCCTGGGAAGAAATCTGTGCCTCCACCATTGGAATGGAGAGTATAGAGGGAGTCGGAGGGATGGAGAAAGGAGTGCAGACATCCGAAGAATCCGGTAGGTGGGCCAACTAATACAATGCCAAATCCACAATGTCCAATCATGTGAAGTACCATGTGTCCACATAGTGCAACAGTAACACATGTCCAGGAGAACGTCCACATACATTGGCCTGACAGCGCACTTTAAAACTCACATTAAATACATAAATAATTAAAAACCCTAAAAACACCCTCTACACGTGCAGCAGGCACACCCTAACTGCAGGCTGCAAAACAACTGCATCCTCAATCCACACAAAAATGGAACCACCTCCAAGGCCCCGACCCAAATCACCCTCAGGTACCACCCCAATGCATGTGATACATTGCCATTCCAATTTCAACAGACCCATTAATAACGCTCGCCCTCCTTTACTCCACCACAGGGTCCGATTCAAACGACGAGCTCCAGGACACCCCTACCAGCACACCTGCAAAGAGGGCCAAGACCAACGGCCAAAGACCCTCCACCTCAGCTGCACGCATCAAGACACGGCAGCAGCACAAATCAAGTGGCAGCACACAGGAGGGAACATCAACAGGCACCCCAGCAGCCAGCATGCCCACAACAGCACCACCACAGGTCCCCCCAATGGATGCCACAGAAGGCACTGCCTCTGGTGGCAGCAGCACCATAGGTGACACTCCATTAATGGCAGCATGCTCCGACACAGAAGACGGGGATGTCGAAGTAAGATCCATCCATGACCTGTCTCAATCCCCCTGTTTGTTTCATCCCGTACACCATGAGGATACCACGCAGGGGCACCCACAAGACGACGACTGGCCATCCCCCACAAGCCCTGTGGCAAGGCAACATGAGGTGACCAGCCCCTCTGTGACACCACCGCAAATGGCCATGGCACAGCAGAGGCAACAGTCCCTCCACCAGGTCATCGTGCAACAGCAGCAACTGGCCACGCTCCTCAAGGACCATGCTGATGAATGTGGGGGTACTAAGGCAGCCATAGAAACAGCAACTGAGATGCTTAGGGCAGAAATGGAGAGAAGCACCGAGAGCCTGAGAGTACAAATGGAGAGAAGCACTGAGAGCCTGAGGGGGGAACTGCATGCGACGTCCAAAGACGTATGTGCAGAACTTGCCGCTGTGCGCCGTGTGCTCACTGAGCTCTCACAAACCCTTAGGGACATGCATGGACGTGAGCAGGCAGAGACATCATCCGTTGCAAGTTCCGTCCAGGGCAGCCCCCAACGTAGATCTGGGAGGAACCTGCGCTCCACAGGCAGGGGTGCCCCTGATACCCGGAGAGGGGGCTTGCAATAGCGTCTGCCCACTGACAATGAGCATCTTTGGACACTGGTGTTCGGGGGGGAGGTAGGAGGGTGGAGGGGGGGTGTTGGGCTCACTTGGGTGGCGGGTCGATGGGGTGTGTAACATAATTTCACATATGCTATAAACATTGCACAATCATCCAATGAGATGTGTGGACATTGATCTTTGTGTACGAGGCCTTTATAGGCGTACAGTCCATATTGTGCATGTTCCAGACACACACAGTGCCACAAGTCCCGTGTCCATGTAACAGCCACCAGGCGTGAGTGCTAGAAGCATGCATCTATGAGATTCTGACAAATTTCACGGCCCTCCTGTGCCTCGCGGACTCCTTGAGGTGCTGCCACATCCCCACCCTCATCATGACCATCTTCAGGTGCTTGCAGTTCTGCGTCAGGGGGCATGGGCACATTTCTACGTACGCACATGTTGGGTAGCATGACACATGCCATGACCATCTTTGCCACCTTCACATGGCGGTACAGGAGTGCCCCGCCAGACCTGCTGAGGCAGCGGAAACGAGTCTTCAGTAGGCCGAATGCCTGTTCTATGACTACACGGGTACGTGAGTGGGCATGGTTGTAGTCCTCCTCATGCTGGTTCTGTGGGTTCCGGAGTGGTGTAAGGAGCCATCTCTTCAGTGGATACCCGGCATCACCTGTATGTGGACAATAAAGGATGTTTGTGGAATGACATTGCTACGTACGCACCCCCCCCCCCTTCCTGCCAGGTCATTGCCGCATCACATACCCCACATTATCATGCATGAAATTAGACTCACCGAGTAGCCAGGATCTGTTCCCTGCGTGTCGCTCCATGTAGCGTGGTATTGTAGAGTTCCTCAAGACCATAGAATCATGGGTTGATCCAGGAAATCGGGCACAACAATGTGTAATGATCCTGTTGGAGTCACACACCATTTGTACATTAAGAGAATGATATTGTTTTCGGTTGCGGTACTGGGCCTCCATGGCATGTGGGACGACCAATTCCACATGGGTGCAGTCGATGGCACCAATGCAACCCGGTATGCCGCCAAGTGCATGGAATCCCACTTTTGTGTTCGTAATTTCCTGCTCCGAGCGTGCTTCAGGAGGGCATCGAGCACTTGCAATAGTGTCCGTGAGAACAGTGGCTGTGAAATGCCATGCAACTGTCCGACTGTGTGCTGGTAGGTGCCTGTGGCCAGGAAGTGGAGTACAGACACCACCTTCAGTAGGGGTGGGATGGCGGTTGGGCTATCTATCATGCTGACAAGGTCAGCCTGTGTCATGTCCACAATGGCGGTTATGGTGTCCCGGTCCAAACGGTAGAGGGTGTGGATCTGCTCATCAGTGAGGTTGAACGGATGAGCTCGGAGGCGTGGGATTGCGGGCTGCCTGCGTGGTGGTAGTGGCTGTGCTGGTGGGCCTTGCTGGCCCTGCCTTGCCCTCCTCCTCCTCCTGCGTCTCCTCTGTGCGGCCGGTTGTTGTAGTAGTTGGTGTTCGTCTTCTTCTTGAAGTTGGAGTACTTGCAGTGCTATCAGGTCCCCCAGGGCCAACATCGCTAGTCCTGCCGGTAGCATTTTGGAGTGGGTGTGGTTGTGGGAGGGGGTTGGGTGTGCAATTTATGTGTTTTCAGGCTGTATAGCCTCCATCTGTGGTGATTCATTCCACCTGTGCCAGCTGCAATCCCCTTTGGGCGAGCACCGTACCGAGGTTCACCGACGGGCGGGGCGTCCCATTTGTGAGTGAAGCCAGTTGCCATTTTCACACACTGCCGCACTACATGGATGATTTTGTGATTTCAAGCGGTCACAGATGCCTTTTCGACGTGATGTTGCAAATGTGGAATTCGAAGGACAGCGCTTTCGGTTTTCAGCTAGCGGCGAGGAGACGCCCACAGGTCTGACTGCAAATATAACGTTCTATTGTTTAATGTCCTTGGGACAGGGGCCATGGCGAGAATGCTATGATTGATATGAATAGTATGGGATGCGCAATAGCGTAGTGGACAAAAAGGCAGGACGTTCCCAAATACATGTTACTTCACAACACTAGAATTCCGGGCTGGAGAACAGTGGATTTTGCAGACTGCATTTCGCACAGACTCCATGGAAGTTTCGAATGTGATGTGAGTAAATAATCAGGCGTTTTCATACCGGGATGAGGGAATGATGTATGGATGCATGGATGCATGGACAGATGATTTGATGGAGAGTTTGCCATGTACAGGGCTTTTTGGAATCTATCCACCTCCCCTGCGCTATGTCATGCAGAGCTGCCATAGTGGGACCATCGTCTTTCTGCCCTTGTTGAACCCTCCCTGTCTCGACAGCCCTTCAGGCACTTGTGTCTATGCACGTTACTAATCCCATCTAATGGATTCTGTCTTCACAGACGCATGAACACAAACACTCGTTTGTAATGGTGTTTTCACCTCGATTTTTATGGTTGTGATTCGCAAGTGATTTTTGGGTGGGTATAATCCTTTTGAGTGGGCTAGCATGCATATGGCTGTGGATTTAGTGTGATCATTGAAGTGAGTTATACAAATGTAGTTCTGATGGCCATACTATTCTTTTTCATTTCATTTGGGTGACAGGTATCTCCTCCCCTTTTGCCGCTGCCATCTGTACGCCACTCCTGCAGATGGCTTTTACTCCCGACACCTGCTGCTTCGTGTCAATCAGTGGAGCACCATTATGATCTTATGGGACGATCGCCAATGGGCCACATGCCCTTACGCAGTGCTAGTGGCTAGGAGCAACATATCGTCCTTTCTGCTGGACTAGTGCCTACCTAATGGGACGGCCCTGCGGTTCTAGGCGCTTCCGTGTTGCCTTTTTGGACGTGAATGTAGCCCCTGTGTACCATGAAGGAACAGGGCGTCACACAAGAAGAAGCTGGTCATTTATTGCGGATGCAGCCCACAATACTGGAATGTATTTTGGAGTCATGACCTAATGGCTGTATGGCCCTTGGTGGTTTTGTGGTGCAGTAAATTTCTATTCTGTTTTTGTTTGTCTCATTTTTCTGCTCATGTTGCTGTACTTGGACCTTCACATGCCTGTGCTGCATCAGTGTGGCAATGGTGCCATGGCAGATATGGATGCCCACTCACAAGGCACTTGGAGCCCCTGGATTCATTTGTTCGTTGGCATGCATGGGTGACTTGTACATTTCACTGGTTGCATTGTGTGACTTCATTGCACCTACGAGGAGTTGTGCAATGTGGCCAGGGAGTGGTGTACAGGCACTCAGTAGGGCCGTTTACGGTTGATTCGCGATGCCGTACTTCTCACCATGGCGGAATGGTACTTTCCGCCATGCTTGATGGCGTTAGGTACATGTCCGCTAGGGTCGGAATTCGCGTACCGTTGCGCCATGGTGGTAATTACGGTTTGGCATGGCGCGCGTGCGCGTACTTGGTGCAGTTAGCGTTGGCGTTCACTACAGTGTCGCTAATGGCATCGTACTTTACGGTGACGGGTCATAATCGCACCGAGCGCTATTCGATGGCGGTATTGCATTTCCGCCATCGTTTTTCGATTTCCGCCAGGGTCGTAATGAGGGCCTGTAACACTATTTTCCACATGATACTTAAAAGGAAAAGTACTAAGTATGAGGGGTCAAAACTATCCTCAGTAACCTCTGAAACCACCAGGTACGCAAATGAGTCACTGCCTCTCTAATAATACGCATACAAACGCTATACATATGGAAATATCACTACGTAAATCCATAGTGGTACACCACCACTTCAGAATGTACACAGATGTGAAAGTAGCAATGTTAAGGATTTCAATCAGGCGATACACCCTGGTCTCAGCCTAGTATACAGCGCAATACTTATTTTATTATGTCTATAGGTTCAATTTTCTGAGTGATATACCACTCATATCACAACCCTTCTCAAAATACCCCCAGGTCACAATGGACCAGTAATAAGGCTGGTTGGTAAAGGTAATATTTATTTATTTATTTAAAATTCAAATTAAACATATGCTTTTTAATAGGGAACAGCAACCACTGATGTGGTGACAATAACATATAGGTAGGTATGTAAGTCAGTTAAACTCACTTTTAGCAACACAGAATATAAAATACAGAGAAAAGAACAGTTTTGGCTTGTTTGAAATTCCTTAACCCATAAATAAGCAATTCTAAACAGATGTAAGGAAGCAGCAGGTATTCAAGAATAAAGAACAGTGAGCAGAATTTAAATATACCCTTCCCTCCCCAAACAAGAGAGAAAAACGGGTTTGCAATCTTACACTTTTTGAAATGAAATTCAAAAAAATGGCTTAGCAAAACAATGAAAAGTGTGCAAAAATCCTTAAATCAACATAAACTTCCATGGTAGCAACATTTACCAGATGCTAACAAGAATGAGCTATAGTTTGAGCAAAATTACACACTTTGAATCTTATTGGAAAAGTGGAAATAATTTAAAACAAAAATCACACGTGTAAAACTTTGCAGAAATGCGAATTCCCGCCTAAAATTCACTAAACGTTTTCAAGAAAAACAGGTACAATACACTGTATTGGAGTGCAGTGTTTGTGTTGGGATGTAGCTACAGGTCTTATGTACAAGTCAGAGTTCAAATGAAGTCTCTAGCTATTACACTGAGGAAGATATGCAAGGTGGAATGAGAGGCATTTTTAGAAAAAATCGGGCAGTGAAAACAGAAAAGGAAAGGACAGGAAAATATTTACTATAGTTTTAATCTATGACTAGAGCATTCCAACTAGAATACCAAGGAGGGACAAAGTAAGCTCTGGAGTTGATTCTTGACTTCAACACCAAATCCCCAGTGTCCTCTCCTGGCAGAGCCAGTCGGATCACTCGAAGTAGGATGGATGGGTTAAGATTTAAACAAGATAAAAATGACTAAAGAAATGGTGCTTAGAAAGATAGATCAAAGACAGGATTGCAATAAGGATTCTGACAATGTGACAAGTTATTAAGGTAAGGATTGGATGGTTTAGATATTGGGATGGAACAAAACAAGGTATGCTATGGTTTTCTATGCTTCCTATTAATACTTACAGTCTACGTGAATGTAAGATTTTGGACCATCAAGGGTTCTGGTTATCACATGGATCAGTCTAACCAAGGACAGCCGGGCACATCTGGCGAAATAGGATCAGCTGGGTGGTTCTGGTCACCGGACTGCACACTGGACTGTGCTGGTTACTGGAGACGGGAGATCAGTGGGAAGGCGAGTTTGCTGCAGGCAAGCCTTTAGTAGTAGCAAACCAGCTGGATCAAGATGCTCCCCTGGGGTTTTGGGATTTGTTTCAGAATGTTGAGGTCTAGCTGAAAAAGAGTTCAGCAATGCTTAGGCCTTGGCTTTGTAAGTAAAATCAGGAATCAGGAACAAGGATGGAGAATTCAGGAACAGGGCGCCACGCAGAAAATAAGGATGAAGTCAGGTATCAGTGTGTGTTGTGTGCTGTGAGGTTCCATTATTTATCATGCCAAATGGCATCACTAAATTATATGACAGGGGCAGTCCTACAACCCACACCCACGATGCTATGATTGGGCAAGAGGATAGTTTCCGCCTTGCTCTTTGCTGGTTGGATAACAGAAAAGGCTGTCATGTTTTATGGTATTACTTTTACAATGTCTAGGAACCTCCCCCAGCTCCTAGAACCAAAATCTAGTTTTCCACAAATATATATTTATACACTGATGACTTCTGAGAAAATCAGATGCACAGGTTACATATTTTGTGAGTCATATTTCAATCCGAATCCCCAGTCTGTGGGACCTATTTAGGCTTTCTGCAACATTTTGGCAATTTTAACCATGAAAGATTTGGCCTAAAGTTTTCCAATTTTCTGCATAGATGGGTGTTTACCCCTAGGATATGTGTACAAAAGGTCATGTGCGCAATTTCCATACTTTCCCCATTAACAGTTATTCTTCACAACTTCTGTTCCTTATGCAGAACACGGGTACAAACACGTCTTCAAAGAAAGAGCATAAACTTAGAGTTAAAACTATCAACATCTTCTCATTCTTGTGGCAAAGATAAATGTCTTTAAAGTTCAGTTACAAATAGGCATTTAAACACCAAATGTCCTTAGCAGTTTTTTTTCTTCTTTCAACTGGCAGCAGCTGTCAAATTCCTTCGAAACAGGATGAGGGGCCTCTTTCCTTTGACTGAAGTTTCCTGCCTTTCACATTTGACAGGTGGGAGTCTTACCCTGCTATTGTCTCAGCCTTAGGTAAAGACGAATGTCTGATGCACTGGGGAATTCCCCATTGTACTGGGATTCAAAGCCCCCATGCTCACAATTAGCATTTCCTGCTTCAACGGTTTATGAGGTGTGACCCTTTCTCAGGGCTGGCACTCTGGAATAGCAGTTTTTTTTTCTTTGACATAGTTTGCCATTCAGCCTGGGTTTTTGCTTTGATGTATACTTATAAATCTTAACTTTAAAACATAGATAATTAAACAGTTTATATGTGTGTTTCTAACAGTAGCAAATTCGTTTTACATTCTTGAATAATCAAGCCTTTCACAATGAAATACTTTTAAAATAGGCGATTTTGCTCTTCATTCAGGAAAAGGCCCATTTAACTTATTTCTTTCAAATTCGGTTTTCCTCTGCAGCAAATACCAATTTTAGTCAGCTCTAGTCCTTCCCTTGAGTGCTGGGATGGTTTGCAGCATGGATAATGTATCAATCATTTGTTTAGAGTATTTCTCTGGACAGCTGATTCTTGATACTTGTTGCACAGTTTTAGCCAGTTTTCCCAGTGGAAAAATGAAAACACAGTCCCTGGTTTGCTTTTCAAAGGATACTGTTGCCAGGAGCTCTCATTCAATGATGCCCAGTTCCTCTGAGCCACAATGGATGATCCTGAGCATTTCAGGGCCTTTTTGATCATAGTCGTTTATGAAAAATGAATGGATTTGACGCCAACAGCACTTTGAAAGTTGAAAAGATGACATTTAAAAGAGGCAATTTGGGTTTTTCAGCACAGTAATGCTGCTTCTTTCCTTTGCTCCATGTTGAATGTGGCAGAGCACATTGGCATACTCCTGCAGTGAGTATTCTGTTCTCACCCCACCTGAACTGTGTGTGGCAGGGTGTGCAGCCTTTTTCTGGTTGTGACACAAACGCAGTTTAAAAGATTTTGGCACGCACAGGATTCAGCGCAGTCATTTTGGGCTGTTTCTTTCACCACTTCAGTAAAGTGATGTAGTGAGACTCATCTGAGTGGGTCAAAATATCCCACAGCAACATGAATGCACAAGCTTGTAAACCTACCCTACAGGAATGGGACACTGTAAACAAGTATAATATGCCAACTGGTATGCATCTTACACCATAATAGTGCAATGTTATTTGCAGCATTACAACAACCCAACTCAACCTTCACCAACCACTGTGCTAAAAGCATATCCTCAAACACTTCCAAAGTATGAGCAGTTACAGTACGCCAACAGGTACGTAACTACCATCACAATTCTGCAGAAGCACAGTACAATGGCACAATACTTACAAAAATGCAATGCTTACCTCTGGTGCCCTGCAGGAGTGCCTGGTCCGGACTGTTCTAACACATTGCCCCCTCACTCGGGTTACCTCTGCACTGAAGAATACCCCAGCCACTCTCTTCCCCAGCGGTCTGCCAGTGGCTTTACCTCCAGAGGACCATGAGTCTGGGAGGGACCTGGATCAACTTGGTTCCCGTGGAAAATGGTCTTCGGGGGTCTGGATAACCTAAAGGTAAGTGTATGTATTTAGTATTGGTTTCTATTGCTTTCTCTCCCTCTTCCCATCTCTCCCCTTCCCTGACGTAGCTGGCTGGCTGGCACGTTACAGCATTTGCTCACCGCTATGAACTGAGGACTGAAGGCCAAGGTTAGGTGGTAGGTATCTGACTCAAGTTACTTTACTGAAGATTAGTGGTCCAGACCAGCTGCATCTCACTGGATACGGATAATGAGCAGGTTAGGTCTAGTGAGGACTTATTCGAAATCTTGGCCGCTTCTCAATATGAAACATAGCTTGTATGTACAACGTCTTTGTTGATATGTTCAATATTAATAGTCTCTTTATTTCTGCACTTCTAGGCGAAACACCGGCAAGCTGTTTGGACTCAGAGAGGAGCGAAGAAGCTGAAACTTGTATGCAAGTGAGTTCAAGTTAAACCGGGTACAGGAACTAGGAAATATGTGGTATTTCAGTCTCTTACTATTGTAGTTTTCTGATTTCAGGTTCACAGGAGCTGTGATTACTATGGACGGCAGACAAAGGACAGGACACACCAGGTTACCTGGATGGGACGCCACAAGTCTACCGAGGTGAAGGTAAGGATCAAGACCAAACACGAAGCAGAAACCCACCGGGGCAAGTAGTTCTTCCATTGTGGGTGAGAATGCTACAAACTCGCGTAGGTGACGATCGCACATGCAAAATAAACAGGAGCGGTAAGGGTAACACTTCTCTGTTAGGAAGCAGATGAAACGCTAAGGGCAGAGTTTGGTCCAGGGCATGGTTTCATAGCCCTGACTGCACCCTGTCAGCACTAGAACACCAAGGATGTCAGATCCATGTATCTATCCAGTGCCATGTCAGGGTCCACAATTGGTTCTTCTTTGGCAGCATTGTTGGGATGGGTTGCCACCTTGCTCCATGTATGCCTCTGCCAGCCAGCCATCCCACAAACCCATCCTCTCCCTATACTGTCATGGGGGGAGATCCTCCTGGCCCTGACCCATCTGCCTTATAACCTCACTGCAACCCTGACAGCACTCCCCTACAAAGCCCCCAAGGAGGGCAGACCCAGGTCCTGGCTTCATGGTGATTATGGTGGTAAAGGGCTAACAAACGGGTTGCATGAGTGTTTTCTACTGGTTCGCAAGGCCAATCGTAAGTGCTGTACCCCTTCCAATCCACCAGGTAATGCAATTTTCGTCTACTAATCTTGGAATCTAAGATGTCCCGTACCCCGTACTATTTCTCCCCATTTACGTTTTCTGCTGGAGAAGGATTAGACATTGAGTTTCGTGTGGCGGGGGCTGTACTGGTTTCAGTAACTATGCATGGAAGACAGGGTGGATCTTCAATGAAGGGGTAGCCCCAGTTTAAGTACAACAGGGTTAATGATGGCTGTTATGGGGTAGGCATCAATGAATTTAGGGTGAAACATTTTGGGTCCTTTTAACCGAATATATTTGGTTGAGAGCCAGACTTGGCTGTTGACTTCATAAACTGGTGCATTTCTTTTTTTAATGGTCATATTTTTCTGAGTAGCTTTGGCATTGTGCCGGGTTCTGGTGGCTTTGCGTAAAGTTTCCCTGATAATAGTATGCAGAGATGTTACAGCTGCCATTTCCAAAGTGGGAGTGGGATCAAGAGCTGTGGTACGTGGACCACTTCATGTAAAAAGTGGAAGAATGAAAACCTGATGGCACTGTGAATACTGTTGTTGTATGCATATTCCACAGCCCACAGCAGATTAACCCAACTGTCCACCTGGGTAAACATGGAACGCAGGTATTGCTGAAGCGTTTGGTTAGTTTTCTCCATCTCACCATTGGTTTGTGGGTGATGGCTAGTGGATAGTCTCATTTGAATTTGAGCCTTATCACAACAACTCCTCCTACATTTGGATATGAATTTACTTGTTGGGTCCGAGATGCTTACGGATTGAAACCCATGTAATCGTACAAAGTTTGTTAGGAAAACTTGAACAACAGTCCTTGCATTTGTTAAGCCTTTCAACGTGATGAAATGCGCCATCTTGGTTAGGCGGTCTACTACTTTCAGGATGGTGTTGTACCTGTTTGAAGGAGGTGAATCGGTAATGAAGTGATATTGTATGCCATGGAGCAGGTGGTATGGACAATGGTCTTAGCAATCCTGATGGTTTAGTTTTAGAAGTCTTGTTGCGGGCACACACATCACAAGTTTTTACATATTGGATGACGTTTTTTCACCACTTATGCTAGTAAAAATGTTGCCGAATTTGCACTAGAGTTTTGGTGATTCAAGGATGGGCAGTGGATAAAGCATTGTGGTAGTTGTGTAAAACTTTGTCTTGCATGTTCGGCTCCAGTAAGTACAGGCACCCTCGATGGTACGGTATGCCATCTTCTATGATTCGTTGAGGGTCTTGGGACACCCAAACCTGTAACTGCACCGGTGTTAGATATCGACTAATTTCAATGAACAGCTGATTTAAAGCAGGCAATGTTCAACTTGTCAATCCCAGCAATTTACTGCCTGGGATAAAAGCCATGGGGTCTAGAACTGCATAAACATCTGTTCCTTCCACATTCCATCCAATGTGGGATAGGGCAACCGCCTTTCCGTTTTTGACTCCTGGAAAGAAGGTTATGACAAAGTCATATTCCGAAAAAGAACTGGGCCCATCTAAGCTGACGGGGACTTTGCAACTGTGCTGTTCGCAGATATTGTAGATTGCGATGGTCGGTATAGACAGTAACTGCATGTTTTGCGCCTAACAGATGATGACGCCATTCTTTGAGAGCAGCTTTAATGGCAAGCAACTCTTTGTCACTTATTGTGTAGGTCAGTTTCACAGAGGAGGATTGTTTTGGACCAAAACGCCACAGGATGTAATTGATTAGTGGTCGGATCTCGTTGCGACAATACAGCTCGCATCACCACGCTGGACGCATCAGTTTCTAGTTCAGGATCTGGGTGTTTCAAAATCGGTGCCGAGGTAAACTGTGCCTTGAGTTGTTTAACGCTTTAAACGCTTGTTCAGTTTCATCGGTCCACATGAAGGTGTTGTGTCTTTTCAGTAACGCCGTGATGGGGTGTGCACTGTTCGAAAAGTGGGGTATGAATAGCCTGTAAAAGTTAGCGAAATCTAAGAAATGTAGCACATTTTGCACAGACGTAGGTGAGGGTCATTTTAAGATTGCTTCCACATTGTGATTGTCCATTTAGATGCCGTGCAGTGTTAAGAAGATTCCTAAGTACTCCACTGTGGTCACGTGAAAGTAACATTTCTCCAACTGTGCATACAAACATTGTTCGCAGAGTTTTTCTAGGACAGCTTTAACTCGAAGCACATGTTCTTCTTCGGTGGCTGAGTGGATCAATATATCATTGATATAGACTAGGACACATACATCCAGGAGTTCTCGTATAACGTCTGTCGTAAACAACTGGAAGGCCACCGGTGCATTACACAGGCCAAAGGGCATGACTGTATATTCGAATAACCCAAATTTGGTACGAAAAGCAGTTTTCCACTCATCCCCCTCCTTTATGCAGACTAAATGGTAAACCCTACGCAAATTCAATTTGCTGTATATCTTCCCCTCTTTAACTTGGTCCAACAGTTCGGGAATGAAAGGTAGCGGGTACCTATTATTCACAACCTACCTTATTGAGTCCCTTATAATCGATGCAAGTTCTGAGGTCACCTTCCTTCTTTGTTGTGAAAAAGAGGGTTGAATAAATCAGTTTGCCAAGAACTTGTCCAAGTACTGTCGCAAGTGCTGTTTTTCTTTTTGCATTAGAGCACAAATGCAGCTAAAATGAACCTGCGAGCCTGGTATCGAATCGACTTGGCAATCATATGGCTGATGTGGAAGAAGGGTATTGACATGTTGTTTTTGAAACACGTCTTAAAATTACTTGTATATGGCAGGTCATTTTTTCTCTGCATTGGGCTGTATCACCGCCCCCAACCTTTGTGTTCTAGACACTGGCTCCTTAGCGACAACCGGTATAAATGGGTAACAGGTGCGAAGGCACTCGGATGGAAAGATTACTGTATGTGTTTTCCAGTTAATAACAGGATTGTGGTACTCCAAACAAGGCATGCCAAGTATAAATTGGAATTGTGAGGCATTAATCAGGTTGAAGTTATACGCTCTCGGTGGCCATCTCCACATAATAGTTCAACCTCTTCCGTACACTGCATTACAGGCACAGATGACAATGGTAAACTATCTACCGAGACTATGTTGTCCACCTTCTTCCTCTGGTGCCCCGGTATGCCGATTATCTGCGCCAATTTCATATCTATGTAATTACTGATTGCACCACAGACGATATAGGCTTCCCAGGCATACATCTTTTGGGGTTGTTCTAGTTTGATAAGGATGACAGGTACTGTAAGGTGTGAGACCGTGGTTGATTTCTGCTCCCTCGACAAGCCGATCCCTACTCTTGTCGAGTCTAAGAGTTGTCCGACGGTGGAGTAGGACCTTTTGGTGTTCACTGGGAGCACCTCAGTTGCTCCCAAGGGCCATTTGCTTGGTTTCTTAGTACAGCCCTTCAGAAAGTGGCCTGCCTTGCCACAATATAAGCACAACTGGTCCTGCCAACGTCTCTCTCTTTCCTCCTTGGATAGTGGCCCCATCACACTACCCAACTGCATGGGCTCTGGGGCAATCGTCTGAGCACGGGTTTGCATTTTGCTGGTGCGGATGTATAACTCCAACTAGGCATGCTCTGCCTTTCTCTCCTGTAATCAGTGATTTAGCTGTACTACTAAATCTATGTATTCTAAACATCGTTCCAGCATATTGACCATTTGCGCCAACACATCTTTAAATTCCCCACACAGACCCTGATAGAAAATGGTGCTTCTTTTTTGTTCCGGCCAATTGTTTTGAGCGATGAGTCGCTTAAATGCAATGATGTATAGTAGCAATTCCTGTAGTCCCTGACGTAAGGCCAACAACTCCCCATGTTATGCTTGCCCCTGGCTTCTGCAAGAAAATACTTTATCTAACTCCCGTTGGAAATCACCAAAAGTACGCAGGATGGGGTCATCTCGATTCACTAAATGCATTGAACAAATAGCGGGATGCCCACCCAAATATGAAAACACTAAAGCCACCTTCATTTGCTCCGGAGGAAAGGCCCCTGGCCATCACAAATAATGTAAAATACACTGGTTCATAAAAATAGCATACCTTTGTGGGTCACCTAGAAATCGTTCAGGAGGGGCCAGGCGAATGGTAGGTGGGGCGGTTACATGTATATAGGGCGCCCCAGCTATGGTCCCATCAGATGAATGAGGTAGTGGCACATGGCTTGCTTCCGCTACCAATAGGCGTTTGGCTAAGTCATTGGTTCCTTCTCTATTAAGTACTGCTTCCCTTCTCACTGAATTTGTTTCTGAACGGGCTGCAAGCACCTCTGTTCGCAGGTCCCCCAAAAAGCCTGCTAACTGGTCTACCCCTGATTCCATGACACTCAGGCACGGCTGGTCACATGGTCTTAGCGTTCTATTACCTCTGGTGCCCTACAGGAGTGCTTGTTCTGCGTTGTACTGACGTGTAGCCCCCTCACTCGGGTTACCCCTGCACTCAAAAACACCCAACCCACTCTCTTCCCCAGTGGTCTGCTGGTGATATGATATGATTGTTTATTTATATAGCGCCTATACACAATGTGTTAACCGCCAGAGGAACGTGAGGCTGGGAGGGACCTGTATGAACTTGGTTCCTCTGGAAAATGGTGTCCGGGGGATTTGGATAACCTAAAGATACGTGTATGTAGGTAATATTGGTTTCCATTGCTTTCTCTCTCACCTCCCATCTCTCTTCTGCCCTAATGTACATGGATGACCGGGGCGTCGCAGATTTAGCTCACTGTAATAAACTGAGTACTGAAGGGCAAGGTTAGCTGGTAGGCATCCAACTCCAGTTACTTCACTGAAGACTAGTTGACCAGACCTGCTACGGCACACTGGATACGAATGATAAGCTGATAAATTCTGGTGAGGCGTTAATCTAGATCTTGATCGCTTCGCAATGTAACACGTAACTTGCATGTGCATGTTTTGTAGATGTGTTGAATATTAATAGTCTCTTCATTTCTTCACTTTTAGTGTCAGGAGGCAAGACATGAAACCTTCCAGCATGGACCCAAAGGGGGACCAAAACTTAAAGACTCCAAGGTTAGCAGGGGCTAGCAACATTAAAAGCAGACTGCTTCCTCACAGGAGACTGTTATGTCCCATATGCAGGAGAAAGGCAGTAAAGACTTCATTACCCAGATCCCCCTGGGCACAGAACTACAAGACCAAGCCCAAGAGGGGTGGGACTCGCGCGCGTGCGCACAAAGAAAACGCACAGGGCTTGTGCTTAAGCTCCCGGCAGGAGAAGACGTGTTCGGAAGAGCTCCGAGGTCAGGGATCAGCACGAGGGGCCACGCCCCAACCAGCTCCCATTCTGGCCCTCGCAAACAAAAGCTAAGTAGCGCTCGCGCTGGGGGGACTCCAGAGTTAAGGGGAGAACGTATAGTGAAGCCCACAGAGGTCCAGGAAGACAGTTGGGGGCACGCGCAAGGGGGACTCTGCCCACATTTACTGACCCCCTTGCCAAACAAAAGCTAAGTCACGATCGGGCATTGCACCGCGAACCTGGCATATCGCGCGTGTAACCCTGGGGGGAAATCTCGAACCTAGCGCAGTGCATGAACTTTGCATGGCAATAGTTACGTGGGGAATATTGTAGAGCAGAATGCTCAAGCCGCTGCACGCCACGTGCGGCCGATACCCCGCTTCCTTGGTTTATAGGCGGATCGACCCTGTGGCTTCATCAGTACAGTGGGGGGCCCCACACGGCGACACCGCTTTGTTGGTTGACCGAATTAACCTGTGCACAAACTAACTACTAACAGCAAGTGCTCTGAACTGTAGCATATGCAATAGGGTGTGATTAACCAGTTGCATGCTCATGCTGGCCAGTGAAGTTCTGAGTGTGTGTGTGAAGTAACACACAAGGTTGTAACTCCATGCTCTCTTGCAGCGGTAATATGCTCCAGATTACGACCGGACCAGAGAGTACGCAGGCAGGAGGCCAGTACTCACCCCAGAGCTAAGTCTATTTCCATCTTCCATGACTCACTGCTGTATATGGATACTCTGTTTCTTTTGAATGTATATTGAATGTTTTATCCGATGTTCCCCTCCCTGTCCACTTCCCCTCACCTAACCCTCTCACCGGTTATCCTACAATTGAACCTATCCAACCATCGAGTCCCTAACCCTCTTTCCCCGCTGGAGTCTCGGTAACTTGAGTAAGGTCAGACTTGCAAGTGCCCAGACTGCTGAGGGGATGGTTGGTTCGTGCCACTCCTGAGCCTGAAGACTGGAGTCTGACATTTAGGCTAAACACTGGCAAGCTGTCTGTACTCAGAGCAGAGGGAAGAAGCTGGAATTTGTATGCAAGTGAGTCAAAGTTAAACCGAGTATGGTCATCACCATTTCGTGGTATTGTGTAGAGTTTTGTACCCCAATGCCTCCGCCTTTATAGGCTGCTTTCATCACTAGAGATTTGTTGTCCCCAAGGGTTTTACGGGCTTTCCTTTCCCCTGTTGTTAAATTCTGTCTGAGCTGTTCGGGTGTAGACTGAAGTTTCAGAAGTTTTTGCCGGATACATTTTTCAAAAGATAAGATGGAGGATGGTGTTTCAGTGTCCCTTGGGTTGAAGTCAGATTTCAGCCTGAGCCCTGTATCTTCTGTAGGTGGTAAGAGGTCTTTATCGAGAAAGAAGGGCTTCCTTCTGATTGGTCTGAAAAAGTTTGACATTTCAAGGTCCAATTGAAACCAATCTGTGTATTTGGTCGGAACGAATGAGAGTCCCTTTGCCAATAGTGATGTCTCATCATTCATCAGTGGAACCCCTGATAGGTTTAATATGGGGTTAATCTCTAATGCCTCCACTTATTTCAGCGCCGTCTGTTTGGCTGCCTCCACTGGGGGTAGTTGAAGAATGGGAATTGGGGCTGCTGGAGGGGGGGGCCTACTTCTGCCGGACATAGGTGAACCTCGAGCAAGGTCACCCCATCAGAGTACTCAACTAGACTTTGTGACCATTGTATCTACCTATATGGTTCTCTCACCACCTGTTATGAAATTAATGTGTACATATTGTATTCCATAATTATATGGTCATTTGCAATGCTTTAAAACGTCTATGTTTCAGCATTATATTTTGAGCACAATTGTTTAGGCTGCTTTAAATAAGCCTAACAAACAGCTAAACAATAAAAGCCGTTTGAATATAACAGAATGTTCATGTGTGTTTTCCAGGTTGCTTCCCAATGGGACAAATGTTTATGTGCACCATTGATGTTTGTTTTCACAAGGGTCTAAATATACCTGCATTCAATCATTGCTAAGATTTGAATTATAGAGGGTAGGACAACCCCCCTGTTCCAGTGTTTTCCCAACCCATTAGTCCTTCCCGTTTCAGGGCTGACCCTTTTTGTTCACTAGTATCTTGATATAGTGCACGCTATAATAGGGACTTCTGAATCAGTACTTTAGTGCAAGTTCCACTTGTCTTCCAATTAAGTTTGGACATCGACATACTGCACATTTTCACGTTCTAGCTCCCAATCCCTCACCCCACCTTTTCCTCCTGCTGCCCTGCCCACTGAGCGGCCTTTTTCCACCATGCATCAGACCTTCAGCTTCTCGAAGGTAGAAATACATGACATCCAACAAGGACCCACTATGTTCAATATGGAAGGAGCGCAACAACAGCTAGCATCCACAGCCACATGAGAAGACCTTCTGAATCTCAAAAAAAGATGTTTTAGAACAGATGTCCATGGGCATTTTCTCAGAGAGTACCTCAGAGTCAACATGGTTCCCCTTGGACTTACAGTACACAACGAACCTGCACGTTTTCTAGACGGCCAAGAATAACTGCAAGGGTTCAGCAAGATAGCCACCAAATGCAGCCGCGACCTAATGGCCCTGACCGTCACCACGGCACAGAGGATTCCCTCACAGATCCTTAAAGATCTTAAAACAGAGGAAAATAAATGTCTCAATGATGACACATTAACCAACGCACGCGACAAACTTAAAGAGATTGATAAAACCATGGACACATGTATGGCCATCACTCTTGAAATAAAGCACAAAAAGCTTGCGAAAGATATACATTTTTTTTAAAATAGAACACATCTATCCCTACCTGGCAGCCAAATATAAGGAAACCAAGGACAAAGAAGCGATGGCCAGGCAATGAGGGACATAAAGAAACAAGCGCAGAGGCGTCTCCTTTTCAGACACCACCAGCTCTGACTCGTCCACAGATGATCAACCCCAACCCAGAGGTAGACAAACTAACTTTGGACAATTCCAGTCGTTCCAGCAACCACCTATGATGCCTTTTTTAGGCCAGGGGGTTCCCAGAGGAGGATACTGCCCCCCCCAGCCCTTATTCCCATTCTTCAACTACCCCCAGTGGAGGCAGCCAAACAGACGGCGCAGAAAGAACTGGAGGCATTAGAGATGACCCCCGTCTTCAACCTATCATGGGTTCCACTGACGAATGATGAGACATCACTATTGGCCAAGTGACTCTCATTCGTTCCGACTAACCACACAGATTGGTTTCAATTGGACCTTGAAATGTCAAACTTTTTCAGAACAATCAGAAGGAAGGCCTTCTTTCTCGATAAAGACCTCTTACCACCTCCAGAAGATACAGGGCTCAGGCCCAAATCTGACTTCAACCCAAGGCACACTGAAACACTGCCCTCCATCTTATCTTTTGAAAAATGTATCCGGCAACAACTTCTGAAACTTCAGTCTGCACCCGAACAGCTCAGACAGAATTTAACAACAGGGGAAAGGAAACCCCTTAAAACCCTTGGGGACAACAAATCTCTAGTGATCAAAGCAGCCGATAAAGGTGGAGGCATTGTGGTACAAAACTCTACACAATACCACGAAATGGTGATGACCCTACTCAACGAAGAGGGCAACTACAAAAAACTTTAAAAAGACCCCACACCAGGGTTCAAAGTCAAGATTCAAGAAGCTACCAAATATGCTTTAGAACATGACTGGATTACTGACAAAGAGGAGGCCTTTTTGAACTCCCCAGAAGGGAGGACACCCGAACTGTATGCACTCCCAAAAATACATAAGAACAGTACTCTACCGCCTGGGCGACCCATAGTCTCGGGTTGTGGCTCCATTCTGGTAGGCCATTTTTTGCTTTCAACAACATCTTTTACTTGCAAACATGTGGCACAGCCATGGGGGCTGTCTTCGCACCAAGCATGGCCATCATCTTTATGGCTGAGTACGAACTGGCACATATACTTAACATCCCCAATCCGTTCCTTGACTCTGTCACATTATGGTTCATATACATTGACAACATTATTTTCATTTGGAAAGGAGATAACAGCACCCTCAACCATTTCTTTGAATGGCTCAATCTACGCACCCAGGAAATTCAATTCACCATCAGCCAAAGCAATCAGAAAATCAACTTCCTGGATCTCACTATTTCTCCCAAGGACAATAAATTGGAATGTTACATTTACAAAAAAACCACAGACAGGAACACAGTGCTACATTACAGCAGCCACCACCCGAAAAGTCTACGGGATAACCTCCCCTACGGACAGTTCCTCAGAATACGCCCTAATTTCTCCCAACTCGAATAATTCCAGAGACACTCCAGCACCCTACAGCTCAAACTGACATGCAGGGGGTACCCAAAAAAACATATAAAAAATAAACAGAGAAGAGCCTGATTCATGCCCAGGGAAACACTCTTGATACCCAAACAACATGATAACACGGCTGACAACATCATGGCCTGTGTGTCTACATTCGGTCCAACCACCTCCAAACTCAAGGCACTCATCAGGAAGTTTTGGCCATTAGTCCAATTGAGTCTGCCCTCCGAACTCAGACCCAGAATGGCACTCAAAAGGTCAAAAAATCTCAAAGATCTGTTGACCAACGCTCGAACCAGCAAAAATACCACTCGCTCCACCCTATGGAATATGAGGGAGATCCGCGGCCATCATCCATGCGGCACATGTACCACGTGCAGGCTGGCAAGTAAAATCAACTCCTTTCCCTTCGCCGGCAAAGAGTGGCAACTGAAACACTTTTCGAATTCCAAATCAGCTAATGTGATTTATGTTATCCAATGTCCCTGCAGCCTAAGGTACGTAGGCCAAACCTCCAGACCTAATCATAAATGCATAGGAGAACACAAATCCAGAATACGATGCAAAAACCATATGGCTCCCTTGGTCAACCATTTCATTGAGTTCCAACATGGCCCTGACTCATTCTCCTGGTGGGTTGTCGACAAAGTGCAAGACAAGTTCAACATTGCAAATGCACTGAACTTTAAAGAAGCATTGTGGATGTTTAAACTTAAATCCACCACCAGAGGCCTCAACGAGGCACAATCAGGACACTTCAGTACTTAATGGCCCCCCTGTGTTACCAGGGTCAGTACTCCATTCTGACTATACCTCCACCTCAAAGCACTAGGCCCTTCTTGACCCCTCTGGGTCCACACTACGTGCACAACGGACACTCAGGCATTTCCAGCATCCCTGTATTCACTCCCCCTCCCAACTCCAGTCACCTGGCCGTGAGCGCCACCCCTTCCACTGCCCAGCACTGGGACGGGCACAATGCCACCACCCCCCAGGGGCAGATCCCCCTACCAGCCAGGCCACAGGTACATCTACTTCAGGGGCTCCTATGCAGTCATTTACCTACTCAGACTGATCATATCCATATGATCTATGCTCTAGCCCAACATACACCCAGATTTACCTTCCACTTAGAGGGTGCCTTTAACCCCATGGCAGTGTTGACCTATACATCCATTGGATCAGTGCTTGGTTCTGGTGTCACCTTTGCAAATGTCTCATTATTAGCACATTTGCTATTTCAGATATTTCTCTTTCATAGGCTACAAATCACTTATGCCATGCAGCAATGTTTGTTTTATATCCATCAGATCAGTGATTGTGTTCATTGAGACCACTGCACCATTCATCATGGGGGCTTATGCATATTGTCTGCTATTACAGCGTGTTGACTGTGAATTGTCTTGTTGCTTATATTGCAAATGTTTATCAGCCTCCCTGGGCACAGTGGCCCCGAGGCCATACAGATGTTGCCATAACCATTGACAAGATCTCTCTAATACACTGTCACACTCATTTCTCACGTGCGCCACGGGCCCACTGACTCCGGCCACCATCCGAAAGCCATACACCTTGCTTTGGAGCTTCACGTTCTTCAGCAATGAGCTGTTCTCTTTCGGCTTCCTCCCCTAGACAAACCCAGTACACACGTGCATGCGCGGTACACAGAAACACTACCTACGGGTGCATGCGCCCTTTCTCTATTTAGATTGCTCTCCCGGAGCCAATCGGCAGAGCCAGCAAAGGCTCCTGCAGAGGACGACAGACTCTGGACTGTGCCCTCATACCACAGGTAACTCGGCTGCCCCTCGATCCATCCGTTCTCCTTACCACAGGGTTTGGGTGTTTTCACGGACTGACCCTGCCACTTTACTTTTTGCAGGTTGCGCCCGCACCTCTCCCTACATCCAGCCTGCTTTGCCACACAGATCCTACCATCCCAGGATCTGGACACCTGCATTTCCCCTAACCACCTTGGATCCTAAGGTACTTTTTATAACTTTGTCCCCCCATACATAGGACCTCCTTTAAGACTTGAACCCGCCCCCTTCCACCCGGGGCCCAGTCCTCATTGTTTCCTTATTTTTCATTGGGGTCGCCTCATCCTGACCCCATATTGGGACTATCCTAAGGTCTCCCGCCCCCACAGGACCCCATTACTACATCAGGCAGTTACCTCTTTACAACCTGGAGCCCGCATCCGGACCTCAACTTCACCATCCGCTGCGCCGCCACCTTGTTTTAGCAAGCAGTGCATGGAGCACCCATTTTAGGTGAGTTGCTTTGGAATCTGGAACTCCACAGGCCTTGTCACCCAGTGTTTTTATTTACCCTCCACCCTTTTAATTTACTTTGTGCCTTTTTAACACACGCTAATTTTTTTACTTGTCCCTCACACAGAGAGACCCGACTTTCATGGCCCTAGAAGAAGGCTATCCACAAAACTGGAACCTGGGTTGGGAAACGAGACCTCGTGACTTCCCCAATTTTATATCACACTCGGTTCCGAGTCATATTTATTCATATATTGCTTTATTCTTAGAATTAATCCAAGGTAATTGATTGTTTAATCATGCCTTCAAAGTTCCACACATTTTATTTTATGTAGTTTACTGTGTAGTTTTCCAAATAAACATTCATTTTTTTATTTTCGTTTTTTTGGATTTTGCAACTAGTTAAAACAAATTATTTTCTTAAAAAGAAATGGTTAAAAATAGAATAGAATCTCGGACCTATACCAACAAGATGGTGGTTGTTGATGCTGACTCCTGTTGTTGAGTGGGTTCGGAGATTTGTTTCCTTAATATATGAGCTCCATTGGTCAGTAGGTTTGAAGAAAGAAAAGAGAACAATAGGGTGATCCCTTCTTAGTGATAGGGTCTACCAGCAAACTGATGTAGGGATCTTATCTGATCCAGATTTGACTACTCAGGTCGCAAAAAAAGCGGACCGGTTTCAGTGGTATTGAGACTGGATGTCACCACTTTCTTCAGGGCTATAGACGGGCACTGGTTTTTATTATGTGGTCTGTAGAATTCTTCATAGGAAAACTGGGTCTCTAAGATCCAGGAGTGGAGAGTCAACCTGTGGGATACATAAAACAGGGTGTAGGAATGGGAAGAAAAGGAGAGAGGGAGAATACCATTAGAAATATGTCCCAACAATACTCTCAAACAAGGAAAGATATAGGATCTGTATCTTACCCAATAATGCTTTAATCAAATCCCATCTATCAAGGTCCTGGATTCGGGTAACATGCGTTTTTTTAATTTGCGAATCCACTGGGTTTGTTTGCCCACCTACAAAAAGGATGGTCTTTAAGTGCTTGAACCATAACAGGCACTGTCAGTATCTCACTACATAAACATTATAGTGTGATAGAAAAAAGTCATTCAAAAGTTACAATTTAGAACCTAGCTTGCTGTCTATACAGGTCAGCTCCCGGAGAGCTTGGCCTGAGGTACAGGGTTGGCCCAACTGGGTACCCTCGAGCGAATTTCCCAGTCATTCATTGTTTCTCTGCTCTTGGTTGATGTGCAGTGGCTCTTAGCCCAGTGATGCGTGAGCTCTGGGGGCCATGAACTGGCACCGAGAACTCACCGCATGTTATTGCTAAACTCACTCATATCGTTGATTAATAGCGGCTGCTCACAGAATTATTATGGCTGCGTATATGCTCTAGGCAGACTAAGTTCAAGAGATGTGCTAACAGTCACCTTTCTCTGTGTGTGAATCATTACAATGATGGATTGTGAAAAGGCATTGTAGTTGCTAACCTTCCAATTGCTTGTCGGAACGCCGCAGTCGTGCCGTACCTCATAGTCGGCTACCGTACTGGGCGTTCGGTTTATGACGTGGTGGTCACATGATCCGCATGGCGTGTCGACCTCAGTCTCACACACCGTGAGGATAAACACCAAAGAGGGGCCACGACTAGGTGGCCATCTTGGAAAAGTAGCGACTGTATCAATAGTGTATCGGTGGGGGTATTAAGTTATCAAAAGAATATCTATATCAAGTGAGAGGTAACTAAAATGATGCGTTCACGCAAAGAACACACAAGGGCTCGAGGCACTGTCAAGGTTGGGGAAAAGTCGGCAAATTTTAGACAGACAGAAATTTTTCTCAGTCGAGTGATTAAAGAATACGAAAAATTACAAAACAAACTATCGAGATTTCCAGTCAGTTCCAAAATTATGATGATAACAGATAAAAAGCTCTACAAATACATGTGTATGAATTGAAATACAGAAACAACACTTTTAGCCCACAAAATCTTTGACATCTAGATCGAATCTCAATTGAATAGTAGAAACTATTGCCCCCGGACCCACATGGATGCTTATCAGTCGGTTCCTAATTCATATACTAGATACACATATCAAAGGATACACAGACTTGTATCACATCAATTTTCACAGCACTGGCAATAGACCAAAAATGATAATGATTAGAGGGTAGCAAGAGTTTGCCAGCACATGGATTCATTTAGGCCTTCTATGTCTGTTCTTAGTCTGTATATCCATAACTGCTCGCGTCTAAAGAGCAAATCATGGATGTTTCCTCCTCTTGTTGGTATCTTTATTTTCTCCACAACGGTCCATTTCATATCCGTGGGACTGTGTTCCTTCTTTATGTAGTGCTCTACCATGGGTGCCGTGGTTTTCTTTGTTCGTATACACGAACGATGTTCCGCCAGTCTTATTTTAATTGGGCGAGTTGTCATACCCACATATTTTTACGCACACGGGCATGTGATCAGGTATATGACATTTCTGGTATTACAGTTCGTCATCTCTCTTTGTGTCCATGGGTAACGCCAGCCGATGTCTATCGTTTTTGTTCTGGTGGTACCAGGGCAGGCACTACACGATCCACATGGTGAGTGTCCTGTTGGTTTTTCTTGGTTCCACAGTGTTTGTATAGGTAGGCTTTTCTCTTTATAGGTTTTCACTAGAGAGTCCCTTAAACTCTTGTTCCTTTTCATAGCAAAGCGCGGGATGTCCAAATTTGATTCACCTACATTCAGGATGGGCCATAACCTCAGAACTTCTTGTTTTAGTTTGTTGGTCAACAGTGAGAATGTAAATACTGCAGTGATTTTATCCTCTGAATTCATAGTTTTTGCATGTTGTTCTAAGGTGGTGTCGCGTTGTATATTACGTACCCTCTTCTTAGCCTGTTTTATAATTTTTTTGGGGTACCCTCTTGTCTGTAGTTTGTTAGCCAAATGCTCTGATTGTCTTTCGAAGTCTATAACATTCAAGCAATTTTTTCTGTATCTTAGAAATTGGCAAAAGGGCAAGTTGTTCTTCAGACTTGCTGGGTGGAAACTTGAGAATGTTAGGAGTGAGTTCCTGTCGGTAGGTTTATTAAAGACCACAGTGGCTATGAGGTTGTTTCATACTTCCAGTTGGAGGTCTAGGAAATGTATTTTAGATATACTGTGTGTTTCCGTGAATTTTAGATGTCTATTCTGTTCGTTTAACCACAGCATGAAATTACCGAGGTCTCCTTCAGTCCCTTTGAAAATCATCAGGACATCGTCTATATAACGTGACCACAACTCAATGTTGACTTTCCATGGATTCATTTCAGAGTAGATACTAGCTTCCTCAAATGCGGCTACATACAGATTGGCAAGAATGGGCGCGAAGGTTGCTCCCATCGCTGTCCCTGATGTTTGTTCGAAAAATGTTTTTTTCAAAAAGAAAAACGTTCTTGGTGAGTGCTATTTCAGCTAATTGCATAATCAAGGATACTGGGGTCTCTAAAGGGGGATCCAGGCTTCTAAGAATGCTATCAACCACTTGTAATGTGGCCATCTGTGGGATTCGGGTATACAATGATTCAATGTCCATAGTGACCAGAAGCTGAGAGTTTGGGTCGAACTGTCGATTTTTGAGAAGGAGTAATGCCGCTGTGGTGTCTTTCAGGTATGAGCGCATTTTATTCACTCTTGGTCGTAGAAAGAAATCTACAAATTCTGACAAGGGCTCCAGCACCGATCCTATTCCTGATACAATAGGTCTTCCAGGAATGGGTGTTGTACCTTTATGAATTTTCGGTAGAGCGTAGAACGCTGGTCTTCTTGGGAATTTAGGAGACAAAAATTCATATTCTTTTAGGCTAATGTGGCCTTCTGAGATGGCTTCCTCAAGAATGGGTTGAATCAGGTTCTGAATTTCCTCGGTGGGGTCTTTTCCCAACTGTCTATAGCTGGTGCGGTCTTCCAAGAGGGTTTTGACCATCAGGTTGTAATCTGCGACGTCCTGGATCACAGTTGCTCCCCCCTTATCTGTGCTGGTTTTATTACTATCAGGTCATTCTCTACCAGTGCTTTGAGAGCACTTTTGTCTTTTTTTGTGAAATTGTGGAAGACCTGCCGGTGTTCCTTTTCAAGTTTTTCAATACTTTTGAAAAGAACCTTTTCAAAGGTGATAGATTCTGGGGAGATCCCATTTGGTGGTGGATAGAATGTTGATTTATTCTTTAAGTCTGTCACGCATTTTTCTACTGGTCTTGGAGATTCAGTGTCTACAACTGTACCGAAATATTGTTTTAGCCTGATCTTGCGGATCAGTTGTGCTGCCTCGATCCTGGTTTGAAATGGATCATGTTGTGAGGTTGGTACAAACGAGAGTCCTTTTTCCAATAGTGTACGTTGGTCCTGTGTAAGTACTATTTTAGAGAGATTGATCACCAGCGACATCTCATGTGAAGGGGTGATTGTCTGAATTATAGGTACTTGTATCTGATGGATTGGTCTATGTCTTTCTCCCATTAAGTTTGGGGTAGATTGTGTACCCCTTTCAGTATCCATCTGCCAAGTCACCGTTTTCATTTTTGAATTTCTTAGATTTCTAGAGGTCTTAGGGTTGTTTAAGGCGGGGGGCACCGGTCCATCCACGTCCTCGGCTGCGTGTTATACGTGGGGACTGGTTCTGCCATTGGGCATTCCATTGGCCTCGTCCCTTGCTCTTTGTTTTTCCTTGGCCCCGATGAAAAAACTGCGGTGCTGAGGGGCCATTACTGTTGGGTGTGTTTTGAAAGCCACTTGATGATGCTAGGCTCTGATTACTCCCACTTGAACTCCCACTGGAGAAGGTCCAGTTAGATGGTCTTTGACGTTGTTGTATGCGTTTTTTATTGTACTGATTGTATTGTTGACCAGTTTGTGCAGATGTTTGGCTCTGATCTTCATAATAGGCCTCTGTGATATATGGATATATCTTCTCTTGTGTGTAGCTAGCAAGGTCTTTTCTTAGTTTGCCGATTTTTTTGTTTAGGTTGAAGTCCTTGAAGTCTTTCATTGTGGCATCAAGGTCCTCAATGCTCTTTTTGTATATGGCAATCGTAGTGGCAGTTTTTAGAGTGTCTTGTATTTCTTGGATCTCTATCATCATCTTTTCTGAAACCATTTTGGCTGTGCTTATAATCAATATTAGCCAGTCTCTCGTGCATTTGTTTGAAATGTACGACCAGTCCTTTCTAAACTGGATCTGTTCCAGGAATATCCTTGGTTCGATTCTAATGATTAAGCCCATAGGGGCCGCATGGGCACGTAGATATTCTGTCATTATAGTGCCATGGAGTTCTGTGCGAATAAGTTGTTTTTTCAGAACTTCATGTTCATTCCACTCATTGCCACTGGTTGCTGCTTCTAATATACCTTCCGTGCCTAGGATGGATGGATTTGCCAGAATGTTTTCGACCAAGTCTTCTGCAAAGGCCAAATATCTTGCTTCTGCCATATTGTTGAGTATCTTTAAGTCCTGGGAGTAGTTGTAAAAAAGAAATGAAAATTCGGGGAGGAAGAAGAGGGTTGTCCTGTTGGGACAGTGTACCTGGGTGCTAGGTTCAAAAAAATTTGCCACATTTGGCATGGGTTCACAGCCCGAAGGCTGTCCGAAGAAAGGGTATCCACAAAACTGGAATGTGGGTTCGGAAACGAGACCTCAGGACTTCCCTAATTTTATATCACCCTCGGATCCGAGCCATATTTATTCATATATTGCTTCATTCTTAGAATTAATCCAAGGTAATTGATTGTTTAAGCGTGCCTTTAAAGTTCCACAAATATTATTTTATGTAGTTTACTGTGCTGTTTTCCAAATAAACATTCATTTTTTTATTTTCGTTTTTTGGGATTTTGCAACTAGTTAAAACAAATTATTTTCTTAAAAAGAAATGGTTAAAAATAGAATAGAATCTCGGACCTATACCAACAAGATGGTGGTTGTTGATGCTGACTCCTGTTGTTGAGTGGGTTCCGAGATTTGTTTCCTTAATATATGAGCTCAGTTGGTCAGTAGGTTTGAAGAAAGAAAAGAGAACATAGGGTGATCCCTTCTTAGTGATAGGGTCTACCAGCAAACTGATGTAGGGATCTTATCTGATCCAGATTTGACTGCTCAGGTCGGAAAAAAAGCCGACCGGTTTCAGTGGTATTGAGACTGGATGTCACCACTTTCTTCAGGGCTATAGAAGCGCACTGGTTTTTATTGTGTGGTCTGTAGAATTCTTCATAGGAGAACTGGGTCTCTAAGATCCAGGAGTGGAGAGTCACCCTGTGGGATACATAAAACAGGGTGTAGGAATGGGAAGAAAAGGAGAGAGGGAGAATACCATTAGAAATATGTCCCAACAATGCTCTCAAACAAGGAAAGATATAGGATCTGTATCTTACCCAATAATGCTTTAATCAAATCCCATCTATCAGGGTCCTGGATTCGGGTAACATGCGTTTTTTAAATTTGCGAATCCACTGGGTTCATTTGCCCACCTACAAAAAGGATGGTCTGTAAGTGCTTGAACCATAACTGGCACTGTCAGTATCTCACTACATAAACATTATAGTGTGATAGAAAAAAGTCATTTAAAAGTTACAATTTAGAACCTAGCTTGCTGTCTATACAGGTCAGCTCCCGGAGAGCTTGGCCTGAGGTACAGGGTTGGCCCAACTGGGTACCCTCGAGCGAATTTCCAGTCATTCATTGTTTCTCTTCTCTTGGTTGATGTGCAGTGGCTCTTAGCCCAGTGATGCGTGAGCTCTGGGGGCCATGAACTGGCACCGAGAACTCACTGCATGTTATTGCTAAACTCACTCATATCGTTGGTTAATAGCGGCTGCTCGCGGAATTATTATGGCTGCGTATATGCTCTAGGCAGACTAAGTTCAAGAGATGTGCTAACAGTCACCGTTCTCTGTGTGTGAATCATTACAATGATGGATTGCGAAAAGGCATAGTAGTTGCTTACCTTCCAATCGCTTGTCGGAATGCCGCAGTCGTGCCGTAGCTCATAGTCGGCTACCCTACTGGGCGTTCTGTTTATGACGTGGTGGTCACATGATCCGCATGGCGTGTCGATCTCATTCTGATACGCCGTGAGGATAAACACCAAAGAGGGGCCACGACTAGGCGGCCATCTTGGAAAAGTAGCGACTGTATCAATACTGTATCGGTGGGGGTATTAAGTTATCAAAAGAATATCTATATCAAGTGAGAGGTAACTAAAATGATGCGTTCACGCAAAGAACACACAAGGGCTCAAGGCACTGTCAAGGTTGGGGAAAAGTCGGCAAATTTTAGACAGACAGAAATTTTTCTCAGTCGAGTGATTAAAGAATAGGAAAAATTACAAAACAATCTTTGCACGTAACAAACCATAACATGATTTCTGTGTGAGTTGGATATTGATAATAATATAACAATATGTTCATTCATGCTGACTATCGAGATTTCCAGTCAGTTCCAAAATTACGATGATAACAGATAAAAAGCTCTACAAATACATGTGTATGAATTGAAACAGAGAAACAACACTTTTAGCCCACAAAATCTTTGACATCTAGATCGAATCTCAATTGAATAGTAGAGATTGTGCTCTGTGTGCGCATGTGTGCTTTTGCATTTGCTTATGTTGATCTTTTCGGAGTGCGGTGCTCACATGACAGTGTGCGCTAGGCTTGGAACGCACGGAACGAAAATACTTGGAGTGCACAAAGTGAGCAACCAATCTCGACAACTGAAGACAGCTATACCAGTGCCGCTACAATGGTGTATCGTGCAAACACATATAGGTAATGGAAGCGCTGCACACATACGAATTGCATGCAATAGGTACACCAACCGCGTTTGTGGGCCATCTCAAGAAGTACGCAAAAGAAAGCTAACAGTCAGATGGCCTGCCATCCTGTATGTAGTTGGACTTATTGGCGTACATGGTTTTCTTCAGTGCAAATGTATGTGAGTTGGTCTATATATTATCCATACTTACAATGTGTGCTGCCTAGTTACGCGTGTCATGTCGCAATGTCTTTCTTCACTCGCATAGCACAGAGTATTATCAGGGGCCTACCATACCAAACAGAAATGGTGGCATGTCAACCCGTGAATGGCAACAAGGCCAATGACGTACACCATATGTAAGTGCAGGCACTGCACGCCGCCTCTAGTGGTGTACCAACTGCAAAATGTCCTCCACACCCATTTGGTAATGGTGGCCACCCACAGGAGAGATGCACACTTCCAAGAGTGTTCGCTAGAGTTACATATCAGTATAGGAACAAACCCAAAGAAGGCAACAATCTGAAACCTACTCCCAAACCTGTGGCCAGACTGTTAGTTCCAAGGGCCCAAGCCATGCACACAATGCAGCAACGGCTTCCAACTCTCAACACAAGACAGTACACTAAATGGAAATATCCCAATATCATCTGTAATACTCTCCCCACCCCCAATGGGCTCTGAAGGTAGTCGCCTGTCCAGGTACGTGACAATGGCCCTCATTACGACCCTGGCGGAATTCGGAAAACGATGGCGGAAATGCAATACCGCCATCGAATAGCGCTCGGTGCGACTATGACCCGTCACCGCAAAGTACGAAGCCATTAGCGACACCGTAGTGAACCCCAACGCTAACTGCACCAAGCACGCGCGCGCGCGCCATGCCAAACCGTAAACACCACCATGGCGCAAGGGTACGCTAATTCCGACCCTAGCGGACATGTACCTAACGCCATCAAGCATGGCGGAATGAACCATTCCGCCATGGTGAGAAGTACGGCATCGCGAATCAACCGTAAACGGCCCCACTGAGTGCCTGTACACCGCTCCCTGCCCACAAAGTACAACTCCCCGTAGGTGCAATGAAGTCACAATGCAACCATTGAAATGTACAAGTCACCCATGCATGCCAACGAACAAATGAAACACAAGAGGGGCCAATGGGAGCTGCAGGGCACAGATGGCACGAATACAGAAGCCATCCCAATGGACATGACCACAGTCCCCCACCAAGAAACGCACGCAAACACAGGCACCTGTGACCAGCAATATTCCGAAAATCACATCATTCCACCAGTCCACCTGGCTGACCGGCATCTGTTACACAAAACCCAATCCCCCGCCCCTGAGCATGACAACATTCAAACAGTCATATTGGCAGCCCCCATCCCTGACCTCACGGGCTTCGTAGGCAAACGCGTCCAGTACAGTACCACGCAACTAAACTCCGAAGCTGGAACCCAATGCAGATCTCCTCACAATACATCGCTCCCCAAATAGGAATATGCCACATCACTTGCAAAGAAGAACGCTACACGGGCCAAATCAGAATAGAAATTTAATGCACAACAAAATCACCAAGCCCATACAGCCATCAGGCCATGAACTCCAAAACACATTTCACCATTGTGGGCTGCATCCGCAAGAAATGACCAGCCACTACTTGTGTGACGCCCTGTTCCATCATGGTACACAGAGCCACATTCACGTACGAAAAGGCAACATGGAAGCGCACACAACCGCAGGGCCGTCCCAATGGGGAGGCACTAGTCCAGCTGAAAGGCCGAAATGTTGCTCCGAGCCACCAGTACTGCGTAAGGGCATGTGGCCCATTGGCGATCGTCCCATAAGATCGTAATGCTGCTCCACTGATTAACACGAAGCAGCAGGTGTCGGGAGTAAAACCCATCTGCAGGAGTGGCAAACAGATGGCAGTGGCAAAAGGGGAGGAGATACCTGTCAACCAAAAGAAAAGAAAAAGAACAGAATGGCCATCAGAACTACATTCGAACAACTCACTTCAATGATCACACTAAATCCACAGCCATATGCATGCTAGCCCACTCCAAAGGTTCATCACCACCCAAAAACCACTTGCGACTCATAACTATCTATATCGAGGTGTAAACACCATCACAAACGAGTGTACCTGTGCATTCGTCTGTCAAAACAGAATCCATCAGATGGGATTGGTAACGTGCATGGACACAAGTGTCTGAGGGCGCGTCAAGACAGGGAGGGCTCAACAAGGCCAGATAGACGATGGTCCCACTATGGCAGCCCTGCATCACATAGCGTAGGGGAGGCGTATAGATTCCAAGAAGCCCTGTACATGGCAAACTCTGTATCAAATCACCTGCCCATGCATCCATTCATCATTCCCTCATCCCGGGATTAAAACGCCAGAATATTTACTCACATAACATTAGAAATATCCATTGAGTCTGTGCGTTATGCAGCCTGCAAAATCCACAGTGCCCCAGCCCGTAATGCCAGTGTTGTGAAGTAACATGTATTTGGGAACGTCCGGCCTCATCGCCCACGTCGCTATTGCGCATCCCAAACCATTCATATCAATCATTGCATCCTCGCCATGGCCCCTGTCCCAAGGACATTGAACAATAGTACGTTATATTTGCAGTCAGACCTGTGGGCATTTCCTCGCCGCTAGCTGAAAACCGAAAGCGCCGCCCTTCGAATTCCTCATTTGCAACATCACGTCGAAGAGGCATCTGTGGCCGTTTGAAATCACTAATTAATCCATCTAGTGCGGCTGTGTGTGAAAATGGCAACTGCCTTCACCCACAAATGGGACGCCCCGCCCGTCGTTGCAACTCGGTACAGTGATGCATGAGGGCCCACCGTTACTCGAGTACTACGTACCACTGACCCTTCACAAGTCTGTTCGCGACTGCACAGATAGTATGTGAAACAATGGGACCATAGCAGAATGAACATATCAACCAATGTTACACGGCCATCGGGTACAAATACATGATTGCAATAGCAAGATGCCATTCCCCGAATTGCAGCGTTGTGTGCGGGACGTGCTCGGCCAAAGGGGAGAGCAGTTTGCACAGGTGGAATGAATCACCACAGGTGGAGGCCATACAGCCTGAAAACACATAAATTGCACAGCCAGTCTCCTCCCACAACCACACCGAAATGCTACCGGCAGGACTCGCGATGTTGGCCCTGGGGGACCTGATAGCACTGCAAGTACTCCAACTCCAGGAAGAAGACGAACACCAACTACAACCGGCCGCACGGAGGAGATGCAGGAGGAGGAGGAGGGCAAGGCAGGGCCAGCAAGGGCCGCCAGCACAGCCACTACCACCACGCAGGCAGCCCGCAATCCCACGCCTCCGAGCACATCCGTTCAACCTCACTGATGAGCAGATCCACACCCTCTACCGTCTGGACCGGGACACCATAGCCGCCATTGTGGACATGACACAGGCTGACCTTGTCAGCATGATAGATAGCCCAACCGCCATCCCACCCCTACTGAAGGTGGTGTCTGTACTCCACTTCCTGGCCACAGGCACCTACCAGCACACAGTCGGACAGTTGCATGGCATTTCTCAGCCACTGTTCTCACGGACACTATTGCAAGTGCTCGATGCCCTCCTGCAGCACGCAGACGACTACATCTCCCTACCACGCTCGGAGCAGGAAATTACCAACACAAAAGTGGGATTCCATGCACTTGCCGGCATACCGGGTTGCATTGGTGCCATCGACTGCACCCATGTGGAATTGGTCGTCCCACATGCCATGGAGGCCCAGTACCGCAACCGAAAACAATTTCATTCCCTGAATGTACAAATGGTGTGTGACTCCAACAGGATCATTACACATTGTTGTGCCAGATTCCCTGGATCAACCCATGATTCTATGGTCTTGAGGAACTCTACAATACCACGCTACATGGAGCGACACGCAGGGAACAGATCCTGGCTACTCGGTGAGTCTCATTACATGCATGATAATGTGGGGTATGTGATTCGGCAATGACCTGGCAGGAAGGGGGGGGGTGTGCGTACGTAGCAATGGCATTCCACATCATACGTTTCTCGTCCACATACAGGTGATGCTGGATATCCACTGAAGAGATGGCTCCTCACACCAGTCCGGAACCCACGGGACCAGCATGAGGAGGACTACAACCATGCCCACTCACGTACCCGTGTAGTCATTGAACAGGCATTCGGCCTACTGAAGGGTCGTTTCCGCTGCCTCAGCAGGTCTGGCGGGGCACTCCTGTACCGCCATGTGAAGGTTGCAAAGATGGTGATGGCATGTGTCATGCTCCACAACATGTGCGTACGTAGAAATGTGCCCATGCCCCCTGACGCAGAACTGCAAGCACCTGATGATGGTCATGATGAGGGCGGGGATGTGGCAGCACCTCAAGGAGTCTGCGAGGCACCGGAGGGCCGTGACATTCGTCAGCATCTCATTGATGTATGCTTCTAGCACTCACGCCTGGTGGCTGATACATGGACACGGGACTCGTGGCACTGTGTGTGTCTGGGACATGCACAATATGGACTGTACGCCTATGATGGCCTAGTACACAAAGATCAATGTCCACACATCTCATTGGTTGATCGTGCACTGTTTATGGCATATGTGATATCATGTTGTACACCCTATCGACCCGCCACCCAAGTGAGCCCAACACACCCCCTCCACCCTCCTACCTCCCCCCCGAACACCAGTGTCCACAGATGCTCGTTGTCAGTGGGCAGTCGCTATTGCAAGCCCCCTCTGCGGGTATCAGGGGCACCCCTGGCTGTGGAGCGCAGGTTCCTCCCAGATCTACGTTGGGGGCTGCCCTGGACGGAACTTGCAACGGATGATGTCTCTGCCTGCTCACGTCCATGCATGTCCCTAAGGGTTTGCGAGAGCTCAGTGAGCACACGGCGCACTGCGGCAAGTTCGGCACATACGTCCTTGGACGTCGCATGCAGTTCCCCCCTCAGGCTCTCGGTGCTTCTCTCCATTTGGACTCCCAGGCTCTCGGTGCTACTCTCCATTTGTGCCCTTAGTGTCTCTGTACCTCTCTCCATTTCTGCCCTAAGTGTCTCAGTTGATGTTTCTATGTCTGCCTTAGTGCCCCCACATTCATCGGCATGGTCCTTGAGGAGCGTGGCCAGTTGCTGCTGTTGCACGATTAACTGGTCGAGGGACTGTTGCCTCTGCTGGGCCATGGCCATTTGCGGGGGTGTCACAGAGGGGCTGTTGACCTCATGTTGCCTTGCCACAGGGCTTGTGGGGGATGGCCAGTCGTCGTCTTGTGGGTGCCCCTGCGTGGTATCCTCATGTTGTACGGGATGGGACAGACAGGGGGATTGGGACAGGTCATGGATGGATCTGTCTTCGACATCCCCGTCTTCTGTGTCGGAGCATGCTGCCATCAATGGGGTGTCACCTATGGTGCTGCTGCCACCAGAGGCAGTGCCTTCTGTGGCATCCGTTGGGGGGACCTGTGGTGGTGGTGGTGTGGGCATGCTGGCTGCTGGGGTGCCTGTTGATGTTCCCTCCTCTGTGCTGCCACCTGATTTGTGCTGCTGCCGTGTCTTGATGCGTGCAGCTGAGGTGGAGGGTCTTTGGCCGTTGGTCTTGGCCCTCTTTGCAGGTGTGCTGGTAGGGGTGTCCTGAAGCTCGTCGTTTGGATCGGACCCTGTGGTGGAGTAAAGGAGGGCGAGGGTTATTGATGGGTCTGTGGGAATTGGAATGGCATTGTATCACATGCATTGGGGTGGTACCTGAGGGTGATTTGGGTCGGGGCCTTGGAGGTGCTTTCATTTGTGTGTGGAGTGAGGGTGCAGTTGTTTGGCAGCCTGCAGTTAGGGTGTACCTGCTGCACGTGTAGTGCGTGTTTTAGGGGTTTTTAATTATTTATGTATTTATTGTGGGTTTTAACGTGCGCTATCAGGCCGATGTGTGTGGACGTTCTCCTGGACATGTGTTTCTGTTGCACTATGTGGACACATGGTACTTCACATGGTTGGACTTTGTGGATTTGGCATTGTTTTATCTGGCCCACCTACCTGAATCTTCGGATGTCTGCACTCCTTTCTCCATCCCTCCGACTCCCTCTATGCTCTCCATTCCGATGGTGGAGGCACAGATTTCTTCCCAGGGGGTCAACTTGATGGGTGATTCAGGACCTCCCCCGGTGGCTGTGGCAATGTTGCGGTTGGCAGAGAGTATGCTGCGGACGCGTATCCGCAGGTCGTCCCATCGCTTTCGGCATTGCTGTGGGGTGCGGGGTGCGGTCCCCACTGCACTTACCCGCTGTGCCACCAGAGCCCATATGGCCTTCTTGTTTGCAAGTGCCGTCCTGGTCATTTGTGTGCAGAAGACGACGGCAGCATTCTCCTGGAGGGTCTCTGTTAGCACGGGGAGTTCCTCACGGGAGAAGTGGACCTGCCGCTTGCGGTCGCACGCTTTCTTCGCTACTTTTCCCATTTTTCTTGGTTTCGCTAGGGTGGATGACGGGTTGGGGTGTGTCTCAGGGTAGTGTTTTTAGTGGTTGTGTGGTTTTAGTGGTTTTATAGGTGTACGGCGGGATGTTTCCCGTTCCGGGCCCATGTTTTAACTTCCGTTTCCGTATATTTCCGGTCACCGTACTTTCCGGTAGGCGCACACTGCGGTGTCCGCTGTGATGGGTGGCGGTATTGCACCTAGGGCGCCGTACGGCGGCGGTGTGGGCCGTTTTGGGGTCTTTTCCGCCATCGCGGACTTTGCACTTCCGCCATGCCGTGGTGCTCGTGCCCGATGGGTCGGAATGGGCCGCACTTTGCTCCTTCGTGCAATGGCGGAAACGCTATTTACGCTGTGGCGGTCCGGTCAGTCACTTTCCGCCAGGGTCGTAATGAGGGCCAATGACTTATGTGTGAGAAGTTGCGGAAATAGCCCATATGTCAAAAGTGTGATGGTAAAACAATCCTTCCATCTCCCAATGTCTTACTACACTCCCTGAAGAAAGGCGCTATTGACCGCCACACCATTCCAAAGGGAAATACGCACATGTCTCACCACTGCTGCTGTAGCAAGTCTAACATGTCCTCCACAATGATTCTACGAACGTGGGCACATACATATTGAAAAGTGTGTAGGATGTACAAATGTACGTTTATAATAACTTATCCAAATGACTTACGGCAAAAGTAATGCACTCTTTATACATAAGTGTGAAATGCACATACCTATAGCAGTGTGCTCCCATACATGGCCACATTGTGTTGCACGGGTTGTGGCCAAGGCCTAGCCTTTGGATACATGAGGAGGCATACGGCCTCTGCCCATGCATCCAAGCGCTTCGTCTTTGGGCACAACCACTACAACGCAATAGAGGCATGGATGGGAACATGTGGCCACGTAGCTTTTCTGCCTACAGGTACATATGGGTATAGTAACAAACCCAAACAAGGCCACATTCTCAAACCTACTTCAAACTAGTGGCCAGACTGTCACCTCCAAGGGCCCTAGCCATGCACACAAGGCAGGAGGGGTGTTGCAGGCACAAAACAACATAGTACACTGACTGCAAATATCCTCATAGAGTCTGCAAAGCGCTGCTCATCCGCAGTGGGGTCTGCCTGCACTCACCAAAGAATGATAGTGGCCTGACTGCTTGCACTCACCAAAGATTGATAGTCGCCCGTGCAGCAACCCACCAATGAAGTATATGGGTGTAGCTGCGTGAATGGTGCATATTGCAAAACTGTGAAGGTAAAAAAATCCTTACATGTCCTAATGGCTTACTACACTCCCTGAAGCAAGGCTCTGTTGACGGCCACACCATTCCAGAAGGAAATACTGGCATATCGCACCACTGCTGCTGTAGGAAGTCTACCATGGCCTCCACAATGAATCTACAAATGTGGACACTTCCATACGTAAAAGTCTGTGGGATGTAAGTTAAGTTGTGCAGAGTACGCATTGGGATGACTTGCACAATTTCTTAAGCACTGCAAACCAAAATCAAGATGTAATAGACATAAAAAAACAGGAGAACTCTGTTCCCTTGAACTTGTAAATGTGTCAAGGTATTTTCACCATCGCTTCACAGCCATGCTTCATTACTTCTGCAATAAAATTATCCCTCCGCTCAGAGAAGTGCAACACTTCTTTTGAAGAAAAGAATATCAATCCAGAGGAGCACAACACATCCACATGCTTTTGTGGATAAAAGATTCTCAGAAATGTGGCCATGATTGTGACACCACTGTTTTACAGTTTATTGAAAAATACATTACCTGCGGCATCCCTTCAGAAACCACAGATAGTGACCTACATACACAAGTGTTACGCTTCCAAAAACATAAGTGTGGCAAATAATGCCAAAGTAGATATAAAAACAAAGGGAAATACTATACCAAATGCCACTTTGTCTTCCCTAGACCAGTGTGAATAATAGGACAAGTAAATAGCTTGAGGTCTTCTGTTAGACACAGCGTACAAGTCAAATCCCCTAAAAATACATACAACATTAAAAGGGACGAAACATCCAAGTACATAAATGATTACAATGCAATCATTGCCCTCTTGTGGAATGCAAACATAGACATACAATACATTGCAGACCATTCCACTGCAGTTGCCAGATATGTCACAGCCTATCTCCTCAAAGCTGAGAAAACAGAGGTAAAGTACTCCCTGGGATGGCACATCATCTGACAAAACACTATCACAGACGTTGTACAGCTTTGGTATAAAAATGCTCTCCCAGAGAGAATGTAGTTCCTACGAAGCTGCAGATCATTTAACAGGTGCAGCCTTATATGGCAAATCTGAGCACATTGTCTGGCTGAACCTTGGACTATCCTCATCCCAGAAAAGAGTACTAAAATCCTACCAAGAGATAGAAAACATAGCCACAAATGATCCCAACAGCCAGGACATTTTAAAAAACATTTTACTTGACACATACTACCCAAACAGTTGGATTTTCTCTTGGGAAAGACATCAGAGAAAGGCACATGTCTTCCTATCTGATACAGTATTAGGATTCCTACAAAGCACAAGGATGGCTACTCCTTTTTCTATGACTGGTAACTTTAATAATGCACAAGCATTTTTCCCCACGTGAAGTGTGCAAGCAATAACGTTATACATTCTATTTTAAAATGTGATACCAGAGCAAAGTGTTCCTGTTAAACCTTTAGGAAATGGCAACATAAAATTCCAATTCTAGAAATGTGGAAGTTATTCTATTCTATTTAAGCCAAAATACTTCCATGCTTAAAAATGTGGGAGTGAATGATTTCAATGACAACACATTTGCAGTGAATGTGTGGTAAAACAAAAAGAGATCCTGAGAAATCTGTATTTAAGAGGGAACAAGTTGGCACTGACTTTGTATCTGACCATAGAGTGTAAAGGAATGAACTTGGGGAGAAATCCAAACAAAATAAATAAAGGCCACCTGTACATTTGAGATTACCTGTAGGCCTCACAACTGGAAGTCTTATTTTATTTTGTACACAGTGCAATCCATTTAAGTTGTGGACTTCCTAATCTCTTCTTTTTGCAGTGTGTTTGCCTTTTTTTCTGGACTTAAACACGTTCAAAAATGACTTGACTGAAGCACTGCACACCATCCCCCACCCCCGTTGCCTCATGCGATCACAGAATGAGTCAAGAATCTACTGTCTTTATGGAATGGGTCCATTATCTGCTGTCATCATGGAATGAGTCAATTATCTACTGTCATCATGGTATGGGTCAAGTATTTACTGCCATCATGGAATGTTTCAAGTATTTACTGTATCCATGCAATGAATCAAATACCTACTGTTATGTGGAATGTATGGAGTATCTACTGTCATCATGGAATGGGTCAAGTTGGCAGTAAGAAGCTAAGAAAAAAGGGTCAGGTAAAGGGAAACATAGACAGGGAAGATGGTCTCTGCGCTGAGCCGTCTTCCATTTCTATCAGTTGCTGGAGGTGGAGCCCAAAAAAGCAGGGGAGTGGAGGTTGATGGAGAACAGAAGTGTAGTTGGGCGTGATTTAAGAGGGCTACCACCAGGACACTGTAACACTGCGATGAGGGAGAAACAGGGACTAGGGAGGAATTTTCTGACCAACAGATGGACGACAGCTTGGATCATGAGATCCAGCTTGCGCTCCTCGAACTCTGATTGGCTGGCACCTTATCCTCGGGTGCAAATAGAAGTATACAGTTTCCTACTATTTCTCGGGAAGAATAATGGACATTTTTGGAAAGTCGAGCGAGCATGCAGTGTTCATCTTTCTCTTTATCTACTCTCTGTATCAACATAAACTTCAATGTGGTCTTCCTTCCATACCTACACAAGGCAATTTTTGTTCAAATCTTATTGTTTATCTGAGTTCTATATGACAGCTACACAGCATTATCTTTCCCCACTTCTAGAAACCTATATCAGAAAGTTCATACTTACAGTATTTCACAGTGGAAACCTGGCGATATTTTTGCTTGTCCTGGTGTTTTCTTTGAGTTTCAGTGCGTTAAAGCATGGACGCATCACTATGCATTTTATAATGCAATTCCCCAGTACACAACAGGCAAAGCAGAGCAAGAACACCCGACACGTGAAGCCCGCAGGCTTTACTCGCTCCATTGTGTGCCGCACCATGCTCAATGCACCACAGTCGAACAGCGGCTGCACTAACAAGCATTGGCAGAGCCAACAGTTTTGGCCTCGGTGTAGGGATGTGATATGCATTTTCCAGGCAATGCCATGATAGTACCACCTGGCCAGAAGATGGCAACAGCATGGCAGTGCCTGAAAAATGCCATCTAATGTCTATACAATAGCCAAAGCTGATGCCTTTTCTAGGGCATGGTTTTGACAGTTATTCAATGTAAGGAACAGCTGCAAGTTCACACACATTGTTTATAAATGAATTGGCAGAAGGCACACTTGGTTGAGATATTTCTTTACACCAGGATCTGGTTTGTTGCAGCAATGAAGCCCTTACCTTTCTACGTTAATGTTAATGTTAAAGGATATTTGTACCCTGCCCTATCACCACCGGAGTGGCCCCCTGGTGCTCTGGCGGCTCGGAAAAAGGGAGAGGCGGGGTGAGTTAGTGGGAATGAGCTGGAAAAGTGCAAGATAGCAGTGATGTGCTGTTGGCAGCCTCAGCCCGGTGGGTCCGTTGGCTGGGCTTGGGGTGTTTTTCGGTTGGTAGTTGTCGTGTGCTACCCAGAAATAACATTGTAATCTCCTTAAAAGCCAAGAGCTAGCTCAAAGAGTTCCCAGGGGGGTGTGTTTTGGGTGGGGATTGACAGGTAGTGGTGGGTGGGAATGGCCTCAGGAGCTAGTATAGCCATGGGTGGATAGTGTGTGGGAGAAAAAAAACACGCCCTTCAGGCTATGTTTCCCTCCTCACATCCCATCTTTGTGCTATCTGTAATTTTCATACCAATCGTGGCGGCTTATGGTCAGTGCTTACAACTCTGCCTAATTGCCTTAACTAATAACTCCGATTCTGGCCATGCACTTGCATTGTCTCGCTCTTTGGGCCCGTTTTCGAAATTCCACATATTTTGTTTTTTTAAAATACCTAATTATGAGTTGGCCTCTAATAGGATATTCATGACTTCGTGTATTTAGCAAGTAATGCATTGGGCAAATAACAATATTCACTTCATGCGTCACATTTCACCTACCCTTTTTTGTAAATATTCTATGCGATCACAACTTACGTAGTATTTTGAAGGATGTTCTTAAAATACATGTTTTACTGTTCACAGTATATTCAAATGACAAAAACACGGTCTACAATTAAAGGACAAATATTGGTGTTGACTTAGAAAAGGGACATGTAAATTTTGGAGGTTTACAAAAGGCATTTATTTTCTGCACACACGGGCATTTCGCCCAGTGGTGGTTGCAGGCACGTGTACATCACATAGTCAATCAAGCGCTACGAAAGAAAAAGCATTAGTGTTGGTTTTACGCAGTGAAAATGTCCTCGAGGACAGTGACATGGACACATGACATGAAAGGAGCACAGATGGAGCCCACTGAAGGCCACACGGGGAGAAGCAGCCGCAGGTACATGGGAGGAGGACAGGATAGGGAGAGGGGGCTTCTAAGATCAGCACAGGCATCTTATAACCCTGCATTGCCATACATTCCGAAGCGCCTTAGCTAGGCTGGCTCCTGAAATCAATTGCACTGATATTGCATCATATCCAGAGGCACTCAGGCAACATACCAGGTATGGCAATAACAGTACAATTAACCGAAGAATCTGCTGGCAGTACCATTGCCTACCCATGCATGGCCATCATATATCCCATATCACCATTACATGCAGCTACTGACTTTAAATTCCCAGATAATGCCAACAAATTGACATAATATGCCCAATTACTCACCCATTGGGCCAGGTTTTTGTGCCATTAAAATAGGCACTAGGAAAGGAACACAAGGAAGGAAGCACCAGGGAAGGAGAGGGCAAGGGGTGTCGCAGGTAAATATATGGGAAAAGCTGTACCAACTGAAGAATACTCTGGTGAGGTACAGGGGGGAATCATGCCCCTATGGCCATGTACTCCAATCACATGCCCAGGTGCTGCCATTAAATTCCCAAGTACTCCCACAATATACCAGGTATTCCTATATATGTCCTGGGACTACGCACAGAGTGTCAGGCTCTGCAGGTATATATCTTGTCATGCAGATCACACAACACATATTGCTATATATGCTGCCCAGGCACTTCCGCAGCAGGAACGTTATTGGCATCATACATACGTCTAGTTTCTCATACAATATTCCAGGGAGTATCATCACATGTCCAGGTAGTATGGTAAGAGAACTTGAAAGGAACACAGCGAGGGAGAGGGGAGGAGCACTGGAGGGAGAACTATGGCTAAGAAACTCAAAGGCTAGGGGTAGAGGCAGGGTAAGGGGCTTGTAAGCACACATATAAGAAGGGCTGATCCTATCGATGCACTGCCATCGAACCCCTAGCTGAGGTCTCATGCCAGCTACAAACACCATAGGGTAGAAGCATCCCCATGTGGCAATGCATTGTGATCACAGGTTGATACAATACCTTCCTAATTAAAAGAAGTGCCATCCAAAGCCTAGGCCTTACTACATGAAGTATAATGTTATGTAAATAAGTACCCGGTGGGGGCGTGGCTTTGTCCTGCCAGCCAATGGGGAGGCTCGGAGCAGGGCCATTACCATAAAGTAATCCCATTGCTCCGAGCCTCCTCAGAGCTGGAGGCAGCCATTTCCTTGCCGGGTACTCCACCTCTTCCACCCTCTTTCCTACAAATTTCTCTCCCTTCCACTCCACTTACCTGCCCCTTTCTCATACTGCGCCGGGAACAGTAGTCCCTTCTCACCAGATCTGTGGTGGCCATCTTTTCTTTTCTTCTTTTTTTCTGTTATGAAACACGCAATTGATAAAAAACACTCTATTAGTACCCCGGTCAAATGCGCTGGGGTACTAATAGCAAGAAGCACCTCGCTGGGGGGCATTACCACTTCAGGTACTGCCCCAGGGCTTGCGTTAAGGCCTGGGTGCCCAGGGCATTCCCTGAAGCAGTAATCCTCCCTCCCCCAGAGAGAGGCTTATTGCTTAGGTGGCTGTGTATAAAATGAGGGCAGGGTGTTTTAGTCGGATAGTGAGAAGACAGATGCAGAAACCTTTGGTGTTGATGGGTGCAGGTTGGAAGAACGTGTTATCTGTGTGTCAATATGAAAATCTCTAAGTTGTTTGTGGTTGATACCGATGAGGTTGATAATCCATATGAGCAGCCCTTGATTGTAGAGTGTAAAATTATAGGGTTTGAATGTGTTAAGTATACTAGACCTCGGGAGTCGTCTGTAGTTGTGTGGGAGGTGTAAGGATGCAAGCTTTTAGTAGTGAGGAGTTAGTTGGGGGTGGAGAGTGGGGGGCGTGGGTCTTGTCACTTCCTGGCTCTTGACAGCAGATTTCAATTAGATTAAAGCTGCAGACCAGTGCCACACAGGGGAGGTTCCATGAGCCAGCTTGGATTCCCGCAGATGGTAGTGGCAAGAGTTTTGAAAATGCTTGTCGTGAAGTTGCAAGATGTGCACAGTTTTCAGCCAGTTGCTATTATTTTTCTTTTCTTTCAAAGTGGTTGGTTGAAAATCCAAGTATTGAGTTGTTTCCCGAATGTTTGGTGGTTCTCCTCCAGGCGGAGAAGTTTAGGTAGGGTGTTCCACAGATTCATGGCCAGAAGTGAAAAGAGGATCCTCGTGTCATTGCCTAGTGAAGGTGGGGACTAGTAGTAGTGCAGCATTGCTGGACCTAAGTGTTCTGGAAGGAGTGCAGAGTTGAAACTTACTTCTAAAGGAGGAAGGGCCCCCTCAATGGTATGCACGGTGGAAGATGCACACGGTTTTGAAATCATCCCTTTTTTGATGGGTAGCCAGTGGAGAATCCATAATGCTGGTATGATATGTTCAAATCTCTTTATTCTGAGAAGTTGTCTCGCCACTGCATTTAGAACTCTTCGAAGTTTCCTCATTAGATAATCTGGGAGTCTGAGATGGAGGTTGTTTGCATGGTCTAGTTTGCATAGTATTAGAGAAATTATGGTCATGGCCTTGTGAATGATTGTTAAATAAGGTAAGATGCAGCGTTCCAAGTTTTCTTACTATGCTTGGTGGGTTTGTGCAAGGTTCCATCTTGTTAGGCCACAGGATTGTGGTGGAGTTAGCACCTGTAGGATTACAGAGCATCAGTTCTGTTTTGCTACATTTTAGTTGTAGTCTGGTTGCTGTGATTCATGCGTCCACCTAGTGTCTGGGGCGTTTAGTGACAGGTGGTTCACAAATGTGTAGATTCTTTGTGTGTGTCCCCCACGTACTTCCAGCAGAAGATACCAGATTTATTAATGATGTCAACTAGGGGCGTCATGTAGATGTAAAAAAGTAGAGGTGAGAGTGTGGTTCCCTGGGGTACTCTCAGCTAAGTGCCATATGCTGGTATCATATATCTATTTCCTCATACAATAGAACAAGCAGTATGGTCGCATGCACAGGACTTCCTATTAAGTGACCAGAAATGCCACAATATGCACACATTCACATCAAATGCTTAGATACATCTCTTGAATATCAAATCAGTCGCACAACATGTCAAGTATTGCCACACAGCATACCAGGTAGTGTTATTAAATGCACATGCACTCCCATGGTTGTGAAGTTATTCCCATAGTGTGCTCTGATACCCCATATTATGCCATCTATTGCCACAGGGCGCGCGCGCACACACACAAACACACAAACACACACACACACACACACACACCATGGCACTCGTTCACACAACCAGCCATCCACACTCATATGGGAACACGCGTAAACACACATAGAAGCAATCATGCAACCATATTGCCAAGCATTTTAAACAGTTGCTCACTCTTGTGCATCCGATGCTATGCAAGAAACCCGCAGCCAACACATATACACACTCTGGCACTAACTCTCTCCCTTTCTGTTCCCATTTCTCTCAGCTTTTCTCTCTCACTCTGCATATTTTTATAGTTAATAACTCAGGCGCTGGCATCGAGGTTGAATGCAAATCTGCTGAAGAGTCCACGCAGAACTAATGCTAGAAAATGAACACAATTATTAAAGCAAACCAGATTGATTGCAAGTCTTTCCCCTGATCACCATAGGGCAGGAGAAGCAGTGCATGCTAAAGTAGCTAGTACACGTTTTATTTTATTGTTCATTTATAACGGGCTTAATACCAGGCACTGGTTTATAAGCGCAGTGATTGGGATTCGAACCTGTGTTGCCCCGCGTTGTTTTGCTTCCAAGACAAACGCGTTGCCCTGAGCATAAAGCAAAATGGAGGAAGACACGCAGACGCTTCTATGTGTGACCATGCAGGTGTGGCTGCCCTGTTTGTGTCCAGTGTTAAGAAACAGAAATAGAACGTTAGAGGGTGATCTTAGAGAATTAGGCAATGCATATGGCTGAAGAGCACTCGAGTTCTATTGGTGAGCCTTAGGAGTCTGGATATTTTAAGGGAGCAGAATAGAAAACCGAAATACCTTACTAACAGGAAGGACCTCTTTGTGTGTTTGGGACTAATAGAAGGAATAGGCTGTATTTGGAATGCAACTTTTTTTACTGAGTGCCTGATTACAAGTTAGATATGTTAGCAGTATAGACCATATGCAGCCTAGAAAGAGACACTGCATGTGCTGTTTAGAAGATATGATATGATATGGCATTTGTAACACGCCTATACACAAGTGTTTCAAGTTACTGCCAGGGACGTCATTTCACCAAAATCCCTGGGGTAGCGGAGGTGACATCACACGACCCTTGACCCCCCTGATGACATCACAGGAAGTGATGTAATTTGACCCTACCCCGAAGTGATATCGCGGGAAGCGACGGAACACGACCTTTCAACCGTTGACAAAACAGGAAGTGGCATCACATAGCATTGTACACTACGAAAAATGTGGTTACGATATCATTATAATGTGATGTACATTTTATACAAGAGTGGATCGCCATATGATTCGTTAAGATCGGTGTGTATAGGCCCATATTCCCAAATCACTGTGAATGCAACCAGAAGTCCATGACCAAATGATAATGATGTGTTATTATATAGCACTTACGCTTAAGCACTTATATAGAAAAAATATACACCCATTATCACCCAACCTGTGTTCGTACTCATTTATCGACCTCAGAAGGGTGAAAGGTTCAGTTGAGGCATTTTAGAACAGACTAAGGGCCTCATCACGAGTCTGGCGGTAACCCTTAAATGAGGCAGTAGCGCTATTATCGCCGCATTTAAGGGTCCGCCAGATCAACCCTTTGCAGCGTTAATAGCGCAAATTTCCCCCCAGCTCTGAGCTGGGGGGAAATCCGCAGCAAAGGGCCTCATCACGAGTTTGGCTGTAACCCTTAAATCTGGCGGTAGCGCTATTACCGCCGAATTTAAGGGTCTGCCAAATCAGGGCTTCGGTGGATTTCTCCCCAGCTCTGAGCTGGGGGGAAATCCGCTGAAAATTGGCGCTATTACCGCCGGCGTTAATAGCGCAAATTTTCCCCAATGGGCCCAATGGGGAATGAGGAATTCCCGAATGGGCCCAATGGGGAATGGGCAATAACCCTTCCGCCAAACCTGTGATCCAGTGCTAATAGCGCCGGGGGTTTGGCGGTAGGGCTATTACCGCCCAACTCGTGATGAGGCCCTAAATCAGTGACTCACCCCCTGAAGTGTGCCTGAAATAAACCTTTAATAAGTCTAGCAATTATTGTATAGAATTCCAGAAAGACACATTATTTGGTATTCTTATTCTTTCTTATTTAGGGTCAGTGCTGAAAGTGTTAGACTTGTGGCACTCCTGTTATTATTTTTCTTCATTTTTTTAAGGGGCCTGAACAAGAAAGCCAGCCACTCCAGTGTTGCCTGAAGAAGGATGACTAGACTGTCGTCCTGCGTTCCATGAGGCATATCACAATCATCAAGCACCCAGGGCCCATAATAAGCTGGAGCGGCAGCATCCGGATGGTGACTTGGAGGAGGTGGAGATGGCTCCATCTAGCCAGTGTGGTGCAAATAATGAATGAATCATGATTTAGTGATCATTATTTGCAGAAATATTGTAAAAAGTACAATCCTGAACAATACCCACAACCATGGCCCCATATCCCCAACATTAATTTTCTCATGAATTTATGCAAAACTTGCCTTTTCTCAGAACCTGAATATCAGCCATCTCTTCCCTGAATCACAGCACACTCTCTCCTTCGCCTAAACCACATAACCCCTACCCCGGCAATAACCCCAGCAATACACACTCCCGCTCATGGCGACATGGCCACACTTCATCACCCACCTCTTAATTAGCCTCTTTCTCTGGACCAGGTAGAGTTGCAGGGGGGTGACGGTCGTTCATGAGGTCCTACACTGGAGGATGGTGTTAAGACTGAGGGGTTTGACATGGCTCTATGGCTCTATCCTGACTTGCCGACTGGTACATGGACAACCCCACCCTCTACAAGATTGCAGCAAGGAGGGTGAAACCAGAATTCCTGGCCTCTCTCCTCCTCTTTCTCTGAAGAATTGCTGTCTCGGCGGAAGGTGAGGGTCTTCCTTATCTGCCTCTGGTGGGGCATGTGGGTATATAAGGGCAGAGAGTGCCGTTTTCAGCCTCTTTCCGACCTCCGCCAGCCCCTCAGGAGTAGATATAACACCCTCCCAAACCCTTGTGCTTGTAGTGTTGTTGTTTGCTACAAACTGGCTTGTTGATCATGTACAACTATGTAATGAAGATCAGAGTGTGTAATTATACTGTGTGTTTATTTTAGTGTTGCATTTTGATGGCGCTGTTGATGGGGACTTACACAATGGATTATGTAAATGTTCAGACCATAACGAAAATGTTGTACTGAGATGAACTCAGATTTTGATACCCGGGTTGTAGGTAGAGGGGTCCACTTGCATCCAATACGCCAACCGGCGTGGATGGTCGGGGTGGCCCCTCGGGTTACCCATTGGGTGGAAATGTAGCCCAGGCTGTGGGGTGCATTCAAAAGCCCCAAACAGATGTCCCTTTCACATGAATAGCAAGATTTTAAACACTGAAAATAAAACGGCCCGGCATTTGTTTTTGTTTTTCAAGTAAAATTAAAGAGGCATGTGGAAAGGGGCATATCTGGAATAGGAGGAATCAAAGATCCCTGTCACATGGAAAACAGGATTTTTAAACATTGAACACAAAAACGGGCTGCACATGTGTGTGAAAATAAAAACTTTTTTTGAAAAAGTAAAAGTGAGAGAAATATCACTGCTCACAAAAAAATGTCAGGAAAACAAAAAATGATGTATTGGTTGACAAAAAGCAATGTATATTATGATTAACCCACAAAACTCCAGTGACATTTGAAGAGCCACTTTGTATTCATGAAAAAAATGTCAGCCTAAGGCAGACCCTTTTGCTGGCTCTGGGCAAAATTTCACAAGGAAACCTCCAGCCTGGATGTCACATCCCCCATCTAATGACCAACCACAATAAAAATGTCCTGTTAATGGTGTTGAAATTCAGTGTTCAACAGACCTGCCGGCTCTGAAAGCAGGGAAGAGTGTAGCCATAGCAGCATTCTACAGTGCATGGATGCTTGGCTGT